>NC_138740.1:37591633-37974133 GCF_965113295.1 Leuciscus leuciscus
ACCTATATATTTTTATATATATAACATTATATATTCTAATATACATCATATTTTGTGTATAATAATTTAAATATTATATACCAAATATCATATATATGATCAAATATAATGTCATATAAAGAAATATGTTTGGGATTTTTTTTAAACATGTAATTTAAATATTTAATACAAGTATATGAAATAGTTCATGTTCAATTGATATACCGTGTATGTGTGTGTATATATATATATATATATATATATATTATAACTTTTTTATAACTTTTTTATTTTATAACTTTTATATTATATATTATAAATGTTATAATATTATATAAATAATATAATTTTAAATAATTTAATTACATTATTTAAATACATTTATATACAATAATATTATATAGTTTTTAAGTAATAATATATACATACATACATATATTACATTTATAAAGAAAATCAATGGATGTTTATAGTATAGTATAGTATAGTATAGTATAGTATAGTATAGTATAGTATAGTATAGTATAGTAATGTGATTAATATCATATGACCAGCGGGATTATATCTTTAAATGTCTAATTATTCTGTGTTCTGCCCTACATAGCCGACGAGTCCCCATCGTGGCTGGTTTGTTCCCCCATTTGGAGGAAACCCTTGGTGGGTTTGCCTGGTGTCAGTGTTACCCGCTCTCCTGGTCACCATCCTCGTCTTCATGGACCAGCAGATCACAGCAGTCATCGTCAACCGCAAGGAGCACAAGCTCAAGGTACTGTTGTGGAATATTATCAGGGATTATCATCAGAGGATTACACCGGCACACGTGGAGCTATACTGACCGCAAAACACTATTACAGGAAATACATTTCAAACACAAGACGGTGTTTAATACGGAAAAGCGCTTATTTATTTTACATTATTTTTCCCATTTGAGTGCAGAAGGGAGCTGGGTACCACCTGGACCTGTTCTGGGTCTCGATTCTCTTGATTCTGTGTTCGTTCATGGGACTGCCCTGGTACGTAGCGGCGACCGTCATCTCCATCGCCCACATAGACTCGATCAAGATGGAGACTGAGACCTCCGCGCCTGGGGAACAGCCCAAATTCCTTGGAGTCAGGTGAAGGAAAAAGCCAAAATACATTTTAATCTTGCTCAAGACAGCTTAAAGAGGCTATATGTAGAATTCAGAAACCCTTGTTATTAGCGACACCGGTGGCCGTTCAGTGAACTGCAGCCAGCAACTTATTGCTCGTGCTCGCACTCGTGTAAACGTAACGTACAAGAGACTGAACGTGATTCATTGCCCCGATATACTCACGGCGAAGTAATTTTTTGTTCTTTGCTTAGAAGTAAAAATAAGTTAGAGATAAATTGCAGCGATATATTAATGAACATCCAGACGTCATCCGCGCTGCTGAGAGCGACGTTTAGATGAATATGTAAATATGTGCTATATTTAAATAGTTAAGAAAGTATCTGAGTAGAGATGTGGATATGTTTGCACTAGATCTGTGATTCACCGGCATCATGTCGATAGAAGAGGTCATTAAAATTACACTGTTATGATAGTTTGACTATAAAGTATATTTGAGACTATATAGTTTGAATTAATAAACTATATCTGGCTATAGTTGGAGTTAATCCCTTTTCGCTGCATGACACATTGACATTACAGTACAGAATAGTTCAGTTCAGAAGAGTCCTTCACATAAAAATCAGTCCGTAGACAACTTAGAAAGTCGGGAAAGATCTAGTTTTTTAAAGGTATAGCGGAGGATCTTTCCAAATTTTAGATAAGACCCGCCCTCTCCACTTTTTGAAAAGTTTGATTGATTCACCAGAATGATTGACAATTAGGAGGACCAATAGTATAGGTTACCCACCAGGAAGTAAAACATCCTCCGCTATACCTTTAAGTTTCCTTTGCAAGCTGTTCACACATTGGCAATAAAAAACTATTCATAAATGAAAATTCTTACATATAGCCTCTTTAAATCATTGTAAACTGTATTTAAACTATGCAAAACATGATTACAGCATCATCATGTGTCTGTCCTTATCAAGTACTTCCTAAAATCTGACCAATCACAACCAATTAAACAAGTTGTGTTTAATATACCACTATATAGGACAGTGGTTTTGACCAATGAGATTTAGCTGTGGGCGGAGCTATGTAACACAGTTTTATTAAACCGTATCCAAACAACCTGGTATTTTTGTCTCATTTTCAGTTACAAATTTCTAAAAATTCTTTAATCAAGATACATTTACTTACATTTACGTTTACTTTTCTGAATAAAGTTTCAAAATCAGTGTTGTTATAGTTAACTGAAGCTATAACTATAAAATCATTTTTGGTTGCTTGCAATAAAATAAATGTTAACTGAAATAAAATAAAATATAAAAACACTTAAACTTATATTATTTCAGCTATTTGCAAGGCAGCATTCCTCATTTTCATTTAGTTTAACTTGATATACTAAAATAATTCAAACTAAAGCTAAAATAAAAACTATATAGGCATTAAAAAAAAAAAATCATTATAAAAATGACCAAAACACAACAAAATGACTAAAACTTTAACTATAATTAAAATGAAAACAGAAAATATAAAAACTAATTCAAAATATGGATAAAAACTATAATAATATCTCAATAACACTGATCAAAGTTAAGTGAGTTTTTGCTTAAAACAAGAAAAAATAAACTTAATTCAACGGTAAAATTAAGATTGTTGGTTTAGTTTTAAGCGTAAGTCAGAAAACAAGACTTAGTCATTTTGCTTCTCAAGTAAATTTATCTTGATTTAAGAATGTTTAGATTTTTGTACTGGAAAATAAGACAGAAATACTGAGAAAGAAATATGCATTTTTACATGGAGTATATATACAAAAAATAATATGTCTGATATAATAGTGACATATAAACAATACGATTTAATGACAGCAAATGAGATGTACACAAAATTTTGTAATATTTAAATTTGAACACAATGTATAAATAAACTGGGAAAACAGAAGTAGTTTATTATCCATTAACATTCATTATCCATTGACTGTCACAAGGAGGAAGTTACACTCCCATATTATCAGCCAAGCAAGCAGACATTATCAGCTGATGCTAAAAATATCAAAATGACTGAATATCTCAAATTAAATATCTGATAAATCATATATTGCTTTATTGTGTCACATAACATCCTGTAGATTCAGTTAATGTTCACGTGTCCGTGGCTCATGCTTGTTCTTTTCTCCTACAGAGAGCAGAGAGTCACGGGAATAATGGTGTTCATTTTGACGGGCCTGTCGGTTTTCATGGCCCCCATTCTGAAGGTTTGAACTTTAATATTTCATAAACTCTATCCATACTGTCTTTTCACATTCTGATACTTATCATTGTCCAAGAGAATAAGAGAGAATGTTACAAAAACAAACCCTGTGTAATAAAAATAGACGTTTCATGGTTTCGGAGTTCATGTGTACTGCTAAAAGTTGACAAAACACACGTTTTTAGCAGTTGTACATATTTATCTTTTTTTTTTATTCTCTTCTGGGAAAACTGACCACAAATATGAATGACTCATGACTGTGGCTTGTAATATCAGGAAGCAAATAATGATTCATAGCTGTCATGTAAACTAAATAATATTTGAGAAAATATTAATTGTGTCTACAAAATAGTTCTTAGGGTATTTTAAGCAATTCTAGTTATTTTAAAAGAATGAATTATAAGGCTTATATGACTCATGCCCTTATCCAGATCTCCATGAAACTTAAGCTGTGTTTCTAAATTCTATATTTGATATCAGAACTAATAAAAAAGTACCATGGTTCTTCCTTTTTTTCCCATTTAATATCTTATTCATCATATATAAGGGTATTTGCATGCACAAAATACATGTTTTTCTGGACATGTACCATAGTAGTACTATAATATTCCTGGAAGTACCATGTAAACACTGTAGTATATGGTTTCCAGTACCAATGTACAGTATATATCAAAGTATTATACCATCTTATACATTTTAGGAAATGTGTCCAAAATGTGTCCATTATATACCATGGTACTTTTTTTTCGAGGTTAGTGCAGATACTGCCCCCTGCTGGACATTTACTCTGTAAACATCACAATTTGGTAAAGAGGATATTGACCTCGAATGGGATAAAACTCCAGGATGCGAGATGAGACCGAGGCTTTCATTCCTGTGAGCTTTTTGTCAATAACACAAATTCTGTTTCATTATAAACTGTTTGCTTTGCACAAATCTCCTCTTTTGGAGCATATTATGTTGACAAGGTTGGGATTTGGGGTGTGTTCGGTGGACATAACTTTTTGTCTTCACGTAATCTTTGATTCTGTATGTGTGTACAATATTGGTTTATGTGTTTGAAGACGGATGACTGCAGTATTATGTATATAACGCTCATATGTTTGATCTCTGCAGTTCATTCCTATGCCCGTCCTGTACGGCGTGTTCCTCTACATGGGTGTCGCCTCTCTCAATGGCGTCCAGGTGAGTGTCATGTTACTGTTCGGCAGAAAAAGCCCATAATCCTGCTGACTTACCTGATGTCCGCTGGAGCCTGGGAACCCGACCGATTCCAGAACTTGATCTGAGTGCAGGAAAGTCGGGATAAGTCAGGAATAGTCAGGATTTGCAGGGTGTAATACGTCTGGCTATACCTAGAGGACAGAGTTGGGCATCAGAATGTTTGTTTTATTAATGGTGCTTTCTGTAAAACCTTTGATGCATAACAAGTTGTTGGCAACAAGACCTTAGCAACATCTTATTAATTCAGATAGCCACAATAGTTTGCATAGTGCATAGTTTCATGTTATGCTTGTCTTTCAATAAAATGTAAAACTCTTTATATATATTTTAACATTGACATAAGTATTTAAATACAATTATTTAAAATATATTTTAATGTTTTGCTTTTCTTTCATTAAATCGTAAAACTCTACTAAATATCTATTAAAGATATATTTGTATCATTTACATATTATGTATTTAAATAAAAAATATTTTAAATAATTATAAATACAATTATTTTAAATAAAAAAATATATTTATTTATTGTATATTAAATATATATTTTTAAATGTATATATTTATTTTAAATGTTTGTATTCTTTTTTTTTGTTTATTTAATATAACACGCAAACATATAAAATGATTTATTATACTTTTATTTACATTATATAATGTCAATTTAAAAAATATATATTTAAAAAAATCTAAAAACATTTATAAATATAAATATGAAATATATATAAATATTAATAGATATTTTTAAATATAATTAATTTATATTGATATATAAAAATAAAAAATTATGCTTTTTATATTTTTTTGGGGGGGAAACAGGTTGTCTGCCTCTGAATAATCTAAACTTATGAATAATCATTTGTGTGTGTGTGTGTGTGTGTAGTTTATGGATCGTCTGCAGCTCTTGTTGATGCCAGCGAAACACCAACCAGATCTGATCTACCTGAGACACGTCCCGCTCAGACGGGTTCACTTGTTCACCTTCATACAGGTGTGTGTGTGTGTGTGTGTGTGTGTGTGTGGTCGCATGCTCATCCTCATACAAAGGCTCAGCTCTATAGCTTTAGTGCTGTATATGCATCATTAATGTGTGTGTTCTGTGCACAGGTGCTCTGCTTGGCCCTCCTGTGGGTCCTGAAGTCAACGGTAGCAGCCATCATCTTTCCCGTCATGGTGAGTGTGTGATCTGCTAACACACATATAATACTTCCATGAACTGCATCCAGTCAGTTTAATTATATCTGATACAGAATTGCTCACTAAACTGGAAACTTTTGTTCTCTAGTTCTTAAGACATTGCACACATCATACTACATGTCTCCTGTCCTCTGATTGACAGTTTATACTTGTTTAGCAAGTAAAAGACCTTTAATATAATTGTAAAAACGTCCTCTTTCAGGTCGTGGTTCACATGTCTTTTTGCTGTGAAATCTTTAATGATTTTACAAAGTAAACAAGATGAACACTTACAACAACTTGGGGGTTTACTTGATTATACATACATATTTTTTTAGAAAACCCATGTTAAAATATGAGTATCAAATATGATACATCAGGCTTTCTCTCAATCGTCATTGTATTGTATTATATTATATGTTTGACCCCCACAATAAAAACTACAGAGCTTTCATCATAAAACTAAGCATTTAATTATCATCATACTAAGACATATTATTGGGAGATATAGAGTGACAGCTGATATTTATATGCATTTATGTAAGTAGTCATATAACATTATACAGTTATTTATGTTAGAACTGCTCCATATTCTCACTATATCACGCTAAATGAGCCATAAAAGCCTGATGAACCAAATATGACACTAAACAAAAATAAACGCATTTGCAAACTTTTGTCTAAAGGCTAAATAAACCATTAAATGTGGCTATTATGTCATATGTCAGGCTTTACAGGGTTAACCCAGCCAATAATAGTTCTTTTGCATGCGTCTGAGATCTCTCTCTGTCGGTTTTCTAGATTCTCGCGTTGGTCGCGGTGAGAAAGGCCATGGATTACCTGTTCTCACAGCACGATCTCAGTTACCTGGATGACGTCATGCCAGAGAAAGACAAGAAGAAGAAGGAGGATGAGAAGAAGAAGAAGAGAAAGAAAGGAAGCATTGACAGTGACATGAACGACGTGAGTGGAATCTCTTTTATTTGTGCGTTCAGAAGCGGTGTTGCTGTAAAACTCCAGTGGTAAGAATATCCCAACCCTGCGTTCACAGTCGGACTTCCCAGCCATTGAGAATGTTCCCAGCATAAAGATCTCCATGGAGACCATGGCACAGGATCCAGTGCTGGGGGAGAAGCCCTCAGACAGTGAGTAAACACACAGGGTTTCCCTCGGCCTCGCGCAGGGCTTCCAGACGTAACTCTGTCCTGTTACTAACAACTCAAATAATGGCTCTTTCCCTCCCCTCTTCTCGCTGTCGTCACACACTCCTTCGTGATTTCTCCAGAAAACATCTCTTAATCCCGTCTTTCTCTTTGTTTATGGTGTTGCTTGGTTTCCTGGTCTGTGTGGATCAATAATCCGCTCTTAACAGATAACAAATGCTTAATCACTGCAGTGCGCATGTATTAATAAAGTCAACATGCATTCAAAATGGGCCTTATTTACTCTCCCATTGCATGTTCCTGGTCTTTTTGTGCAGGATTCATTCCAAAGAAAAAATGTTTGTTTCCATAATCTTTCATCAAAATAACTTTTTTGTCATAAAGCCCTCTTATTTCTCAATCTCTGCAAGCACCTGGATTTATTCTGGTCTATAGGGACAGGAATTATGTGGAATTGAATGATTACGGTAGGAAGTTCAGGTCCGTAACGGTTGCATTGAAGATTCTGTTTGTAATTTTTGGAATATACAATGTACAGTGTTTGATAAAACAAGACGCCTATTGTTACATGACCCAAAAGTTTAGGGTCAGTAAGAAATTAATACTTTTAGTCAATAAGGATGCATTAAACTGGTCGAAAGTGACAGCAAAGACAATTATAATGTTACAAAAGATTTCTATATCAAATAAATGCTGTTCTTTTGAACTTTCTAGCCATCAAAGACGGCTGAAAACTATCTCACAGTTTCCACACAAAGATATGAAGCAGCACAACTGTTTTTAACATTGATAATAATCAGACATTTTTCTTGAGCAGCAAATCATCATATTAGAGTGATTTCTGAAGGATCATGTGACTCTGAAGACTGGAGTAATGATGCTGAAAATTCAGCTTTGATCACAGGAATAACTTATATAAAAAAAATATTCAAACAGAAAACAGTTATTTTACAACATTATTGTTTTTTTTGGATCAAATAAATGCAGCCTTGATGAGCAAAAGAGACTTTTCAAAAACATTTAAAGAAATCTTACTGACCCCAATACCACTAAAAGATGTTTCCATGCGTTTTTGTTGATTCACGTGCATATCTGACCATAAGCTGCAATAATAGTCATGATTAATAATATTAAATATCATACAATATTCCCAGTGGCTAAAATCAAGTCTTGACTTACTTTTTATTTTTTTAAATATCCTGTATTCACTCACATTACGGAAATAAATTGGGTTGCAACCAAACACAGTGTAATGTTGACTTTATCAGGATGGGTTGTGGGTCTGAATTTCCTGTTCTTTACTTTTTATTCTAACTACTAACCAATCAACTCCTTTTCAGCTGCATCATAACCCCTTTATATGAACCCTCTAAGATTTGATCATCTGACATGTGTGTATATATATTAACTGTACGTTTGTTTGTTTCTTATAGGAAATAAGCCCATGTCCTTCCTCACTCCCTACTGATGGAAAGCACTTTTTCCCTTCCGTGACTATGTCAAGGTAAGTGTTTTGTATGTGTGTGTGTGTGTGTGTTTTAATATCACTATTAGTAAGGATAGTATGATCTCTGTATAATATCAGTTTTTAAATGCAAGATATTTAAAGTGTACATGAAGTATACTTGCAATAGTTCCATATTAGCAGAATCAAAAATACTTCAGTATATCTTTAGTTGGACCTCAGCACTATTTCCAGATAACTCAAGTGTATTAAGTACAAAATTAGTTGTTCCAATCTAGCAGACTTTAAGTATACCAGTTTAGTATACCAACAGTACAGTTGCAGGGTATTTATATTAAGTACGTAACATGTAAATGTATTTGTTGTGTACTTAGCATAAAATAAATGTATTTCAAATATATTTTAGTATATTTATTTTTCACTAGGGTAGGGTAGGGTTGGCCCATAAAAATATAATGAATATAAGAAAATCAATGGAAGGGTCTATGCAATGCCCACTAATGTGTGTGTGCACTTGTCTTTGTGAGGACCATTTTTAGACCATGAGAGTGAGTAAAGTGAGAACTTTCTGAGACCCCTTTAAAGGCCTGTTTGATGGTCAAGACTTGGCTATAGTTAGGTTAAGGGTTGGGGTTAGGCACTTATTTGTGGTAGTTAAGGTTAGGGTAAGGCGCTTGAGAATGCACTGTCAATGAATGTCTTCACGAAGATAACTGTACGAACATGAGTCAGTAGGTCTGAGCTAGTGTGCACATGCATATCTATATTTACCCAGCTCAGTTCAGCATGAATATCATGTTGGCTCAAGCTGGTTTATGTGCTGGTCTAACGCATGGCCTTAAAACAGTCAATTAAATCAATTAGCATCATAAATTATGCATGTCTATGAGTTCACATGTTTATGTGTGTATGCAAGGCTGTATGTTTTGACATATCTAACAGCTTTCTGTCTTTCTCTTTCACCTAGTCAGGATTTAAACCCTTTTAAGAAGATGGTGCCTCAGATCAGAATCGATTTGGACTCGGACAACAACAAATTCTTCTGGAAAACTCCATCCTCTGAGACGTCCCTTTAAACACGTGTGAAAACACACACGTTTAGGTCCAGATGATGGTTTGAAAATGAAAAACTTTGCTGAAAGTTTCTTTTTAAAGTCTAAACTAATGGATGGATGTCATTTCAACACTACAACCAATAGCTGCACAAACACAAAGAAAAAAAGTGTGAAACTTTATGTCCTCCTGACATTTTGGTAGCATTAGCCTACTTTTTTTTTTAGGGGGTGTTTTTGCGATCGTTTTAGTTTAAAAGTTCTGGGTCCAGACTGATTTTTGTTCCAATACTTTTTATAACCATAATATTTTATTAAACAGAAAAATATATAAGAATGATGACATAATCAGTCTTAATAATGTAGAATCCAATTGTATAAAATAAATTTGCAGTTTGAGTTTTTCTTTTGGCCAAATAACTGCTCAAATGAGCACATTAGATCAATTTATTTTTAAATGTCTTTGAACAAATTTGTATTAGTGTCTCCGTTCTCTTTGATACCTTGCGTATTTAAGCGTATATTACTGAACCACAATTGTGGGCGCAACTATTTATCCCAATAAGGGAAACTTCGGTTTTAAAGACACGATTAGCCTACTTAAATCTTTCCTGTGCTTAAGAAGACACTTCAAAAAGTGGGAAACACTCGATATGAATCTAATTTTCTAGTTCTACCTCTTGTAATGGACTGTAGGTGCCAGGCACTTGTTAGAGTGAAGCATTTCTCTATGCAGTACGTTACGGATGTCAACGGCGATCTTAAAGTCACGTGACCGGAAGAGTGGCCATCGCGCTGGAAGCCTCTTCAACATTCTTCTGTCTACGAAATTCCCTCCGCCCTTTTGTGAATTCAAGATTTGTTTCTTCGTTGATAAATGACAATCCATAACAGGGCGGACATTTTCAATGTGATTGCGTTCTATGTATTTACTATGAAGCAGTTGATTTATGGTGATTTTATTGTCTGGATATTTTTATGTACTTTTTTAAAAAAGAAGTAATGCTGTAGATAGAGACATCTTTTATACTGAGATGAGAGGTGTAAGGACTTAATAATGAGATTTAATGTTAAACAGCTGCACCAAAGTGACAGAAATATGCAAATTTCCTTGTTTGTGTGTGTGTGAGAACTTATGCTGCCATTAAGAAAGATCATTTCTCTTACGTTCAGCACGAAGATATTTCAGTCTGCAAATCGGGTGTAGAATATTTTTAACAATTGTAACGTATAAATCCACAGTCATTAAAACTTGAATATAGACACACAAGTCAGTGTTTGTACATAGGTCTGTTTATCATCATTATCTCATCCTCAATAATGTCTTCCATTTCTTTTGATTGAATCAAATTGCTTTTTCAAGGACTACACTGTCGTGGCGAGACGCATAAGATGACGTTTTCATGAATCATTTCTTTTAGATGCACACCTGTTTTTTGTTTTGTTTTTTAAACCTGTTGAGATGTATTTATTGTCCTTCTGTTCTCTTCTGGAAGCTGTCTTACTCTCTGATTATAACGATGACGCTACAGGCAATAATGAGATTAACAGTTGATCACTGTTCTGTAAAAGGGAATCACCATGTAGCACTGTGAGGCGATGGGCAAATTAAAGCAATTATTAAAACTCATTCTCATGGTGTTATGCATTTAAATGAGCTTTTATATGCTGAATCAATCATAGTAATATTGTTTACTACATAGAAATGACATAAGGACACTCTATGACTTAGAAATGTTGCACACATGCTTAATATAGGCCTATTCATTATAAAGATATGGATTTGGATTACATTGATTTGCATTACATTAAAAAATGACCAATAATTCTCTAAATCCAGATTAAAACGCACTCATCATTACACACATTACATTCATCATTACACACATTACATTCAGGAAAAAATAAACCTTTCAGAATCTCCCTCTGAGGTCAAAGTGCTCCAGGCCAAAGCGGATATGTAACAGAACCTGAAACAGGAATCTGGGTTTAATCTGGATAAAAGCCCAGGCCAGAGACATCATGTTCTAGTCCTTGTAATCTCTGACCTTCAAGACACTGAGAATTCTAAAGAAGATCAAGAGAATTCCATAGAGCTGGAATGATCTCCCTCCTCCTTACCTGTCCGAATCCAACATCCCAGCTAACTGAAATCTGTGTTCCAAATTATTATGCAAGTTAGGCTATAACTTATCAGTAGGATTTCAGTAGGCTACAGTAAACATTCAGATTTTAGTTTTTCAAAGAAAGTGTTGTTTTATTTCTCATATCTTTTTAGATAACTGGTAGGATATCAATCTCAGACAGGTTTAAATAGTTTGCCAGGTATTCTTAGCACTGTAAAAAGTGATCAGTTGACTTAACTTAAAAAAAATAAGTAGGCCTAATGTGGAATTGTCAAGTTCACATAACTTTTTTTTATTTATTTTTATTAAGCATTAAGTTTATTTACTTAATAATTTTAAGTAATTGCCAATGTGTGAACAGCTTGTAAAGTAACTTAAAAGTTTCTAGGTTGTCTGTTTGAAAGCTTTTTAATGATGATTTTTATGTGAAGGACTCGGGACGTTTTTGCCGGGAAAATCAAAAGAATGTGACGTTTACGTGCGCTCCCGAGAGCCTCTCTTCCGTTCAACGACACACGAAACATTTTTACAATAACAATTCAGGATATGCCTTAATAATGTTTCAGAAAAAGTTCCCTGAATTATGTAGCCTAGCCTATAAATAAAGGTTAATAAAGGCTAACGTTTTGAGAACATGATTAAAGACCAGATAACTCCTGAACGAACGTCTACCGGAATAGCCTAATGTTTGTTCATGAGAAAACCTTGTCAGAATTAGCAAAAGTTCTGAAAAAGTTCCCTGTTGCTGTATAACACAATATTCCTTGCAATTCTTTGACCTAATCCTTGACGTCTTGTCTCGTCGTAGCCTAATTGCTTTCACTCACATGTTTCGCTGAGATAAACCGTGTTTGCACGAAGATGAACGGGAGAATGACTGGTCATTATTTAAATGGCTCACTATCACGGCATAGGCCTCTTTCAAAAAGATAATCAGAGCTGAGATTCGCATATTTTCCATTTCAGTAAGCTAATCGACGGATCTCATCACGGGAATGGATTTAGCAAGTAATGAAGCAAAAAGACACCGGGCTAAATGTCATCATATGGTTGGACAACTTTAACACGGAGTTGTTAGAAGTTACTTTGATCATCTCCTGATATGTGGCTTTTCGCAGGAATTTCACCTTCACTGTCCTGCACTGATAATGGGATGTATAAACGCACGTCTGCTCTATTAACCCATGGGTCACAGTATATAGCAGTGTGAGTATATGGGGAAGATAGACCTCTGGGATGAAGCCAGGAGGAACCTTTCATTGATCAGCCTTGAGCTGTCGACCACTGTGCCACACCATCTCTCAATACTAATTACCCCACTAAGTTTTACCACGTACATTTTGATGATGGGGTAAGATGTTCCCCCATGTTATAAGAACCCCCAATGTGGATTTACTTTTAAACAGTAGGCCTAAACATTTTTGAGATATAAATTTAGCATGATGATGCATCAGCCAATGTGTTATTATAGGTAATAAATTTAAACATTTGCTAATTTAGACTACATTTGCTAAATGTAAAATATAAAAAGAGGGTTAAAATGGACCCTACTGGGGTAAGAAGTCCCCCCTGGATAATCTTTTACAGAATGTAGGCTATAAATGACTTTTGATATAATTCTTATATAATTCTTATTATTTATTTTAATAAATTGTATTTATATTTTAAGCGTCATTAATGTAAAATACTAAATCAACTATAGCCTGCTGTTTGAAATTTTATATTTTGACAATTTCGTTCAATAATTCAATAACTAATGACAGATAAAGCAGAAAAGAGATTTTCTGAAAGGTAAAATTATTCTGTATAGGCATATCAAGATTTACTTATTTAATTACCCATATTTTAAATGAAGAAATGTCATAATAGATAATATTCATAATATTCATGTCACTATGAATATGAATGCAAATTATTTCATTCAACTAACCTAAAGGTTTTAATGAAGGCGAAGATGTCTGAAATGTTCATTTAATTCATGGAAATACAGAATAATAACCCCATTAATTACAATAATTATTCATTTGAAAAAAATAATAACACTAACAACATGCCACTTGGCGCCTTCTGTGCGGCTCATTTTACCCCAGTGATCTAATTTTAACCTTTTACTTCAAAATAAAAACTATACATTTTACTCCACAAATCCCTCATTAACAAATAGATGCAAAAAAAAAAAACATGATATTCAACATGTCATATCACTATTTTCCAGAGACACAAAGTTAGATAAATTAACCTCAAAACTGTTTCGACTGACTAAATCTGACAAATATTGATATTCAGATGAAATGACAAAATTAAGAATAGCATAGCCATTCATCAAAAGTGCTGAGATGAGATTTAGTGTCATCTATAGTCAGGAGAAAAAAATCTTCATCTTCTTCTTACCCTATTACCTTCTGAAGAATCAATTCAATTAAATTTCCTTTTATTGTCATTGCATGTAATACAATGAAATTAATTAGCAAATCTTACAGTGCATCCACGTCACGTAACAACAGTAATTAAGACACAATAAATTTAACACACTACAATTTAGAAACTTGCCAGTTTCATGTAAAGATATTGTACATTTTTATTATAAAGTGAACCTATCTAATTATAATTAGCAATCATGTGCATCGCTTATCAACCCACCTTATTAGAAACGTTTTCTTTTCTGAAATAATTTAAATATTTGAATTTGAATTTTTAGAAACAAATCATGTGTTTATGTGGTGAATACGACAGTCAATCATAATGTGGGTCTTCTATCACATCCACTGTCTTTTGGCGACATCGACTGGCCATTTATCAAAATTGAGGTTCACAAACGCTGGCTTTCTCCAGCGGGCAGGACTCAAGGTATCAAACACCGCTACACGACACGAAACTTACTCATGACGGTATGACCAAAATCCTTTTATCACAGTAGGAATAGTTTTATATCACAATAACTATTATCATAAATGATTGATCACTATTTATGCTAATAAATCAGCTGTTATTTGGCCTTTTTTGTATCGGTCTTGGCAAATAGCCATTCCTCCTTAGCCGATTAACATTTTCTATTTTAAAATCTTGGTTAGTAGATAATATGCAAATTGGTTTTCAAATATTTTTTTGTGAGTTAAGTTGATATTGTATAAACATATTTGTTCATTTTCAGTGTATATGTGTACATTACATTTCTATAATTACATTGTTGCATTGGCTTTTGTATATTTTTTGTATATTAAATAATGTGGTAAAGCCTATTTGTGGATAATACAGTGAATTAAATGCTTTATAAATGAAAGGTGCTTAATTTTGTTTAATTATAGTCTCTTTATTTGCAACTTAACAGACACAAAACAAAAGAAACGATACAAAAATTGATAAGTTTGATATCACCGTGCAAAAACAGCTTCATATTATGCATGTAATTAAAATAAAAACAATAAAGCCATTATAAATAGTAAATATATGCCTAACTGACGGCACATCAGCAGCTAAAATCAACTCAACTCTGCTTTGCATGTTGAAACCAAGTTCTTCCTACTATTGACTTGCTGAAACATGTTCAATTCAGTATATGATTCGTATTCATCCACTGTCTTTTGGCGACATCGACTGGCCATTTATCAAAATTGAGGTTCACAAACTCAAACCTTCTAGAGTTCAAACCCAAACCCTGCTATAACACATCTGTAAAAGTTCAGTGAAACTATATATATATATATATATATATATATATATATATATATATATATATATATATATATATATATATATATATATATATATTAAAACAATGTGATCCGACAAATGTGTATACACATATGTGATCCGACAAATGTTTAACAATGTGATCCGACAAATGTTTAACAATGTGATCCGAATTCCGAATTAGACTTTGATTCAGCAAAGATTCTTCAGGAACACTGATCTCCAGTCCAGAAGTACAACTGAGAACCCTGGTTTTACATTTTCTTCCTCATTGTTAATATTCAATTAACATAAATGATAGTGTAATTAACTTTCTATGTACCAAAAAATAATGTAAAATATATAAATTAATTTTAATTCAATTTAAAACGTGTAATGAAATGGTCATGACCAGTAGGCGGCGGTGCAGTATTATAGGCGATAATGCGCATGCGCAGTACGATGTGTGCACTAGCTCTTCTGCTCTAGAAGACAGCTGACACGTGAGCAGCGTTTCAGCAGCACTGCATGGCAAACTAGACAAATCCAGTTTTTTTTAACATGCAGCTGTGCAGCGCGACATGTTTCTCTGAGATTATGAACACACAACCTGGTTAAAACAGTGGTTTTAATCGCCAGTGAACTGGAAATGTTATGCTGATTCAACTGTGCGCTTCTGCAGTCTTTTGACTTTGTAAACCGCCTTCCTCGAATCACAAATCATCATTTACTTCTTCTCTATTTATCCGGAAGCACCAGATTGTTGTCATTCGCACTGGCAATAACAATAAACAGTAGTGAAGTCTGTATGGTGAGCAGAAAGGAGGCGTGGGATGACGCGGAGGTCCATATTGACAGGAAAACTCCCCAAATTTGGTGCTGCTTCCTGCACTCTACGGGTCCTCACCACCATGCGCCTGTTCCGCGCGCTGGAGCGTTTACGCGCGTGGACCGGAGTCTACACGGCCGAACTGTCACCGAGATTCTCCAGCACAAAAGCGGCTCCGCGGTTCCGAAGAATGGACTACCAGGTAACGTTAACGCTTTTGAATTCCCTTTTCTAAATGTTATGCGTATTTATGGGAATTAATACAATGAATGGTAAGTTTGTGCACTTTTGTTCGGACTTTGGGCTGAAAGTGTTTGTTTGTTTAGATAACAAAATATTATTTAAATCCAGCGCACGCGGATGATGATTCATCCGTGACAGTTGTTACATCAGCCGTTAAGTTTTTTAAATCAAAGAGCGGCAATTTGTGTGCGCGGTAAGAGTGAGTCAGTGACTCCATTGAGGTGGCAAGCCCAACAACATTTAACGTTATCCATAATAAATGACAATCTATTGTTATTATGTTATATATGTATGTATGTATAATGCTATTAACGCTTATTTATGATATACTGCTCACTTCTAGTGACTTTACTAGTAGTTAGAACTAACGATTACGAACTAGTAGCTGCTACTTGTTACCAGTTACAAATAATATAAACTTGACACTATTTGGATGACAGAAATGAGTTGGTGTTAATATGTAATTAATAATTACATTGAATTGGAGTAATTACTTGTAACTAAAAAGTACTAGTAACAATAATAGAAGAATACAAGTAGATACAAGTTAGGCTAAAGCTTAAGCAATAACTGTCAAAACAGCTTGCCATAAATTCTGCATAACTTACTTGTTCTCAGGCCATGTGCTGGCAGCCATAACTGAGGATTAAAAATGATCTTATTTCATTTATAATTGTGCTAGATGTGTTATTTATATCTATTAAAGAATTAGATGGCAGTTAAACATATTATTAGTCAGTGTCAACAAAGCTTTATTGGCATAATTGTTAACATTTGGAATATAGGCTATACCACAGTGCAGTAATGTAGTTTGTTAAAGGGATACTCCACCGAAAAATGAAAATTCTGTCATCATATACTCACCCTCATGTTGTTTCAAACCTGTATGAATGTCTTTCTTTTGCTGAACAGAAAGGAAGATATCTAGAAGAATGTGAGTAACCAGACAGTTTTAGATACCATTGACTTCCATAGTATATTTTTTTCCTGCTATGGAAGTCAATGGTATCTAAAACTGTCTGGTTACTGACATTCTTCTAGATATCTTCCTTTCTGTTCAGCAGAAGAAAGACATTCATACAGGTTTGAAACAACATGAGAGTGAGTATATGATGACAGAATTTTCATTTTTCGGTGGAGTATCCCTTTAAATAAGGTGGACAAATGTTAGAAATAACGGGAAATATAAAAAAAACAAGGTAAAAAAACATCATTGTTGTGTGTGTGTGTGTGTATATATATATATATATATATGCATACATACAGTATTTGATTAGAAAATTACAAATAAACTTTCAGGTTTCAGGACTAGATTCACCTCATCTTACATGTGCCATTTGCTTGTATGATTCAATCAATTTCACCAACCTACCAAAACATTTAGCAGCTTTACATATTATTTAGTTTTCATTTGTCAGTTGTAATATGATTGTAGTACATACACTAGATCTGGCTAAACATTGACTAAAAACGTATTATGAAAGAGTTCAGAAGTTCAGTGTGTCTATCAAAGCAACAGTAAAGCCTCAGTTTGTAGAGACTAAAGCTCCACATGGATATCTAGCTATCCTCTGAATTTACTTCCAGCACATGTAATGCGAGTCATAAATCTGGATTTGATGTAAACATGAAATGTACACGAGCTCCTGAGCTGGTGTTTTTTACTCCATGGGTTGGTGTTTGAGGTGTTGAGATGGCATGAAGTCTTTGAGATCCAGCTGTAGCGTCATGAATGTCTTTCAGGATGCGGTGTGCACCCTCAACACACTCCAGACCAACGCCAGCGCTCTGGAGCAGGTGAAGAGAGAGAGAGGTCATCCTCAGCTCCAGCTGCAGGCCATGAGAGGCTTTCTCCAGCGGGCAGGACTCAAGGTATCAAACACCGCTACACGACACGAAACTTACTCATGACGGTATGACCAAAATCCTTTTATCACAGTAGGAATAGTTTTATATCACGATAACTATTATCATAAATGATTGATCACTATTTATGCTAATAAATCAGCTGTTATTTGGCCTTTTTTGTATCAGTCACTTGGCAAGTAACCATTCCTCCTTAGCCGATTAACATTTCTATTTTAAAATCTTGGTTAGTAGATAATATGCAAATTTGGTTTTCCAATATTTTTTTAGTGAGTTAACTTGATATTGTCTAAAAATATTTGTTAATTTTCAGTGTGTATGTGTACATTACATTTCTATAATTACAGTGCATTGGCTTTTGTATATTTTTTTTGTAGGCTATATTAAATAATGTGGTAAAGCCTATTTGTGGATAATACAGTGAATTAAATGCTTTATAAATGAAAGGTGCTTAATTTTGTTTAATTATTGTCTCTTTATTTGCAACTTAACAGACACAAAACAAAAGAAACGATACAAAAATTGATAAGTTTGATATCACCGTGCAAAAACAGCTTCATATTATGCGTGTAATTAAAATAAAAACAATAAAGCCATTATAAATAGTAAATGTATGCCTAACTGACGGCACATCAGCAGCTAAAATCAACTCAACTCTGCTTTGCATGTTGAAACCAAGTTCTTCCTACTATTGACTTGTTGAAACATGTTCAATTCAGTATTTTAGTTACAAATTATTTTTTATAAATAACCATTCAACTGATGTGCTCTGTGTGTCCTCAGGTAGAAGAACTTGATCGTCTCAACATTATTCACGTAACTGGAACAAAAGGAAAGGTGAGCCAGTTCATGAATGATTTAAAGGGATAGTTCACCCAAAAATGAAAATTAGCCCATGATTTACTCACCCTCATGCCATCCTAGGTGTCATTACGTTGTTCGTCAGGTTCAAGTGTTACTCTTTTGGTGTAAATCGATGCGTACGGCCGTCTGTCGAAGTTTTTAATATTAATATTTTTCTTACACGAACGCATCGCTTCACTTCAGAGGGCTATTTATTATCCCCCGGAGACGCGTGGAGCACTTTAATCATGAATAGATGCGCTTTGATGGACTTCCAAAGACAAACAGCCATTCACACTGACATTATAAAGCTTGGAAGAGCCAGGACATTTTTACATATAACACTGATTGTATTCGTCTGAAAGAAGAATGTCATATACACCTAGGATGGCTTGAGGGTGAGTAAATCATGGGCTAACTATCCCTTTAATCACTGAATGAAGTTACAAAAGTGCTTTGAAATGCTGATTATTATTATTATAAAAAAAAAAAAAAATGTTTTTAGGGTTCAACGTGTGCCTTTACAGAACAGATTTTGAGGAACTATGGCTTCCGCACTGGATTCTACAGGTATTATAACCAGTCAAAATAATGCAGTGTTTGGAGATGTGTGTGTGTGTATGGTCATTCTGTAGTGATTGTGGGAGTGGTAGGGTTTTTAAACCAGAGTAAGTGTTGTGTAACTCTACTGTTCATTCATGTATGCACATACATATACGTTCATGCTGAACTTTGCTTGATCTTTCCACTTAAATAAACCAGCTCCCAGAGTAAAAGGTAAAGCTATGTGTTGCGTCAGTATTACCTTGTAAATGATGTAATCGATCCGTCCTAAGTTTTGTTTAGTTGAACTTTATCTCAAGCTTAATGATTTACATAATCACTAACCATTGTTCACAGTGAGACGTCAGTGGATTTTATAGGGCATAAACAAACACTGTAGTAAAGTCGTTACATTTACTGCATTATCTTATGTCACTTGGTTGTTTTATATGATGTCTTCATTTTTAGTTCACCTCATTTGGTGCAAGTGAGAGAGCGAATCAGAATCAACGGGCAGCCAATAGGAAAAGAGCTTTTCACCAAATATTTCTGGCAGGTGTACGGGCGACTGGAAGAGACAAAGGTGAGCTGGATGTTATTTTTCTCCCTCCCTCCCTTTTGAAATAAGTCAATATGCAATGTAGACTTTCACAACTCAAACTCCTTCTTAGTTGGACAGTTTATTATGTTTATACACCAGACCATTTGTGAAAACTAATGGTAAAAAGTCATATCACCATGTGGTTATGACACAGTCCTGAACACATTAAACATATGATGACAGTGTGAAATATGCAGGTAGGTGAAGATATATAAATATTTGCATAAGTTAATAATAGAAGTACAGTCACGAAAAGGGCCTATCTGGTTCTGTCTCAGAGAGAGGATAGGGAAATGGCCATGCAAAATAGTGTTATGAACACTTTTGGTGCAAGAAATGACACAAAAATAATAGAACATGAACCCTTTAAATTCCTTTGAGTGAAAATGTGCAAATGTCTGAGCTTTTTCCCTCGGAAGAAGATTAACATATGCGTTAGTACACTAAGTAGTAGCTTTATACAATGATCTGATTGCTTTCTCTACTTCTGCTAATGCTAATTCCTATGAAAGGATTGCGTGTTTCCTGCTGACTGCTCCTCTGGGTTTGTGTGTCTGTACCATGTTAATTGTGTTAAGTGTAAATGTGAGGCGTCTGGTCACGTAATTGCATAATCACAACAGCATGTCAGTCATGTGAGGAAGGAAACAGTGCCGTTTGTTCAGACACTTGAACCTAAAATGCGTCTTTGAACATTCACATCCATGTCTCCTACATAAATGGCAAAGCATCAATAAAATGAGTGATATCTAAAAGACTTTTGTGTCATAAGAGTTTGTGTTTGACCTTTCAGGATGCCAATGGCGGCAGCATGCCTGCTTATTTTCGCTTTCTCACCATATTGGCCTTCCACGTCTTTCTTCAGGAGAAGGTGAGTACCATCACTGATCAGTATTACCTGATCCGTTTTATTATAACAATTGAGCATGTAATGGAGCCCACATAATATTAGAGATCTCAGCTCAAGCATTTGATAGTGATAGTTTTTAGCATCTTTTATCATCAATGTCAAAGTTAAATAAATTGTCTTATAGATCATGTCAGTTGTCCTTCTATTATAGATGCTGATTATTAATTGAGTTAAATTCTCTATTTCTCGCTCTCTTGCTCAGGTTGATTTGGCTGTCCTCGAGGTGGGGATTGGTGGGGCTTATGACTGCACCAATATTATTAGGTACCAGAGCTCTGATTTCTATTCTCCCTCCCTTCTGCTTCAGTGTAGCATGTCTAATTATCTCTTTGTGCCGCGTTAGCCTAGTTTCAGCCATTTCATCTTCATTCGTCTGGCTTCATAGTTTAAGCATGACACATTCCTCTCAAATCAACCAATCATTGATCTGCATTCTTTATTGGTTTAGTGTATCCTCATTAGCCATATCAAACCAATCATCACCAATCAAGTGCACAACAAATAAAGTTATTGTCTCCTAAAAGAAAGAACCGATTCTAAACTGCCTGGAACGAGTCGCCAGTAATTTCAGTCCCACTGCCTGAAACGAACCTATGAAGGTTTGTAACAAATTTGCATAATGCCAGCCTATGTTCTTCATGAACAACGATCTACTTTGAATCGCCCTCAAACACTGTAGTTGTAGCTGATGAGGCCTGGAAGAGTTTGGTTCATGTAGTCAACATGGGAGAAGGAGCTGTTTTCTGGTGCCAAAGCAAATCCACTTTGCATGCCCCAAAACATGAGGACTCGGACTCGAATCAGTACGGTAAACATTATGCCATCGTTACTGTTCATATCACATATCAAGCTCTGAGCCTCTAAGCCGCCGGAGCTGAAATTTAGATATGATAATGGGAGTAAGTAGATCAATCACAACAGACTGGGCCGCCTGACCAATCAGAGCAGACTCAGAGTAAACCAATCAAAAACAAACTCGGCTGTCTGACCAATCAGAGCAGAGTAGACCAATCACAACAGACTGGGCCATCTGACCAATCAGAGCAAAGTAGGCTATCTGAAAGAAGGGGTTTAAAGTGACTGAATCCTTTATCAAAACGTTTCAGACATTGAGAAAATGCATATGCTATGAGTTATTTTTTTTTACCTTGTATCCATGTAAACCTATTGTAGGAGCTTTCAAAACAAAATTAGGACCCTTTAAATTGCATAATAAGAGCACTTAAAATTTTTATAAGAAATGACACGCTTCACTTTAAAGATTGAATTTGTTGAAATGCCTCTTGTGTTTCCCAGGCATCCCTGGGTGTGTGGGATCTCCTCTTTGGGCATAGATCACACCAGCATACTGGGAGACAGCATTGAGAAAATTGCCTGGCAGAAAGGAGGGATTTTTAAGGTGAATATTTGTGAGTTGTGACTGTAAAAACTGAGTGTGTTTTAAGGTATTCAGTGAATGTGTGTTCATTGCAGCCGGGGGTTCCTGCGTTCACAGTCAAACAGCCTGACGGGCCGATGAAGGTGCTTGAAGAGAGAGCAGAAGAAATTGGGGTAAGAAATGCGAAGATGCTGCAGATACACAATTCAAAATGCAGTTCATTTGCTGACATTGTTCTCTGTTTTTCTCTCTCAGTGTTCGTTGTCAGTGTGTCCTGATCTGGATGAGTATGAGAGCGAGGGCTCGCTCAGGTTGGGTTTAGCCGGTCACCATCAGCGCAGTAACGCTTCTCTGGCTCTACAGCTCTCACACACCTGGCTGCAGAGACACTTCCTCACAGGTGTGTGTTTCTGACCCTGTGGATTAGCTCACATCTCTTTTATAGTGTCTTTAATCAACTGTTTGTTCCTCAGATCCTGCGTCGTCATCTCTAGTGGAGTTCAGCGGTGTGAGTCCAGCTCCAGTGTTCCAGCCTAGTCCTGCAATGATCAAAGGTCTGTAAAAACATACTATACAGCCTCATTAAAAGCTTTGTTCTAAAACCTAGTGAGCAGTCTTGATGTCTACAAGGCAACTGCTTCTCAAGACCCCGAAATACTCACATTAAAGTTCTTTTTCATTCTCCACTTAGGGGTAAAAAAAATACCTGAGCAACGAAATACTATTAGCAAACATCCCAAAGCCGTGCGCTGCTGAGACATTTAGATGAATATGTAAATATGAGCTGCATGTTTTACTTTTAATAACAAAATAAACAAAAAGTGACAATGTTGAGAAAATAGCAGTAAAGAAAGCATCTGATCTTAGAGATGTGGATTTGTTTGCACCAGCTCTGCGATTCGGCTCTCCAGTCAAGTCATGTTTATTAATACAGCACTTTGTACAATGGATTGTTTAAAAGCAAGCAGCTTTACAGTATTAAACATGAGAAAACAATGTCAGTGTTTCGAACTCCCAAACCTCCAAAACAAAACAAATTTAGTTTTTGCCTGATTTTGTTCAAAATGTCACATCTGCTGCTTTCAGACCAGATATTTAACCACTATGTTACAAAATTACTAAATGGTCTTTAAAGGATTAGTTCACCCCAAAATGAAAATTTCCTAATAATCTACTCACCCCAATGCCGTCCAAGATATCCTAGTCTTTCTTTCCTCAGTGGGAGAGAAATTATGTTTTTTGAGGAAAACATTTCTGGATTTTTCTTCTAACAATGGACTTCATTGGTCACCATCGTTTTTAAGTCCAAATCAATGCAGTTTCAAAAGTCTTTTAAGTGTTTAAACGAGCTGTACGTGATCACAGCTGAAGAAGAGGTTGATATCTAGAGAAACGATAGGTCATTTTCAAAAAAAATTAAATAATTTATAAACTTTTTAACTTCAATAGTTCGGATTGAGCTGATCAACAAACGGACAGGGAACTAGGTCATCACGTTGAAAGGTCATGCCGGCGGAAGTACAAACGCTTTAACAAAAAAAGGTAAAACAATGATGGCATACGATTTTGAAGTTGAAGGAGAAAATGAGATGGAGTTTTTCGCTTAGAAAGAGCGTTTGTCTCGTTTGTCTTAGTCTTCGTACAGTCGCATTGTAAACAGTGCCTCCGCCGGCGGGACCTTTCAACGTGATGACGTAGTTCCCTGTCCGTTTGTTGATCAGCTCAATCCAAACTATTGAAGGTAAAAAGTCTATAAAAAAATTTTTTTTAAATTGAAAATGACCTATCGTTTCGCTAGATAACAACCTCTTCTTCAGCTGTGATCGCGTTTAAACACTTAAAAGACTTTTGAAACTGCATTTATTTGGGCTTAAAAACGATGGTGACCAATGAAGTCCATTGTTAGAAGAAAAATCCAGAAATGTTTTCCTCAAAAAACATAATTTCTCTCCCACTGAGGAAAGAAAGATATGGATATCTTGGATGGCATTGGGTTGAGTAAATTATTAGGAAATTTTCATTTTGGGGTGAACTAATCCTTTAAGTCAAATATGCTTCTAAGTGAATACACAATATATGATGTTTTGACAGGTCTTGCAGAGACTGAGTGGCCTGGGCGTAATCAGACGCTAAAACACGGCCCTGTGACGTATTTCCTGGACGGAGCTCATACCACACGCAGCATGCAGGCCTGCGTCCGCTGGTTCACTGAGATCGCAGCACATCATGAGAGAAATGCTGGGTGAGAAGGCCTTGCTCTTTATTTTTATTTCTGTTTTATACTATACCTTCTATGATTGAAGGCTTCAAGGCTGAAATCTTTAAACATACAGTACAGAGAACCTACAGCTGTGTTATCGTTAACTATTAAATATTTGTAAAATGTTTTAATTAAAATTATATTAATGTTAACTAAAATAAAGTATCAGAAAACTAATAAAAACTGAAATATATATATAAAAAAAAAAATGTATATATTGTAAATGCTATAATAGTATATTAATGAAATAACACTGACCTTGCATTGGTTCTTAAAGGGATACTCCACTTTAAAATGAAAATTCTGTCATCATATACTCACCCTCATGTTGTTTCAAACCTGTATGAATTTCTTTCTTCTGCTGAACAGAAAGGACAATGTCAGTACAGAAGAATGTCAGTAACCAGACAGTTTCTGGTACCATTGACTTCCATAGTAGGAAAAAATATATACTATGGAAGTCAATGGGACCAGAAACTGTCTGGTTACTGACATTCTTCTAAATATCTTCCTTTCTGTTCAGAAGAAGAAAGAAATTCATACAGGTTTGAAACAACATGAGGGTGAGTATATGATGACAGAATTTTCATTTTAAAGTGGAGTATCCCTTTAAACGTTGCATATCTGCAGATATCTGGTATATGTGCTGGTGTTTAATGTTGTGTGTGTTTGTAGGGGTTCGGTGGTGAGGATTCTCTTGTTCAACGCTACAGGAGAGAGAGACTGTGCTGCCATGCTCAAACTGCTCACAGTGAGTTATCAATTCATGCTTTTAAATCATGTTACTCTTCTGAAGTAACCCAGAGACTCATTTTCAAATGCTCTATGTTTTAGCCCTGTCATTTCGACTTTGCCGTGTTCTGTCCGAACATCACAGAGGCCATAGCGACCTGTAATGCAGGTAAGAGATCCAGAGATCTAGTCCAGGGGTGTCCAAACTCAGTCCTGGAGGGCCACTGTCCTGCAGTGTTTCGCTCCAGCTTGCCTGGAAGTTTCTATTATGCCTAGTAAGACCTTGATTAGCTGGTTCAGGAGTTGAATTGGGGTTGCAGCTAAACTTTGCTGGACAGTCAGTGGCCCTCCAGGAGGAGGATTGGACACCCCTGATCTAGTCAATCAGAAAGACAGGTGATAACTATAAATGTGATTGCTGGATCAGCTGGAGCATTTAGGTACTTGAATCAGGACTGCTTAACAAACCGTGTTTGTGTGTTTTTAGCCACCGCAGCTTAAGCACTCTTTTAAAGTCAAGTATGCTGTCTACTTAGGCATGATTGTTTCATTCATAATGCTAATTGTGAGCAATAAAATTATGCCCAATCAGGCAATCCCATAATGCATTGAAATGATATTGAAGAATTTCCATTAATATTATGATCTATGATTTAATATATAAATTCTAAAAACATTTGATTAAAATAATAATAAACTTTATATACATATTATTTTGTATTTTATATTTATTTGTGCCTTTTTAAGCACTGTAAGTATAGAAGCTTGTTTCCACTACGGAATTTTAAAAAATAAAAGTAATTGCGACTTTTTATGTCACAATTCTGAAATTTTCCCACAATTGGGAATTTACATCTTGCAATTCTAAATTTTCTTCTAAGAATTGTGCTACAGTCGCAATTGTGAGTTTTAAAGTCTGAATTGTGAGATATAAACATGCATTTGCAAGAAGTCAGAATTGCAACTCTAGTTCTCAGAATTGTGGGTTTATATCTCACGATTTTGAGAAAGTCAGAGTTGTGAGAGAAAAAGTTGTAATTACCTTTTCATTTTTTTTTTTATTCCACGGTGGAAATGAGATCCATAGAAAAACATGCATAGGAATATTTCAGTACAATTTAAAATGCTTTTTAGAGTATCAATTTATTTGTTTAGCAAAATGTCAATATCAGACAGTTTCTAATGTGTTGTTTTTTTTTGAGTGGCTATTAATATTTCAAATAAGTCTCTTATGAGATTTTGTCAGTTAGCACTCTGCCTTACAAAGTCATTTTTGTGCTAGTGTGGAAAGTTCAGTGTATTTTACTAACATACTCTGTCCTTCAGATCAACAGAACTTTAACGTTTCCGTGGAGAACATGCTCACACGTTGCCTGGACAACCAGCAGAGCTGGCGCGTTATGAATGGCCAGGAGAAGAAGCCAGAGGCGGAGCTTCTGATCGGGGCAGGTTTGCCTTTAGTGGCAGAAAGGCACAGCGACACACTGGTGTTCCCCTGCATCCTCAGCGCCCTGCAGTGGATCAGTCAGGGAAGAGACTCGGTTCTGTCAGACCCAAACAGATGTGTCATACCCGTTAAACCCAGCATAAGCGCGAAAGCCGCACCATTACGAGAGGCCGTGAACATACACGTCCTCATCACAGGGAGCTTACACCTGGTGGGAGGGGCTTTAAAACACTTGGACCCTGCTTTAAACTCATAATGGACATATGAGCATCAGACATTCAGACAAACACAGCAAGTGCGCCACCTAGTGCCTAAACCCTGTCACACTACAGTTCAGTCTGAGAAGATCTACTGCCCGAATGAAATCATGACAGCTTGTTCTAGAATCCAGGCATTCTGCATCATGAGTTGAGAAGAGCATTGGACCAGTTCTTTGAGCATTTATCAGTTTATGTAAAGAGCACATAAATTCAAAACTACTTGCTGTTCATGTTTACTTTGATTCGATGTGCATTCAGTTGACTTTCTGTGTAAGCTTCTTTGTTTTGCATTTCAATTTTGATGTTTTTAACCGGATCTTTCCATTTGTGAAATAGAAAGTCAGGTTACTTATCCATCAGTGTTTGTGTAATATTTTGTTATTGCACTGAAAGAATTGTGCCATATATAAAACACTGTTCTCTAATAATGTAATATTAATGTGTAATTTCTAACACATTTATGGGAAAGTTTGCATTCATACATTCAAGTGGATGCGAAATGATATTCAAAACATTTCAACACTGAGGTGCCCACATCTGTTCATAGTAAATAAAGAAGTTAAATGTTTTGTGTGGGTGTATAAAAATGGACTGTTTTCCATCAAATCTGCATATTAGTGTAATATAATTTTTTTGTAGCATTTTATGTACTGTAGTTAAGATGGGAGAGTGTGTACTAGTCTAAATAGAAACTGCTATCTTGGAACATTTTTTTTCTTTTTGGATGGTAAAAAAGATTGTTTAGGATGGTTTTGTTATCTGTGGAAGTTTGATAATTATATCAAAAATGTGTAACTATTTTGATCAATAAAGATGCCACTCTTGTCTTAAATTGCCATAGGATGCTATTAAAAAGAAATCTTAAAGTACCGGTACTGTACATACAACAGATGGAAAGTGAATAAAAACAATGTTAAGGTTTTTGGTCTATTGTTCAATCATATTTTACCTAAATATGTACGTTGTTTAATTCCAAGTTAAGCTAATAAGATATTATGCATGCACACATGGATATATAGCACATTAGTACAATAACGGGTTTGAAATATATTTGACTGTAAAGTAGTTTTGCGTAAGACTTCCGGACGGTAGGAGGCGCTAGAGTTTTTCTTGCCGGGTTTGAGTCCGTCCTGGGATCCGCAGAGGAACAGCAAGGATGCAGCGCGACAAAACCGGAAGCTCCGCCGGCGCGGAAAAGTACGAATATTTTAATAAATTTCTATCTCTTATCAGTCACTTAAAATATTAAAACATCACTTTTGTTTATCTTGAACATGTCAAGCACCCATGTGTACTGGTTAAATATATTTAGTCTTTTAAACGACGCTATAAAGCTGACATTTCTGTGTGTGGGTCTGGTTTTGTGTGTCAGGCCCGAATCAACAACATAAAAAAAATCCCCCACACAACCAAAACTGCCTTATAAAAGACCAAATATTGTCTTAATTAAAACAGAATTCTGCCAAAATGCGTCTGTAAGTGTACTGTAATTGTGATTATCTCAATGTAAGAACGACAGAATGTAATGAGAGCTCCTCTTGTGTGTGTTAGGCCGGACAGAGAGACGGCCATCATGTCTAAATACTACGATGGAGTCGAGTTTCCCTTCTGTGATGAATTCTCTAAATATGAGAAGCTGGCGAAGATCGGCCAGGGAACTTTCGGGTGAGTGTTTGATGTGTAGTGTGTAAGTAAATATATCACCTTCATGTTTATTCCTGCTGTAATCCACTGTCAGAAAACAAACAAACATGGCTGATATAATGACTGTTGTGATTAAACCTCTTTAATATGTGTTATATGTGATTGCTGGCTGGGTTATCAGTGAGGTTTAGTGTATCTCTGATGTGTTTTCTCTGTGTAGGGAGGTGTTCAAGGCCAAACACAGGCAGACGGGGAAGAAGGTGGCTTTGAAAAAAGTACTTATGGAGAATGAGAAAGAAGGGGTGAGAACATGCAGCTTCGTCCTCTGTTGTGCGGTTGATTATGCAGATGTCACACACTTCAGCATCTCTTGTCATCCTGAGTCCGTGTTTGTGCTTTCCTTCTCAGTTTCCCATCACAGCTCTGAGGGAGATCAAGATCTTACAGCTGCTGAAACATGAGAATGTGGTGAATCTCATCGAGATCTGCAGAACAAAAGGTGTGTGTTTAAGTAAATGTGTCTAAATCTATACTAATCTATACATTTACACAGTCATAGAAAACCTGGAAATGTCAAGGAATTTTATAGTTGTGATTTTCAGACTTGAAAAAAATCATTTAAATGAGTAAAATTGACATGAATAAAAGTAATTTATTAGTTAATAACATGTTTTTTTGTTCTGCTGAAATATTTTATTGGTTACAAAAACTGGTGTGATTAATTAAGACCCTCAGTGGACAGACTGAAGACGTTTGTAATTGTTATAGTTGTGGTGTGAAAGTCTCTATTTTAAACGAATTAGACCAATTATTAAAACTTCATTGTTATAGTTGTTGTCCTTGGTGTGAATTAATGCATGAATCATGAAAAACCAATGAAAATTAATGAATCAAAAAGTGTGGGAGTCTATGACTTGTGTTCTTGTTACTCAAACTATATAATTTTTGGTAATTAAATGACCATTATGTCTAGCTATTGATTGAAGGATTATAATGCCAGTAACAGAGTTTATTCTGCTTGCCTCTTTCTCTCCAGCCACCCAGTTTAACCGCTATAAGGGCAGCATCTATCTGGTGTTTGACTTCTGTGAGCATGACCTCGCTGGACTGCTGAGCAACGCTAATGTTAAATTCACCCTGGCTGAGATTAAGAAGGTCATGCAGATGCTGCTGAACGGACTTTACTACATACACAGAAACAAGGTAAGACGTGGCAATTTACATGGCCAGATTATCTGAGGGAAATGTAATTTAACATTGTAGGAAGCAGGCACAGGGTTGTCCTCATGTTTACAGGCTCAGACTGAAGTGTTTTGTACATTTGTGTCAGATCCTCCACAGAGACATGAAGGCTGCCAATGTTCTGATCACCAGAGATGGCGTTCTGAAGCTGGCTGACTTTGGTTTGGCCAGAGCGTTTAGTTTGGCCAAGAACAGTCAGGGGAACCGCTACACAAACCGGGTCGTCACACTGTGGTACCGACCGCCTGAACTACTGCTGGGTGAGTGAAGTACAACCCTTTTGAAACCTTGGGTGTTTCTCAAAACCAAGAATGCAAAGAACGGACTTGTGTTCTTGGGGAGAACGCTCTTGCTAGTTGTTCTTGGAAGAATGAACTCACAAGGTGACGAGCACACAGAACGCTGCTGACAGTTTGAGACGATGTGTTCTTGCTGGTATTGCGCAATAAAACCCTTCGCACAGACGCCGTCTGCAGACCGCAGTACCCAAACATAACGAGAATTATTGACGATAGCAGCCAGGCTTTATCACCCAAGCCTACCCTCAGCTCAAGGGATTACTCTACAACTGTACACTGCAATGTAATGTATATTCATAACAATAAAGCAACGCTTATGGAGATTCTCACTTCCGAAAACGTTTGAGCACATTTTCAATTCGCCATAAATTTTCGTATAAATGCCAATATTTGAAATCTACACAGTTGATTTCTCGCATCAAATGTTCTCAGAAGTGAATTTAGTGATGAAATAGCGTACGAAATTGTAGAAAAACGATTAGCTGTATTGACCTGCCTCTCCTTCCTCGAATGCCGAAATGAATGCTGGGATATTTCTGCCGTCAAGTTCACACAAGTTACCAACCGATGCATCCTCGGTAAAATGGGCGTGTCAAGAACACTTCCGGGATTTTTAACCGTTCTTGCCAAAATGCAAACTTGTGTATTGGGACAGTACTTGGGCAGCGACTGATGACATTTCACAAGTCCACAAGAACACAAGTACAGACAAGAACGCATATTGAGAAACGGCCCTTGTATTCCACTTTCTTTACAAGTGGTAAATGGAAAACAGATCCTGTTGAAAAAAATATGATGAGAAGTTTAATTAGCAGGCATTAACTCACTGAGAATTAAGAACACAAAGAATTGATTCATATATGCTTTGCACATATGCATTGAAAAGTGCCGTTTTCTCAATATCACTTTCTCTCAGGCTGCATCTGAAATCGCATACTTCCCTACTATATAGTAGGCGAAAAAGAGTATGTAACAAAAGAAGTATGTCTGAATTGACAGTACTCATAATAGAGTAGGTAAAGGGTACAGAGATGACCTACTACTTCCGATGAGATTCTGAAGTCTGCATACGATAAACACTTTACCATCCCATGAGGCCACAGGAGAGGATTTATGAATGGAGATGAAGCAACTGACGCTGGTAGGACAAATGACAAAGACAACATGGTGAATGTAGTACGTCCAGATTACTTTCATACTACACACATTCATACTATATAGAACATACTTTTTAAGCTGTGGTGAAGTAATTACTTACTCAAAATAAGTACCTACTCAAGTGAGTATGCGATTTCTGTCACATACTCGTGCATGTATGTGAAGAAGAGAGAGGCTAACGTAACAAATAAAGATTATTAAAAAGAGAGTCGACGGGTGAACTTTTCCACTGTTTATCAAGTGTGACAGGAAATTATATAATTCTTTAAAAATGCTTATTGATGTGTATTATTGTGGGGTATTAAGTTGATGGTTTCTCACTCTGTATTTGTGTGTTCAGGGGAGAGAGACTACGGGCCTCCTATAGATCTGTGGGGTGGAGGGTGTATCATGGCGGAGATGTGGACCAGAAGCCCCATCATGCAGGGCAACACAGAACAACATCAGCTCACACTCATAAGCCAGCTGTGTGGCTCTATTACTCCTGAGGTAACACACACACACACACACACACACACATTAGAGATCCATTAACATTTGTTGTGGGCGATCAGATCACAAGCCAAGTGAGAACGATTACTGTTTTATCTGATATTAGCATGTTTCAAATGTGTCTGTTTGTGATGTATAAAGCCACTTAGAGTAACATTTTATAATTACAAAATTTTAGGAATAAGTTTGATTCGTAAAGCTCCATAAGTATTACAAGTGGTCTCAGCTCCTTGATTAAGAAAGCTGAAGAAGAATCCTAACCTAGTTAAGAGTTGTAGGATGGCTGTATTGCGCACTCAGAGGACCAAAAAAAGTGTTATACATAAGACCCCTGGTTTTGACAAGATAGCTTCACATTTCATTATGAGACACACAAATTCTAGTTTTATTTGTCTTTCTCAAGTTCTAGTTTTATTTCTTAATAGTTTCCCTCCAAACCTTGATTCACAGATTCAAAACTTGAATCCATGATAATTAATGTATTTATTTGCATGTTTTAACATGTATTCTGTACTATCTCAGGGTTGGCCCGGTGTGGATAAGAAGTATGAACTGTATCAGAAGATGGAGCTTCCTAAAGGTCAGAAGCGGAAGGTGAAGGACAGACTCAAGGCGTATGTGAAAGACCCGTACGCTCTGGATCTCATCGACAAACTGCTGGTTCTGGATCCGGCTCAGAGAATCGACAGCGACGACGCTCTCAACCACGACTTCTTCTGGTCCGACCCCATGCCCTCTGACCTCAAAAACATGCTCTCCACGCACAACACCTCCATGTTTGAGTACCTGGCACCGCCACGCAGGAGAGGTCACATGCCCCAGCAGCCAGCCAATCAGAACAGAAACCCGGCCACCACCAGCCAATCAGAGTTTGACAGGGTCTTTTGATTGAATCGGTCACACTCGGACAGTCTGTGATTGGTCAGGAAGGAGAGAGAGACTTTGGACTAAAACTTTAGTGGTCTCACTCAATTATGAAATATAATACTTTTCCACAGATATTGCTTCCTCATAGTGATGTGTTGGACATCTATGAAGTAAGCAGATACAACTGTTGTTTAGTGTTAGCACTCACAGAAGCTTTATTAATATTACAAAAAAACACTGATTGAGGATAAGATGAGATTAATTGATATGACTTGATGTTGATCCAGGAACAGCTTCAGCACTGAGATATGAGTGTCTTATTGTGCTGCCAGTGCATTGTGGGAGAGAGAAAAAAGTGTACTTAGTGTTTTCATGGTCAGGTTTCTGTTTTTATGCACAGATTCAGTCCTGTATTAGATGTGAGTCTCCTGATAAGATGATTTTGTATTGAAAAGCTAAACTGCTTTTTGTGTAGGAGACCGTTTGACATTTATTTAAAGCCCTAGTTAACTTCTCTGTTCAGATTTTATTGTTAATTTACGTTCTTGTTATTTTTAAAGATGGTTTTATTTGTAAGATCGTGTGTTTGGGTTCTTGGTGTTTAAGTTACTTGTAAGTATAATACACCAATAAAACATTCACTTTCCTACCATTCACTTGTCTTACTTGGGTCATATAGATGGTAACGCTAGAAGTAATGACATGTTTACTCCTGTTGTTGTGGAAGATATGTCTCACGGTAAGAGAGTTACTGGAAACAAACAATCTAAATTACTCTGGTTGTGACTCTAACAATTTGTAGAAAATCATTGACAAGTGATTTAACTCTGACTTCACTTTATATAAGCATATTTTTATGGAGACATACTGTGGTAACACCTTATTTTCCTTTAATTCTGGTACTCTTTTTGGTATTTCATCAGAGATCAGCTGTAATCATTACTGGGCAGATGTCCTTAAAATAGTTATGAAGAAACTCAGTCAGGGCCAGTTTGCAAACTTTGCAAAATTATGAAAGAGTGCATTTTTTTTATTATTGTGATGAATTATTTAAAGATATTAAACTTTGTCATTGTTCTTTTTTCCTGTTTATAAAATCTCATATTATGATGTATGCAAACCCATGAAATTTATGTTTTCTGTTTTTGTCATTATGATTGTTCATTGGTGCACTAACACCTCAGTACGCCAGTAACTCGACAGCCCTACCTAGAATGGTTTTCCACAGTGTTTGTAATGTCTGCACAAAGGAGACGGGCAGCTGAAGATCTCACCTTTGGAGAAGACTGTTGATTTTATACTCGAAAATTTGAAGTATCACTCCTTAAAAAATTATATTACCCCAGAATAAATTGTATTGCTAGCCCACCCCAAAACATATGCACAATAATAATGATAAAAGCTGACCAATACTTAATTATATTACTCTTTTTTACTGAAAATTAAAATGATTTTGGTCAAGTAAAATGCACAAAGCATACATACAGTCGGCATCTAGTCATAGTTGGGGGCGTGGCGAGGGTGGAGTCGGCGTGGAGGAAAACACTGCGAACATCGTGTGTATTTGAATGACAAAAATGTGGTATTGCGAGTCATTGACGCCTGCCGACCGGCAACGGTACATTGTAAAATTAACTGCAATAGGTTATGATAGCCCTTATTTAATTAAAAACTGGGTCAATGACCCAACCAAATGGCCGGAGGTGTCGTTTCAAGACATATTTTGTGATCTGGTTGAATCTCCAAGACATCGCGGCAGCTGTAGCGGTAACATTAGCCTATAACTCAATCAACTTATGTTGCATACTATAACTCCATAAAACCTTGTCACTTAACGTTACCAATTGTACGTATGCTTCACTCCAAACTATTAATCCTTTTGTAAAACGGTGATCAGTAGTACGAAGTTGCTGAGGGACTGTGCTGACAGTTATCCCTAAAAGTCCTCTAGTAGTAACTCACAGACTGCAGTCTACTCCATAGGTTCACGGCTCGCGTCATGAGCCTTCAGCTGATAACGCTAATGTGAATGAGACATCCCTTATGAAAAACAACTATAGGAATCTTGTAGTATTTTGGGACAAAATATTATAGTAATCATATAGGAATACTATAGTATTTTGGGACATACTAAGTACTATAGAGGTATTACAGAACATCACATAAGTATTATACACTACTATAGAAATCTTATAGGATTACTATAGTTCTTTTTCGTAAGGGATGTAGACAAAACTAGCCCACCACTGCCTAATACGAGTTTAACACCCACTACTATATCACACAGGGATCTACTCACACAGTAATCTCAAAAAAGAAAGCTCAAAAGCCATTTTGTCCTAATTTCCGGTTCTGTGTGTTTATTAGGAAGGATGTAGAACATCAATTCATAATTTGTTTGTTTATTGGCGGTACAGAAAACGACACAGCAACTCTAAGGCATGATTGCCCCGTGTATTTCAATGAGCGCCAAGGCAATGTTTTCCCCCATGGTTTTCCTTTTCCCCACGGGCTAAATTCACATCACGTGACGGGGCGTTCCCGGGAGCGTTCCCAGACCAACCGTCTGTATCCGTAGCGTGACGTCACGTGCATAACAACCGCCCCCGCCACGGGGCGTTCCCGGGAGCGTTCCCAGACCAATCGTCTGTATCCGTAGCGTGACGTCACGTGCATAACAACCGCCCCCGCCACGGGGCGTTCCCGGGAGCGTTCCCAGACCAATCGTCTGTATCCGTAGCGTGACGTCACGTGCATAACAACCGCCCCCGTCGCCCCGTGCTCGCTGCTCGGCCTCGGAGCTGAGAGCTCATGGTAAACTGACACACCACCAGCGGTGCTGAACTCAGAACAATTTTCTGAGTCGGTACATCTTGACATTCAAGAAGAAGACACACAAAAGCAACAACAATAAACGGAGACAGATGGAAAACAGACACGAGAATTCACAAACATACAGATCAAGAGAAACAAACAGAGGAGTGCACAGTGTATTGTAAGTAACGTTACTTTATAACTGTAGAGTGTATGATTTCACCGCGTCTCTATTAAACAATGTGGAGGAGGCTATACACCAGGCGTGTAAAGCTGGTTACAGGCAGGTAACCAGGCGTGTACAATTAGTGTGTTGGTCTAATTGAATAAAAACGACACATTCCCACACAGTTAAATAAATGTTTTTCCTAAGTGTGATTTTTTTTTCATTATAGTTTCACCAGTCAGTGCTGTCGTTGGTCAAATTGGTGCCCCTAAATTTCCGCAAGGGAAATATGTTTATAATGTTTGGACATTTAAACGTTTTTGTTGGTGTTGAAAGTTGCGCTTTTGCTTTTTAAAAGACCGTGGCGAGCCTACTTCTCCGCCTAGCCTACTTCGCTATGGCAAGCCGTTTTAACATTGAATCATTTAAACCGACTAGTCTCTATTTTCATGCTACTAGTACTTATTTTTTAGATACTAGTATCTATTCCATTAAGTACTAGTACTTATTCATTAGCTACTAGTGTTTATTCTTTAGGTACTAGTGCTTATTCTTTAGGTACTAGTACTTATTCAATAGATACTAGTACCTATTAAATAGATACTAGTACTTATTCATTAGATACTAGTACTTATTCATTAGATACTAGTTCTTATTTATTAGATACTAGTAGCCTACCTATTAAATAGATACTAGTACTTATTCAATAGATACTAGTACTTATTCATTAGATACTAGTTCTTATTTATTAGATACTAGTACTTATTCATTAGATACTAGTACTTATTCATTAGATACTAGTTCTTATTTATTAGATACTAGTACTTATTCATTAGATACTAGTACTTATTCATTAGATACTAGTACTTATTCATTAGATACTAGTTCTTATTTATTAGATACTAGTACTTATTCATTAGATACTAGTACTTATTCATTAGATACTAGTACTTATTCATTAGATACTAGTTCTTATTTATTAGATACTAGTACTTATTCATTAGATACTAGTACTTATTCATTAGATACTAGTACTTATTCATTAGATACTAGTTCTTATTCATTAGATACTAGTACTTATTCATTAGATACTAGTACTTATTCATTAGATACTAGTACTTATTCATTAGATACTAGTACTTATTCATTAGATACTAGTTCTTATTTATTAGATACTAGTACTTATTCATTAGATACTAGTACTTATTCATTAGATACTAGTTCTTATTTATTAGATACTAGTACTTATTCATTAGTTACTAGTACTTATTATTAGATACTTGTACTTATTCATTAGATACTAGTACTTATTCATTAGATACTAGTACTTATTCATTAGATACTAGTTCTTATTTATTAGATACTAGTACTTATTCATTAGTTACTAGTACTTATTATTAGATACTTGTACTTATTCATTAGATACTAGTACCTATTAAATAGATACTAGTACTTATTCATTAGTTACTATATGGCAAGCCGTTTTAACATTTAATCATTTAAACCGACTAGTCTCTATTTTCATGCTACTAGTACTTATTTTTTAGATACTAGTATCTATTCCATTAAGTACTAGTACTTATTCATTAGCTACTAGTGCTTATTCTTTAGGTACTAGTGCCTATTCTTTAGATACTAGTGCTTATTCTTTAGGTACTAGTACTTATTCAATAGATACTAGTACTTATTCATTAGATACTAGTACTTATTCATTAGATACTAGTACCTATTAAATAGATACTAGTACTTATTCATTAGATACTAGTACTTATTCATTAGATACTAGTTCTTATTTATTAGATACTAGTACTTATTCATTAGTTACTAGTACTTCTTATTAGATACTAGTACTTATTCATTAGATACTAGTACCTATTAAATAGATACTAGTACTTATTCATTAGATACTAGTTCTTATTCCAATAGTGACTAGTAACTATCCTTTTGTTACTAGTAACAAATAATTTTTTTTGCCATTGACTTCTATGGGGATCTGTCATTCAGATATCAACTATTCAGTTCTGACTAGTATGTATTCCAGTTGTGACTAGTACATATATATTAGATACTAGTAGTTATTTATTAGGTACTAGTACTTATTTTTTAGATACTAGTACCTATTACTAGATACTAGTATGTATTCAATAAATACTAGTACTAAGTCATTAGATACTAGTACCTCTTAAATAGATACTAGTACCTATTAAATAGATACTAGTACTTATTCATTAGATACTAGTACTTATTCAATAGATACTAGTACTTTTTCATTAGATACTAGTACTTATTCATTAGATACTAGTACCTATTAATTAGATACTAGTACTTATAAATTAGCTACTAGTACTTATTCAATAGATACTAGTAACTATTTATTAGATACTAGTATTTATTCCAAATGTTACTATGGCAAGCCGTTTTAACATTTAATCATTTAAACCGACTAGTCTCTATTTTTATGCTACTAGTACTTATTTTTTAGATACTAGTATCTATTCCATTAAGTACTAGTACTTATTCATTAGCTACTAGTGCTTATTCTTTAGGTACTAGTGCCTATTCTTTAGATACTAGTGCTTATTCTTTAGGTACTAGTACTTATTCAATAGATACTAGTACTTATTCATTAGATACTAGTACTTATTCATTAGATACTAGTACCTATTAAATAGATACTAGTACTTATTCATTAGATACTAGTACTTATTCATTAGATACTAGTTCTTATTTATTAGATACTAGTACTTATTCATTAGTTACTAGTACTTATTTTTAGATACTAGTACTTATTCATTAGATACTAGTACCTATTAAATAGATACTAGTACTTATTCATTAGATACTAGTACTTATTCCAATAGTGACTAGTAACTATTCTTTTGTTACTAGTAACAAATAAAAAAAATTGCCATTGACTTCTATGGGCATCTGTCATTCAGATATCAACTATTCAGTTCTGACTAGTATGTATTCCAATTGTGACTAGTACATATATATTAGATACTAGTAGTTATTTATTAGGTACTAGTACTTATTTTTTAGATACTAGTAACTATTACTAGATACTAGTATGTATTCAACAAACACTAGTATTAAGTCATTAGATACTAGTACCTATTAAATAGATACTAGTACCGATTAAATAGATACTAGTACTTATTCATTAGATACTAGTACTTATTCAATAGACACTAGTACTTATTCATTAGATACTAGTACTTATTCATTAGATACTAGTACCTATTAATTAGATACTAGTACTTATAAATTAGCTACTAGTACTTATTCAATAGATACTAGTAACTATTTATTAGATACTAGTATTTATTCCAAATGTTACTAGTAAGATTTTTTATTTTACTAGTAAGATTTTTAATTGAACTATCCAGTGGCATTTCTGACTAGTCATAACATAAGACGAGTAAAAAAGCAGTTGTGACTAGTAAAATAAAAAATCTTACTAGTAACATTCGGAATAAATACTAGTATCTAATAAATAGGTACCAGTATCTATTGAATAAGTACTAGTATGTAATTTATAAGTACTAGTATCTAATTAATAGGTACTAGTATCTAATGAATAAGTACTAGTATCTAATGAATAAGTACTAGTATCTATTAAATAAGTACTAGTATCTACCGAATAAGTACTATCTAATGAATAAGTACTAGTATCTAATGAATAAGTACTAGTATCTAATGAATAAGTACTAGTATCTATTGAATAAGTACTAGTATCTAATGAATAAGTACTAGTATCTAATGAATAAGTACTAGTATCTATTGAATAAGTACTAGTATCTATTGAATAAGTACTAGTATCTAATGAATAAGTACTAGTATCTACTGAATAAGTACTAGTATCTACTGAATAAGTACTAGTATCTAATGAATAAGTACTAGTATCTAATGAATAAGTACTAGTATCTATTGAATAAGTACTAGTATCTAATGAATAAGTACTAGTATCTATTTAATCGGTACTAGTATCTATTTAATAGGTACTAGTATCTAATGACTTAGTACTAGTGTTTATTGAATACATACTAGTATCTAGTAATAGTTACTAGTATCTAAAAAATAAGTACTAGTACCTAATAAATAACTACTAGTATCTAATATATATGTACTAGTCACAATTGGAATACATACTAGTCAGAACTGAATAGTTGATATCTGAATGACAGATCCCCATAGAAGTCAATGGCAAAAAAAAATATTTGTTACTAGTAACAAAAGAATAGTTACTAGTCACTATTGGAATAAGTACTAGAATCTAATGAATAAGTACTAGTATCTATTTAATAGGTACTAGTATCTAATGAATAAGTACTAGTATCTAATAATAAGTACTAGTAACTAATGAATAAGTACTAGTATCTAATAAATAAGAACTAGTATCTAATGAATAAGTACTAGTATCTAATGAATAGGTACTAGTATCTAATGAATAAGTACTAGTATCTAATGAATAAGTACTAGTATCTATTGAATAAGTACTAGTATCTAATGAATAAGTACTAGTATCTAATAAATAAGAACTAGTATCTAATGAATAAGTACTAGTATCTATTGAATAAGTACTAGTATCTATTGAATAAGTACTAGTATCTAATGAATAAGTACTAGTATCTAATAAATAAGAACTAGTATCTAATGAATAAGTACTAGTATCTATTGAATAAGTACTAGTATCTAATGAATAAGTACTAGTATCTAATAAATAAGAACTAGTATCTAATGAATAAGTACTAGTATCTAATGAATAAGTACTAGTATCTAATGAATAAGTACTAGTATCTAATGAATAAGTACTAGTATCTAATGAATAAGTACTAGTATCTATTGAATAAGTACTAGTACCTAAATAATAAGCACTAGTATCTAAAGAATAGGCACTAGTACCTAAAGAATAAGCACTAGTAGCTAATGAATAAGTACTAGTACTTAATGGAATAGATACTAGTATCTAAAAAATAAGTACTAGTAGCATGAAAATAGAGACTAGTCGGTTTAAATGATTAAATGTTAAAACGGCTTGCCATAATGTTACTAGTAAGATTTTTTATTTTACTAGTAAGATTTTTAATTGAACTATCCAGTGGCATTTCTGACTAGTCATAACATAAGACGAGTAAAAAAGCAGTTGTGACTAGTAAAATAAAAAATCTTACTAGTAACATTCGGAATAAATACTAGTATCTAATAAATAGGTACTAGTATCTATTGAATAAGTACTAGTAGCTAATTTATAAGTACTAGTATCTAATTAATAGGTACTAGTATCTAATGAATAAGTACTAGTATTTAATGAATAAGTACTAGTATCTTTTGAATAAGTACTAGTATCTATTGAATAAGTACTAGTATCTATTTAATTGGTACTAGTATCTATTTAATAGGTACTAGTATCTAATGACTTAGTACTAGTGTTTATTGAATACATACTAGTATCTAGTAATAGTTACTAGTATCTAAAAAATAAGTACTAGTACCTAATAAATAACTACTAGTATCTAATATACATGTACTAGTCACAATTGGAATACATACTAGTCAGAACTGAATAGTTGATATCTGAATGACAGATCCCCATAGAAGTCAATGGCAAAATTTTTTATTTGTTACTAGTAACAAAAGAATAGTTACTAGTCACTATTGGAATAAGTACTAGTATCTAATGAATAAGTACTAGTATCTATTTAATAGGTACTAGTATCTAATGAATAAGTACTAGTATCTAATAAGAAGTACTAGTAACTAATGAATAAGTACTAGTAACTAATGAATAAGTACTAGTAACTAATGAATAAGTACTAGTATCTAATAAATAAGAACTAGTATCTAATGAATAAGTACTAGTATCTATTTAATAGGTACTAGTATCTAATGAATAAGTACTAGTATCTATTGAATAAGTACTAGTACCTAAAGAATAAGCACTAGTATCTAAAGAATAGGCACTAGTACCTAAAGAATAAGCACTAGTAGCTAATGAATAAGTACTAGTACTTAATGGAATAGATACTAGTATCTAAAAAATAAGTACTAGTAGCATGAAAATAGAGACTAGTCGGTTTAAATGATTAAATGTTAAAACGGCTTGCCATACTAGTATCTAGTAATAGTTATCTAAAAAATAAGTACTAGTACCTAATAAATAACTACTAGTATCTAATATATATGTACTAGTCACAATTGGAATACATACTAGTCAGAACTGAATAGTTGATATCTGAATGACAGATCCCCATAGAAGTCAATGGCAAAAAAAATGATTTGTTACTAGTAACAAAAGAATAGTTACTAGTCACTATTGGAATAAGTACTAGTATCTAATGAATAAGTACTAGTATCTATTTAATAGGTACTAGTATCTAATGAATAAGTACTAGTATCTAATAAGAAGTACTAGTAACTAATGAATAAGTACTAGTATCTAATAAATAAGAACTAGTATCTAATGAATAAGTACTAGTATCTAATGAATAAGTACTAGTATCTATTTAATAGGTACTAGTATCTAATGAATAAGTACTAGTATCTAATGAATAAGTACTAGTATCTATTGAATAAGTACTAGTACCTAAAGAATAAGCACTAGTATCTAAAGAATAGGCACTAGTACCTAAAGAATAAGCACTAGTAGCTAATGAATAAGTACTAGTACTTAATGGAATAGATACTAGTATCTAAAAAATAAGTACTAGTAGCATGAAAATAGAGACTAGTCGGTTTAAATGATTAAATGTTAAAACGGCTTGCCATATCCAGTGGCCGTTCTGACTAGTCATAACATAAGACGAGTAAAAAAGCAGTTGTGACTAGTAAAATAAAAAATCTTTCTAGTAACAGTCGTAATAAACACTAGTATCTAATAAATAGGTACTAGTATCTATTGAATAAGTACTAGTAGCTAATGAATAAGTACTAGTATCTACTGAATAAGTACTAGTATCTACTGAATAAGTACTAGTATCTACTGAATAAGTACTAGTATCTAATTAATAGGTACTAGTATCTAATGAATAAGTACTAGCATCTAATGAATAAGTACTAGTATCTATTTAATAGGTACTAGTATCTAATGAATAAGTACTAGTATCTATTTAATAGGTACTAGTATCTAATGAATAAGTACTAGTATCTAATAATAAGAACTAGTAACTAATGAATAAGTACTAGTATCTAATAAATAAGAACTTGTACCTAATAAATAACTACTAGTATCTAATATATATGTACTAGTCACAATTGGAATACATACTAGTCAGAACTGAATAGTTGATATCTGAATGACAGATCCCCATAGAAGTCAATGGCAAATTTTTTGATTTGTTACTAGTAACAAAAGAATAGTTACTAGTCACTACTGGAATAAGTACTAGTATCTATTTAATAGGTACTAGTATCTAATGAATAAGTACTAGTATCTAATAATAAGTACTAGTAACTAATGAATAAGTACTAGTATCTAATAAATAAGAACTAGTATCTAATGAATAAGTACTAGTATCTAATGAATAAGTACTAGTATCTATTTAATAGGTACTAGTATCTAATGAATAAGTACTAGTATCTAATGAATAAGTACTAGTATCTATTGAATAAGTACTAGTATCTATTGAATAAGTACTAGTACCTAAAGAATAAGCACTAGTATCTAAAGAATAGGCACTAGTACCTAAAGAATAAGCACTAGTAGCTAATGAATAAGTACTAGTACTTAATGGAATAGATACTAGTATCTAAAAAATAAGTACTAGCAGCATGAAAATAGAGACTAGTCGGTTTAAATCATTAAATGTTAAAACGGCTTGCCATAACTACGCGGCTCACTGTGCAGAACCCACAACGATTATACAGGAAGTACAGACCACAGCACAGAGACTGTGGCAGAAACATACGGCATAGCTGTGTGAGGACGACAGCGCCATCTACAGGTTTAAAACGATTTAATTGAAAATATCTATCTATCTATCTATCTATCTATCTATCTATCTCCTATATATACTAATATAGTTTTAGTTTTTTAAAAGTTAAAATTATACTTTATCCATTTGTTTTGTTGAGTCAAATGATTAACAATATAATTGAACAAAGCTTTAAATTTTTTTTTAAAAAATACAATGAAAACAAAGCTTGAGCGTTTGAACATTTGATTTAATTGAAAATAATTTTTAATTCTCAACCAACAATTTTTTTCATAGACCATACACAACAATTATATGATAAAAAAAAAAAAAGAAAAAAAGAAAAAAAAAATATATATATTTTTATCTGAAATATCAAAAGAAACGCACACTAGCTGTACCTGCTCCAAATAAATAATAGTAATTAAATAAAAATACAAAATCGAACTGAATAATAAATAAATTAGATAAAACAAAATCAAAACAAAGAAAATAAATCTTAAAGTTATGCAGGCACACATTTAACAATAATTCTCAAGAGAAAAAATAAATAAAATAAATCAAAACTTTCATCACGACACTTGCAAAGAAAAACTTCCATGTCTTCAGAAGAGATGGTTTGCACCACATTTAGCTGCCAGCTAATTTCCATCCGTTGTCCCCTGGGAGATTGGAAGTGTCCTCAACAATACATTGTGTTTTAATCAGGATTCATGTAAATTAATGTTTTGAAATTATGCTCTTTCATGTGCCCTTTTTAGACGATAAAAACATACCTTCAGTCTCTTGTGCTTTAGGTGGCACCTGCACATCCAACTGTAAAATAACAATACGTGATCAAGTGCCTTCGTCACAATTCTCACTTAGTCACATTTATTATATAGCACTTTTTACAATACAGATTGTTTCAAAGCAGCTTTACAGGGATAATAGGAAAATAATGCAACAAAGTTTGTCTCGGCAGATCTAGAACAAAATAGTGTCATAATCCAGCTTAAGTAGGTTCAGTGTTGATTCATTTCTGTTGTAAAAAAGTTATTAATTCAGTTAACGTTAATTAATCTATATAGCCATTCTGGAGAAAACCGTAATGTCATCGTCCAGCTCAGTTCTTATAAGCGTATAATATTAAGTATGTTGCATCCAACAAAGATATAACTTATTTTTACCTTCTCTTCTTCTTTTCCTTGTTCTACCGTGTGCTCCGCCATAGTTAAACATGAACTCCGCCCACTTCCGGCATCAGACTTTTATCCCGTCCACTTCCGGCATCAGACTTTTACCCCGCCCACTTCCGGCATCAGACTTTTACCCCGCCCACTTCCGGCATCAGACTTTTACCCCGCCCACTTCCGGCATCAGACTTTTACCCCGCCCACTTCCGGCATCAGACTTTTACCCCGCCCACTTCCGGCATCAGACTTTTACCCCGTCCACTTCCGGCATCAGACTTTTACCCCGTCCACTTCCGGCATCAGACTTTTACCCCGTCCACTTCCGGCATCAGACTTTTACCCCGTCCACTTCCGGCATCAGACTTTTACCCCGTCCACTTCCGGCATCAGACTTTTACCCCGCCCACTTCCGGCATCAGACTTTTACCCCGTCCACTTCCGGCATCAGACTTTTACCCCGTCCACTTCCGGCATCAGACTTTTACCCCGCCCACTTCCGGCATCAGACTTTTACCCCGTCCACTTCCGGCATCAGACTTTTACCCCGCCCACTTCCGGCATCAGACTGCTAGCAGAGAATGTCTAATAAGGGAAGAATTTCCACTCTCAGAAAAATTACGGCTTCTGAACTGGTTGCAGTTCCTTTCTGGTTCCATATGAGGGCGCTCACAGGACAAGTGCATAATGAATGGAGGTCTATGGCGCTATACCCATCAAAATCCACTTTTCTCAGGATATAATTTATCTAGTAGTTTGAATGTTGTATTCAAAAGGAGATGCAAATAAATTACACATTGCTGGGTGTTAGATTTTTTAGAGTCACTTATTTGCTTTAAAAAGTCTTTTAACATGTCAGTGACGTCATACACATCGTATGACCAGAGATACTGCTTTACGGCAATCCTTCAGTCACTTTGGTGCTTTCGCGCTCTGCACTTTCTTTTCTCTCGAGAAATAGGACAACCCTTTGCCCACTATTAGAACAATTTATCATTGCACACCTGTGAGGCATTTCACACTTTTTGAAAGAAATCCGGATTTATCCGGAAGAATCACACCCCTGATAAACGCATGGTCTGTCCCTATGGGTCCGTTTGGGGAGGTGCGCGCGTAGCCAATATTAACCAACTGCAGAACCGCAGAACCATACGTCATAGCAGTGTGAGGATGACAGCGCCAGCCTGACAGAAAATGTGACAAAATTGTGACAGCCTTGGCAACCCTGTGCTGCACTACATGAACGCGGATGGTGTGCCCGTTTTCTGCCCTGCAGGCAATAACCCGGATGAAGTCTTGATATCGGGGATGTCCATTGTACCCACAAATTTCAAAATCAAACCTACGGTCTTGCTGCTTATTAGCATGCATATTACTAAGATATTGGATGTTTATTAGTAATTATAAAGCACATATTAATGCCTTATTCTGCATGACCATATTCTACATCCCTTTATCCGACCCAATTCCTAAACTTAACAACTACTTTACTAACTATTAATAAACAGTAATTAATACTTTGTTAAGCAGCTAGTTAATAGTGAGAATTGGACCCTAAATTAAAGTGTTACCAATTACTATTAATAGTGCATTTAATTATTTTTATTGGGAAATATATATTCACATGAAAATGGGCTCTTTGTAAACCATAATTTTATAAATGAATTCTATTCATATTTATTTTGGCCCATAAACTTAAAGCCATAAGATTAAAAAAAAACTGTATAGGCAGAGGCTTATTACACCTACACATCTCAACTCTCAATTTCAAAATGTACATTCAGTCAGTCGTAATATTTTAGCTGTCCACTCATCAAGCATCTCAAGCAACAGAAAATGGCCACGTAACAATTTATTATCAACAGCTTTAATAGATCGCCCAAATTTTCTTATCGGGCTGATAACGATAACATTAAAAATGAACATATATTGGCCGATACCGATATGAAGGCCGATATATCGTGCATCCCTATTTTAAATACAACAAATAATATATATTCATTTTCAACATGTAATCAGATTTATTGATGCACATGATACTTTCTTACCTCTTTTGCTTCTAGTGTCAGTTATACACTGACATGCAAGAGATGTGACTAATAATAATGATATAATAATAATAATGACTACACCGCATACACTCCTACAGAATTTCATTCTTAATCTTGCATTTTATGTATATTAATTAACACCAGACCAAAAAGTAAATTTGTCTTTATGAATTGTACAGTGAAATTGGAGGAAAAAACTGGAGAGGAGATGGAGAACAAACAGGAGGAAAAACCGGCCAATGAATCACGAGAGACAGTGAAACTCCAGAGATGTCACAGCATGGGGCATCCAGAACCAAACTGTAAGTACTTTATTACATGAGCTCTCACTGCTCTGATGAAGTCATGATCTCTGTTAAATAACAGATATAACACAACTGTAAACATACAGTGTACATGCAAATATGTTAAAGGTGTTATTTCCTTTTTATCTCCAGTCTCTCATGATCCAGTTAAACTTGAGTGTGATGTACCAAAGACAGTTCAAGATGAGGTGAGTTTATATCACTGACAGATATAATGATTTAAACTGATCATAGTAGATAAAGATAACTTTGCACTGGCTAATAATTTGTGTATGAATATTATGAATAATTAAACTCTGCTCTCTCTTTTAGAAAATTGAGGACATTCAGTGCCAGCATTGATGTCTCAACTATTCCTGTTCCTCTGGCTTCAGAAGCCTCTGCCTTGTCAGAATGGTGATTTATGGCAGACTGCATCTCTGAATTCTCTCAGACCCGTTTACAGCTGCTATTTAAATCAATCTCAGAGGAAATTATGACTGTACTGGTTGTTGGCTGACTACTTGTGATGGGATCCGTCGAGACTGTGGTGTAATGACTCAGTACAGGACCCTGTTTAAAATGGCCACTTTATTAACTTTTTAACTGTTTTCTGATATGTTAGGTCATTTTTATGTCACTCACTTCAATAGAAACACAGAGAATTTATGTCAGCTTTAGCACTTAATACAATTAACTGTACCTTTGTATTAATGCAATAAATAATGTTTATTAGAGTTTAGTTTCATTTCCTATTGTTGTGTCATCATGCTCAAGTGAATATTGAGTTACAACAGCTTGTTTTATTAAATAAAACTGCTTTTCTGAAACCTCATTTGAGTGTACATGATTTCAATCATGGCTTTCAAAAGTAGTTTGTTTGGTAAACTTCTGTAAGTGAAAAACATTGCCTTTTATGTGTTGCATTTAACTCATACTGCATATAATTTATGTGTACTACTAAAATTATTATTAAAACGGTAATTAATTACCATAATGATTTACTTCAAAATAAACCTGTCAATACTGAGGGTGGCAAACACGCTGACCTAACATTAGCAGAGGCTTAATCGAGTTTGTCCACTAGATGGCGCTGTAGCTTATCTTTAATTCTGTAAGCATGAGCTACAGCTGTCAGTGTTCAAATGCTCCTGCTACAATTATATTTCATATTTCATCCAAATATCTATAATTATATATCATAGTGTGTTATATAATATTTTGTGTATAGTGCAGGAAGTTGAAAAAACAAAACAAAACAAACGACACAACATTACACTGAATTATAAATTTGGATTTTAAATTTAATCCAGTATTTAATGTGATGTTTTTGTCATTCACCTGCCTACAATAGTTTAACTTAATTATGAGCAAGACAAAGGCATTTATGTCAAACCACATTATTATTATAATTAATATGCTTTCCTTATAGTTTAAAACATGGTTTTCATGCGCAACACATGTTTGATCACTGGCTCAGGCTGTGATTGGTCAAGAAAGAGAGAGACTTCTGATTGAATTGGAGGAACCTTTAGTGTACTCACCCAATTACAACATATAAATAATTTAACAAATTGCCCTTTTATAGAGTGAAAAACAAAAATATTAGAATATTTAGTTTCTATTACATTTACTCTTGTCTTATAAGGACCTTTGCATTAACCTGAAGAGAAACATAAAATATTTATTGTAGAATAAAATAATTCTCATGTTTTCTGATCAGATTTCAAAAGAAGAATAGTAATAATGTCAAACAGTAATTATGTTAAATGCTTATGGTAATGCTGAACTCACAGAAATGCATGTGCCCACATTACACATTACATAGTGGAACCTCCTGATTTGACCGGAACAGCTCAACACATGAAGACTTTAGAGAACTACATCAGTGTGTGACTGATATCAACAGGCCTAGACAGGCTGGGGGAAATAGAGAAGATCTTTGATAACTGGAATTTGACCCAGTGTCATTCAGTGACCCAGAGAGTCATAACTTTTGCTGCCAGAAAAAAAAGTTTCTATCTGAAAATCCTCCTTCAATTAAAGGGGGGCATAAAGTTATTTTTCAATTGATTCCACAAGAACATCTTAATGATTTTTAAAACAGATCAATTCTATAAGGTTTGGATCCACTTTCTGGATCATTTAGATCCTCATCTTGGTCCTGTTGTAGTAGGAGAAGCAATAATTATTTTTAATAGTAGCCTATAGGCCTTACTGCTGTAACAACTGTGTAATATTTGAGCTGGTTTTTTTCTTCTTCTTTTTTTTCTTGTCATTTGCTAAAGTTCAGTAGCCTAAATATAATAATTAGGCCTAAATATAATAATAAGTAACAAAGAGTAATTTACATCTGAAGTTTGCTTAGGCTAATAAAACAACATTACGTTTATTAAGCCTATCTAGAAGATTTTGTTTAAGATTTTTGTTAACCGACAGGCAGTCACCAAGCTCATGGTAATTTATTTTACGTCACATTTTTACATACAGTATGGATCACACGCCCCGCCCCGTGTGTGAGTCACTTTACACTCGGCAGACTCTCCAGCTTCAGATTCAATATTAGACACTCATACGTCACGGTCTCGTTTGGTTTAAGCTCTTACACTTACAGGAACAATGGCGTTTTCATGGAAATATTTAAAACCTGTGAAATATTTCAGAGATATAACGTGTGGCGGTCTTACAGCAAAAAACAAACATGCAGAGACTGAATGTAGCGTATAATGATGGTACGAGACTCCTTCTAAGATGGTGTAGTGCTAGTCAAATGTTTGTTAATGTTGGTGTGCCTACCTGTTCTGCCTTAATAAGAAATGGTATATTTTTCGATACATGTGTAGAATGTCTGCCTCAGAAAATAGAATTATACAAGCTTTAGCCCACAATGATTATAGCTCTGTCAGGTATACATCTAGACTGTGGAGACATTGGCGCTCCTGTTTGTATATTACAAGTGAAAGTCATTGATCTTTTCTTCATTTATTTCTATGCACTGTATATTTTATTGCTATGTTGTAATGATTGTTTTTTTTTTCTTTTTTTATTGTACTATGGAGCTTCCATTTTGAGTCCTGAATAAAGTCATTATCATTATTAAGCATTTGTTGGACTATTTAAATGTATAATAGATGAAATAAGCTAAAAAGATCACCGTGTTACGATGAGGGTGTACCCGCCCAGATCTGCCAATCCTTATTAACGGTTAATGGGCGGGACACAGAGTCCCCAACGTTCTCAGCGACAATAGTAAAAAGCGCGCGGGGGCTATTTATAGCGCAGGGTCGACCTGTCTTTCTGTACGACGGTAACGGGAAATTCAAGCTTCGATCTTTCACGAGGGATATACTCGCGACATCAAGTGTAGATTGTGTTAACCACGATACGAACACTACAAATTCTACGTTTGTTGGTCAAAACAGTCGGTATTTCCGGAAAAAATGCTTCTGATTTGGCGCTGCTATTGGCCAACGTAAGGTCAGTTGTATTTTGGAAATAAGTCCCTTATCCTCCCGCCAGCCTGCGTTTATTTGATTAAAATATAGTAGCCTAGGCTATGAACAACAGTATTGTGATGTATGATTACAATTTGAAATAAGAGTTTCTATTTGGACACATATTACAAGTATTTTTTCCCCCTGATTTCCAATTTGAACGATCCTCATAGCTTTATTTGTACAATTGTAAATGCAGTGAAAACATACGAATGCCTGATCTGATGCTGAACCGTGAATTCTGTGAACCGTTACATAATCCTATATAATTATAATCCTTATATAAATACAAGATGGGGCGGCCACATTATCATGAGCTGTTTAACTGCATTGGGAGGAATACTTTTGAGGTGGAAAATATTGACAATGACGAAAATGTGGTTATTAATTCAGAAGAGGTACAATCTGCAGTATTGGGATTAGATGACGATAAAGCGTGTGGGACCGATAAAATAACAGCTGAACATCTAAAATATGCAAGCAAGAAACTTGTTCCTCTGTTTGCTATTTGTATGACAGGTTTCTTAGTTCATGGGACTCTGCCTGAATCTATTTGACCTGTTTTATTAGTGCCCGTCATTAAAGACAAAACTGGCAAAATGAACAGCATGGACAATTACAGACCTATAGCCCTAGCTAGCATTGTATCCAAAGTGTTGGAGAGAATTCTTCTTAACAGGTTGGAACAGTATATTTTTATTTTGTTCTGTATCAGAACCTTTTACTGTTAGTAACAGAGTTCGTCAGGGTGGTATTTTGTCACCTTTCCTTTTTAACGTGTATATGGATGACTTGTCACAACAATTCAATCAATGTAATACAGGATGCATGATAGGCAATACTCTCACTAATCATCACTAGTTATGTATGCAGATGATTTGGTAATCATTTGCCAATATAGTGCTGGGTTACAACAACTGTTGAAGGTTTGCTCTCAGTACGGTGCAGATTTTGAAATCAAATATAATGCAAGTAAGAGCAATATCGTGATTGTTAGAAGTAAAGAAGACAGGCAATTTGTATTCCCTGATTTCTTTTGATCTGGTACTGCCCTCAAAGTGTGTGATGAGATTAAATATCCTGGCCATCATATATTGCAAATGATTTATCGGATGATAAGGACATCAATAGACAGTGTCGAGCAAGTTATATGCTCAGGCTAATGTGCTTGCACGTAAATTTGGCATGTGTTCTGCTTATGTTAAGGTAGCTTTATTCAAAGCATTCTGGTGTACACCACTTTATACTGCCCTCCTGTGGCGGTCTTACAGCAAAAAGAACATGCAGAGACTGAATGTAGCGTATAATTATGGGATGAGACTGCTTCTAAAACAACCAAGATGGTGTAGTGTATGGAAGTAGAATAATGTCAAATGTTTTTGAAATAAAAAGCCTGTTGAATTGCACTACTTGAAAAAAAATAGGCATTGCATTAACCATGCTTGCATTTTAATGCATTGTATTTTTAGTGCTTACATTTTTATGGGCTGAAATTCAACATGGTTGAATATTTAAGCTGTGAATATTTCAATTAAAAACATTTCAAACACCTTTTCATTATTAAAAATTCAATAATCCATATTCACCTTTCATATTTCACTTCCAAAATATTCAAACTGTTTAAAAATACAACCAATAATATTCAACAGGCAATTTTCGGTCCATTTTATTTCGCTTTGCAAATTCGCTTCCACAAATTCAGTGGTTCAAATTCGACAGTAAATTCAACATTGACGTCCAGGAACTGCAGGAAAAGCAGTAGATTTCCGAGCATACTCTCCATCTGCTGTTAGTCTACCTCACCAGCAGATGGTGCAAAAGCGCGTGTTGACGACCAGCAACAGTTAGAACAAGTCATTCATTCATAAAACTCATTTACAGCAATGTAAGTGTATTTGTGATTATTATGACGGCTGTTTTATGTTAAATTCAGTGTCTTCACGGTTACTTTTCCTGTGTAGCCTACATGCATCTTTCTCTACCGTGAACGAGATTATAATGTTATTCCCCGATGCGGATACAGATCCAATGTTACATTTTTGAGGTTGACATATATTTCTCTTGGTTGTTTAGTTGCCTTAACTTTATATTGTGGATGTGCTCCATGCAGGCTATTAGGGTTTCCCTCAATACTTAAGGATTCCCCTGCTGGACATATACAACGCTTAACGTAGCTTAATGGACTACAGTGATGTAAAAGACCAAACTCGCAGGCAAGCAGATGGACTCAGAATAACGCGCAAAGCTTAGGGGAGAGTGGGGTGATTTGTGCCAGGGGGGAAGTAGTTCCACCCTTGTTTCTGGAAAACCATAGAAGAAATTGGTCATGTGACCACATCATTTTGAAAAGCAATCACTTTTACTCGTCCTCCAAAGAAGAGAGACACATGGCATGAGAGTTAAGTATATTTTAGTGCAAAAAACAGTTTTTTCCCTTTCAAAGTAAAATTTCTATGATTAAGGTTTTTTGATTGTAGTGTCTGAACAATTATTGACAAGTTTGAAAACATTTCACACATGTTTTAGTGCTTTAGTAGGCTACACAATGAGTCTATACAGTTAGCATGATGTTAGCTCTTAACTGCTGGATCATGCTAGTTTTTCAAACTTGTGGGTCTGGGGTGATTTGTGCCAAAGGGCCTGGGTTAAGTTGTGCCAGATCCAGACCACCTAGACCTACATACTCACAGGGGATAATCTTGAGAAGTGAGGAGATGGGCATGCCTCATCATTGTTTGACTTAGGCCTGCCTGCTATTTGTTTAATTTAGCTAACACTGATTTCAGTTTTGAGTTTGCACTATGTTATTAAAGAGAAGTTTTATTCCGTTTTTAAGTGGCCTATGTCACAATAGGATGTTTAGAAATTAGCCTAGTCACTTTATTCTTATATGTTACATAATTGACAGACAGCGCTGTCAATCTATTGCCAAAGCCTTTTTGCCTGAAATGATTCACAAATATCATATATTGTGTTGCTATGGTGCTCTAAATGGTTGCTAGGGCGTAGCTTGATAGCTTCACAATGATCCTGAGAGACTGATTGGTCATCTGAGTAAAATGAGCCCGCCCCCTTGTCTCTATGACACTGTGATCCAGAGTTATGTTCAATACAAAATTCCTATGCAATTGACCATAGTAGGAAAAACGCATGCTATGGTATTCCAGGGTGACAATATCTAAATAAACCTTAAATGAGTAATTTTGTATTGAATTTATCTTGCTTTCATATAGCATTACGGTTCATAATGTTAAAATGTTCTGTTTTACTTCAGAAATCACTGGCACAATTTACCCCCAATGTATTCCCCCAAAGGCACAACTTCCCCCGCACCAGGGGCAAGTTGTGCCATGAGACCACTTTTTTCCCAAGAGCTATATTTCTGAAACAATTTATTTCAGATCCAAAGTTATTGTTCTCAGGGATGCACCACATCCTGAAATATATGTACATCCTTAAGTTGAAGGTATTACTGCCATGGCCTCACTTTAAAGTCACTTTGAGTAAAAACTGGCACAACTCACCCCACTCTCCCCTAATGCTGAGCGTTTCCCAGTGATAGATTGGCATAAAGATGGCTTGATGTTGGACATTCGCACATTTAGGGACCGTCTCTAAAGTGTATACGACTTTGGTATACACGTTTCTAACTCCGATAGCATTTGAATAGAATGACTTTACAGTCATAAAACCAACTGTAAAGTGTTCATTTAGTGTCAGGCATAATGCGCACCCTTTGGATTTTTGATATTTATTCAAATAAATTTAAGTTTGCTATTGAAGTTAGAAACGTGTATGCCAATGTTGTATGCAACTTTAGAGACGGTCCCTTAATGTGCGAATGTCCAATGTCAAGCCAATTTTTACATTTAGTCATTTAGCAGAAGCTTTTATCCAAAGCGATTTACAGTTAAACTAACAATAGGAGGACAATATGCAAGTGCTGTGACAGTTTAAGCTAATGCAATACACGTATGCATACTATATGTGTTGATTTTATGCCAGTCTATCACGAAACGCTCAGCATGAAACTCTGCGCGTTAAGTTCATATTCTGAGTCCATCTTCTTGCCTGTAGCCTATATAATAGCCTACAGCCTACTTCCCTAATAAGGTGCAAGATTGGTCTTTCATATCACTGTATCATCGGAAGGGGAATCCTTGAGTATGAGGTATTGAGGGAAACCGATTATAATCCTGTTCATGGTAGAGAAAGCTGATGACATGTTGAATACACAGGGAAAGTAACAATGAAGTTATTGAATGAAACATAAACACAGCTTTTGTGTGTTTATCATCTTTTCCGCATATACTGACACAGATAATCATTTTCATTTTATGAATGAATGTCTTCGTCAACAACAAGCGCTTTTTCACCACCTGATGGTGAGGTAGACTAACAGCAGATGGAGAGTATGCTCGGCAATCTACTGCTTTTCCTGCAGTTCCTGGACGTCAATGTTGAATTTACTGTCGAATTTGAACCACTGAATTTGTGGAAGCGAATTTGCAAAGCGAAATAAAATGGACCGAAAATTGCCTGTTGAATATTATTGGTTGTATTTTTAAAGGGGTGGTTGAGTGTGATTTCACTTTTCTAACTTTAGTTAGTGTGTAATGTTGCTGTTTGAGCATAAACAACATCTGCAAAGTTACAACGCTCAAAGTTCAAAGCAAAGGGAGATATTTGCTTTTAAAGAAAAGGACTACAACAAACGGCTGGTTGGGACTACACGACATTCCTCTCGGGTTAGTGACATCACTAACCCTAGAATTTACATAAACCCCGCCCCCGGGAACATGCAGTCCATGTTGAGAAGAGGAAAAGTTGTTGTATAAGAGTACATTTGTGAGTCAGCTCAAACTTTAGCATCCATCTTTTCACATGCAATAGAAAGTCACTCTGTGTGCATCTCACAACTGTTCATATATGAGCAATTTATAGATTTATCATGACAGAATATCCTAATTGAAGATAGTTAACTCCACATCAGCAACATAAATTCATCAACTAACCATTCAGAGATGTCCTGTTGCATTCTACATGTTGTCACTTCTTCTTGAGTCTCTCCATCCTTATCTGACTCCGTTTAACATTAAAGGCAGAACAGTTTCTGTCATTTCAGTGTGTCTGCGTGAGGTAACAGCAGCTGCTAACAGACACGAGCTCTTGAAACCCCACCCTCTGCAGCAGCTCATTTGCATTTAAAGGGCCAGGCACAAAACGGTGCGTTTTTGCAAACCCTCAAAAAGTGACAACTTTAACTTGCTATATAAAAATATCTGTGGGGTATTTTGCGCTAAAACTTCACACACACTCTCTGGGGACATCATAGATATATTTTACATCTTGTGAAAAGGGCATTATACCACCCCTTTAAACAGTTTGAATATTTTGGAAGTGAAATATGAAAGGTGAACATGGATTATTGATTTTTTAATAATGAAAAGGTGTTTGAAATGTTTTTAATTGAAATATTCACAGCTTAAATATTCAACCATGTTGAATTTCAGCCCATAAAAATGTAAGCACTAAAAATACAATGCATTAAAATGCAAGCATGGTTAATGCAATGCCTATTTTTTTTAAAGTAGTGCAATTCAACAGGCTTTTTATTTCAAAAACATTTGACATTATTCTACTTCCATATAGTGCTAGTCAAATGTTTGTTAATGTTGGTGTGCCTAGCTGTTCTGCCTTAATAAGAAATGGTATATTTTTCGATACATATGTGTAGAATGTCTGCCTCAGAAAATAGAATTATACAAGCTTTAGCCCACAATGATTATAGCTCTGTCAGGTATACATCTAGACTGTGGAGACATTGGCGCTCCTGTTTGTATATTACAAGTGAAAGTCATTGATCTTTTCTTCATTTATTTCTATGCACTGTATATTTTATTGCTATGTTGTAATGATTGGTTTTTTTATCTTTTTTTATTGTACTATGGAGCTTCCATTTTGAGTCCTGAATAAAGTCATTATCATTATTAAGCATTTGTTGGACTATTTAAATGTGTAATAGATGAAATAAGCTGAAAAGATCGCCGTGCTACGATGAGGGTGTACCCGCCCAGATCTGCCGATCCTTTCTAGTGATCAATGGGCGGCTAAGAGAGTCCCCAACGTTCTCAGCGACAATTGTAAAGAGCGCGCGGGGGCTTTTTATAGCGCAGGGTCGACCTGTCTTTCTGTACGACGGTAACGGGAAATTCAAGCTTCGATCTTTCACGAGGGATATACTCGCGACATCAAGTGTAGATTGTGTTAACCACGATGAGAACACTACAAATTCTACGTTTGTTGGTCAAAACAGTCGGTATTTCCGGAAAAAATGCTTCTGATTTGCAGCTGCCATTGGCGTACGTCACGATTTACCAAGCGCTGCTATTGGCCAACGTAAGGTCAGTTGTATTTTTGAAATAAGTCCCTTATCCTCCCGCCAGCCTGCGTTTATTTGATTAAAATATAGTAGCCTAGGCTATGAACAACAGTATTGTGATGTATGATTACAATTTGAAATAAGAGTTTCTATTTGGACACAAGTATTTTTTCCCCTGATTTCTAATTTGAACGATCTCATAGCTTTATGTATGCAATTGTAAATGCAGTGAAAATATATGAATGCCTGATCTGATGCTGAACCGTGAATTCTGTGAACCGTTACATAATCCTATATAATTATAAATTCAATTGTTATAATACTTTACAATATTACTGTTTGTTGTTGTATTTTTCAAAACGTGAAACTTGTGTGTGTGTGTGTGTGTGTGTCAGTTGTATTTTTATCCTCACCCAGCCTGCGTTTATTTGATTAAAATATAGTAGCCTAGGCTATGAACAACAGTATTGTGATGTATTTCTTTTTTTTTTGCCTCTGTCACAGTGTATTCTTAAACACTTAATGCAAGAATTGTTAATAATCTGAGTCCATTACTTTCCTACGTCAGACTCAATTGAGGTGTAGTCATGTACGCCTGATGATTCTTTGAACCGATCGATACAGTGAAGACGAATCCCATTGAGCGCTGTATCATCACAAGCACCAATTGGTCTTTCCACCTTAAAACAACAACAACATCAAGGCAATCTTCCATTTGAAAGAGTTAACTCTAACCCAAACCATAGTAACATTTATCTTCATGCTCTATAGCATTACACAGACACTTAAATCTTAAACAGGTGCAGTTCCCTGGAGAAACCTGAAATTAAAGGTGCTCTAAGTGATCACGTGTTTTTTAGGCCAAACATTTTTTGCCACATCCAGCAAACATCTCCTCACTATCCGCTAGCTGCCTGTCCCCTGAACACACTGTAAAAAAAATGCTGGTAAATTCAGTTCGGTTTTTCTAAATGGTTCATGACTGTCTCAGGAAGCACGGAAGGGAGGGGGAGGGGACGGGAGGGGGAGGGGACGGGATGAGGAGGAGGGAGGGTCGAGCTAGCCTCCATTTTGTTTGACAATACTTTGAACGTCAACAAGAAGTGACTTCACCCAACATCGCTTAGAGCACCTTTAAATGACAAACAGCAACTCCACAGTTTTGAACCTCTGAAGCGCTCATCCACCCCCATATTAGCAAAATAGAGAAAATGCCAAACTTACCTTCAGACTAAACCCTGCGGCGTACCTTCCACTTGGACACATACTCCTAAACCCCCACAATCCCCAACTCATTCCGTTCGACACCGTCAGCTCAGATCTGTAAGGTCTCCGCTCAGAACGACCTTCTGCGGGACGACTGCTCACATGCCCAATAATGGCCAGCAGTGAAAACATCATGGAAAAGAAGTGATGCATCTTGACAAGAAGTGATGCAGTGATGCAAGAAGACATTCCTGCTCAGCTCAGCTACCGTTCGGACGCTCTTGCTTACTGCTCCGCGCTTTGCTCTATCTCTTTTATATTTTATCTTCTATATTTTTATATTTTAGCTCCTTTTATCACCTAATTTTAACTTCAGCAAATCAGCACAGTGCTCAAACGACAAAGTTTGGATTACCACAAAAACACAGAATTCTTCTACCCGACCAGCTTACATTCCGGGGAAAGGAAAACACAACTGCCTACAAGGATAAGAGAGAAAATGCCTCCTCTGGAATCTACTTGCTGCACTAACTGCCACAGACTTTTACAAAGGATTGCAGTTCTTGAAACAAAGTTATTTACGGGACCACCAAACCAGACGGAACACACAACAGAGCTTCGTCATGGACACCCTCAGCATATAGCCGGTGAGTCCCATGAAACTAGTGCTCCTCGACAGGTAGAGAAACAAGCTGATCGACTTACAAATCGATGGCACAAACAGGGAGCGAGACCCAAAGGCACTCGAGACATCAGATTGTCACGAGCCCCACATATTGCCGCAGTAGCATCCTCTACCCCAGATACAGCTCTGACAAGGATTGCAAACACTGGTCTCCTACCAACACCTATACATCTTGAGAACAGATTTGAAGTACTAATGAATGTAAATGAGGAATCCCCAAACGTGATGAATGTGATCGAACACAGACTGTATCAGCCAGTAGCTAACACTGATGCTAACTGGCGCTCAAGGTCGAGCAGACAGCGGCACTCAGCTCCGAGCACAGCCGAGCCCAGGACTCTGATAGTGGGAGACTCCATAATCAGAAACATTAGCTGCAGGGATACAACTACATGCTGCCTTCCACAAGCAACAACTTCTGATGTAAACAGGGAACTTCAAAACATTCTGATGAAACATAAGACTGCAAATCGACTCATCATTCATGTGGGGAAGAATGATATTCATAAAGAGCAGTCAGAACTCCTTAAGAAGGATTTCAATGAACTTTTTGAAACACTTAAAAGACTGAAAGTTCAAACATTCATCAGTGGACCACTCCCAGCAAGAGGAACAAACAGGTTTTCACGGCTGCTTGGGATTAATACATGGCTGCAAAAAACCTGCAATATAAAAGGAGTAAACTTCATTGACAACTTCAATATTTTCTGGAGTCAGAGACAACTATTTCATCGGGATGGCCATCACCCAAACAAACTTGGTTCAAGAGTGTTAAAGGACAATATTGACTTCTCCCTCAATCATCCTTCTGCAGTGTGGGTCAATCTGAACGACACACACACACACCTGGAAACAGTATGAATGAACACGGGACTTCACTTCAGCAGCAAAATGGACATGCGGTTGACATATCACACAAGGACAATGATAACACCACTGAGCCACAACAACCTCTGCTCACGGACACAATCTCAGCTGAGCCCTGCCCACAGAGCTCACCACAGACAGACATATTAGAACTGCTCCAAGATTCAGCACCCAAGGACGACTTCCTGGAAAACAGCCAGGGAAGCCAGGACAGCATATCCCAGCCTCCGATAACACCTGAGCAACAGCCCCTTTCACCAGATACTTTTCCCCTCTCACCAGCAACTCCACTTCTGTGCTTCTCACAGAAAATGGAAGAACTGGTGCATGCTGGAACCAGACTATCCCACTCTTTTGCTGCAAGCCCCCAGATACCAACCAAAAAACGTCAGGCACCTCAAACACCAAAGCCTGCGCGCCGAGCTCGCCTGCCCCCTCCTCCTGTGAGAGCTCTTCGGCCTCTTCGGCCAAAACACCAGGGCCCACACCCTCCTCCATCTGCTCGAGGTGAACCAAAAACAACTGATACCAGCTCTCAGTGATGTGTTTTGGGTCCCTGCTATGATAACAGTAACTTTCTCAAATGTTTACAGAACAAGCGGGAACCCAGTGTGCCTGTATCTTTCTCTATTGCTGTTCTATTACAAGATAGAAAGTCTAAGGCCTTCAATAGCCGTTCAGCAAACCCAACTAATCTGGTGCCTATTCTTGTCAAACTAAGATTGCTGTGGGGACAAAAAGTAAGACTGTTAAGTTAGCACTTTTAAACATTCGCTCACTTAAAAATAAATAACTTCTAGTTAACGACTTAATAACAACATACAACCTGGACTTTATGTTTCTAAATGAAACCTGGCTAGAAGACAGCTGCAGTGCAACAATCCTAAATGAAACAGCCCCTCCTAACTTTACTTTTATGAGTGTCTGCAGAGCTGTTAAGAGAGGTGGGGGTCTAGCTGCTCTTTTTAAAGATATCTATCAATGTAAGCAAATATCATTTGGGAATTACCCGTCTTTCGAATATCTGGGTACTGTGTTAAAAGGTGCTCCACGCATTTTATTTATCATTATTTATAGGCCTCCAAAATATTCTCCAGCCTTTGCTGAGGACTTTACAGAACTGTTATCAACAACTACCTCAGAGTTTGACTGTTTTGCCATTGCTGGAGATTTTAACATTCACATAGATAATGCAGAAAACAATATGGCAAAAGAAATCAAAACTGTTTTAAAAACTTTTGATCTGACTCAGCATGTACATGGACCCACACACAATCGTGGACACACTCTAGATTTACTTATCAGTAAGGGTCTAAACATTTCATCGATTGTTATTAAAGGGATAGTTCACTTTGAAATTAATTTTTGGTATGTTTTAGCTTACCTCAAGGGCATCCAAGATGTAGGTGTCTTTTTTTCCGCAGTAGTTTCAATTTTTATATTTTTAGGTCAAACCGTTCTTGTCTGTCAGTCATAATGCAGGTCTATGGTCATTATCTCAAAACACAAGCACAGAGTCCAAATTAAAACAATTCCCCGTCGTCCAAATTAAACAATTCCCCATCGTAAGTACACATTGATGGCCTAAGACACGAAACGAGCGGTTTGTGTGAGTAAACGAACAGTATTTATATCGTTTTTACCACTTATACGCAGCCATGTCGAAGTGATCTGATCTGACGTGTACGCAGACTGGTGCATAGATATATACACTAGATGTCGCCCTAAAGACATTCGTTCCAATGAACTGCCGTAGACAAGGCGACATCTAGTGTGTATATCTCTATGCACCAGTCTGCGTACACGTCAGATCAGATCACTTCGACATGGCTGCGTATAAGTGGTAAAAACGATATAAATACTGTTCGTTTTCTCACAAAAACCGCTCGTTTCGTGTCTTGGGCCATCAATGTGTACTTACGATGGGGAATTGTTTAATTTGGACGACGGGGAATTGTTTTAATTTGGACTCTGTGCTTGTGTTTTGAGATAATGACCATAGACCTGCATTATATGACTGACAGACAAGAACGGTTTGACCTAAAAATATCAAAATTGAAACTACTGCGGAGTCACCAGAACACAGTCACCAGATCTCAACCCAATAGAGCATCTTTGGGATGTGGTGGAACGGGAGCTTCGTGCCCTGGATGTGCATCCCACAAATCTCCATCAACTGCAAGATGCTATCCTATTAATATGGGCCAACATTTCTAAAGAATGCTTTCAGCACCTTGTTGAATCAATGCCACGTAGAATTAAGGCAGTTCTGAAGGCGAAAGGGGGTCAAACACAGTATTAGTATGGTGTTCCTAATAATCCTTTAGGTGAGTGTGTGTGTATATATATATATATATATATATATTGGGATACAATAATATCTTTGGAAAGGCAAAAAGTGCCTTGCCTTGCCTTGAATGCAATATAAGTGGCTTTAGACCATCTGCCACATGCACTAATGTAGTGAACGATCTGATGTAAAGTGTTGTGCAAAAGAATGTGAAACTACAAGGTTCTGTTTAGAAAGTCTTTAATGCTGATATTTGGCAACCGTTCTGACTGACAGCAGAAGTTCAGGAGTCTTCAGAAGAATCAATAACCTACAAGAAAGAATCAAATAATTTCAACTCCAATAATAGGCGGGATGCAAATGTCATGATCATCCAGTTAGGCTTTATTTTGTGATAATGACCGGCTGACTTTACAGATTTACATTACAAAACTGTTGTATGACATGGTTCATGTTAGTTTATCATAGTATGATGATCAATAATAACAATACATTTGATCTTCTTGCTGTTCTTGTTGTCATCCTCGAACACCTGAAAGAAAAATCAAATTTAGTTGATCTGCAGTCACTATTAGTAAGATCTGAGTTTTTGATTGTGATCACATCACCTTAATCACAGCAGAACATGCGCACGTCATTGAGAGCGGTGTCGTCTCCTCTTCCCAGTGGCTCTTCTATCCGGGTCTGTATGCCACAGATTCCTCTTCCTTCACACGTTGGACTCCAGTTGCCCCAGTCTGTGCTGTAACCCTCCAGCACAAAACCTCCACTGCAGGTGAACCTGGAAAAAATTCAGATGTGACAATATTATGATAAAATATGTTATTGTGCTGTCGGATTGAATGCCAGTGACATGATCACCTGCAGCAATCACAATCACGAACAGCAAGTGTGAAATTAACTAAACTGAGTTAGTTTATGGAGGAAAACGGAGTCCTTAAATAGCTAAATAAACCCAGGATGGGTAAGAGATGGTGTAAGAGGTTTACACTGCGTAAGAAATGTTATATCTTATAGCACCACACACTCACCTGATGTTGTTTGCGGCCGTATCATCTCCATCTCCTTGGCGAGATTCAACTCTCAGCTGGAAAGCTGTCAAGTATCCAGAAGGACACCATTTGATATCTGTCCACTCTCCCCACCTGAAGAAAACACACAGAGGTTGCCTGATCAAATCAATTATTATTTTCAAGAAAATCCTCAATTTACTTATCTAGCTTAATCACTTAATGCAAGAATTGTTGATAATTTGAGTCCATTACTTTCCTACGCTGGACTCAATTTAGTTGTAGTCATGTGAGCCTGATGAATCTTTGGATTACAGCACTGGCCTGATTGATAAAAAACAAATACTGATTGTTAGATTAATTTTCAGGTAGACTATCTGCAGCCTGTAGTGTAATGGAAAAAATTTGATTTTCATTGATTTTTAGTAGATATTACACTGCAATGTGAGTCACAAATGTATATTGTTTGTAGTGGTATGGGAACAGGAAATATATGTATGTGAACGGGAAATGTATGCATGTTTGTACACCTGTATCCGTGCAGAGTGAGCCAGGATGGAGATAGCTGAAGAGGGACCTTCTGACCTCAGAGGTCAGAATGCATCTAAATTTGTTGTTTTTAAGTTGTGAAATTCAAGTTAACAGAACTGGCAGAGTTTTATTTTGTACTTATACATTTTAATTGTTCTTAAATCATACTTATGTGAACGTTATCAGTTTGTAGCAGTAAATGAAGAGATGTCTTATCGATCAAAAGTTCAGTATGGTGCACCACAAGGCTCAGTACTAGGACCGTTGCTGTTCACTCTGTGTATGCTACCCTTGGGAGATATCATTAGGAAGCATGGCATTAGTTTTCACGGTTATGCTGATGATACTCATCTCTATATTTCTTCACGCCCTGACGAAACTTACAAATTCAGAAAATTAACGGAATGCATAGCTGATATAAAAAATCGGAGGACTAGTAATTTCCTACTACTTAATTCTGAAAAAAACAGAGATTCTAATTTTTGGACAAAAATATTCCTCACGTAATAACCTAGAATACTGTCTAACACTTGATGGCTGTTCTGTCAAGTCCTCGTCGTCGGTTAGGAACCTGGGTGTGCTCTTTGATACCAATCTTTCATTTGAAAGTCACGTGTCTAGTATCTGTAAAACCGCATTTTTCCATCTTAAAAATATATCTAAATTATGCCATATGCTCTCATTGAAAAATGCGGAACAATTAGTTCATGCTTTCATGACCTCAAGGCTAGATTATTGTAATGCTCTACTGGGTGGTTGCCCTGCACGCTTAATAAACAAACTACAGCTGGTCCAAAACGCAGCAGCTCGAGTTCTTACCAGAACCAGGAAGTATGACCATATTGGCCCGGTTCTGTCAACACTGCATTGGCTCCCTATTAAACATCGTATACATTATAAAATATTGCGGATTATTTACAAAGCACTAAATGGTTTAGCTCCGCAGTACTTGAGCGAGCTCTTAACGCATAATAGTCCGTCACATCTATTGCGATCTCAAAATTCCGGCCAGAATATATACACATAGATGCATAGATATATACACACTAGATGTCGCCTTGTCTACGGCAGTTCATTGGAACGAATGTCTTTAAGGCGACATCTAGTGTATATATCTATGCACCAGTCTGCGTACACGTCAGATCAGATCACTTGGACATGTCTGCGTATAAGAGGTAAAAACAATATAAATACTGTTCGTTTTCTCACACAAACCGCTCGTTTCGTGTCTTAGGCCATTAATGTGTACTTACGATGGGGAATTGTTTAATTTGGACGACGGGGAATTGTTTTAATTTGGATTCTGTGCTTGTGTTTTGAGACCATGACCATAGACCTGCATTATATGACTGACAGACAAGAACGGTTTGACCTAAAAATATCAAAATTGAAACTACTGCGGAAAAAAAGACACGTACATCTTGGATGCCCTTGAGGTAAGCTAAAACATGCCAAAAATGAATTTCAAAGTGAACTATCCCTTTAAGGACTGCCCATTGAATGCCTATAAGATACCATGTAAAATCCCATTAGTCAGACTTGATGACCTCAGCTACCGACAGCTGGTGTTCTCAGTAAAGAATCCTGCTGAAGATACAACCAAGTCTCCTGGTCTTCACTTCTGAGTTTCCTACAGGCTGCAGATAGTCTACCTGAAAATCTAACAATCAGTATTTATTTTTTTATCAATCAGGCCAGTGCTGTAGCAATGCATCACTTCTTTTCCATGATGTTTTCACTGCTGGCCATTATTGGGCATGTGAGTGGTCGGCCTGCAGAAAGTCGTTCTGAGCGGAGCATTGACCGACTTTACAGATCTGAGCTGACGGTGTCGAACGGAATGAATTGGGGATCGTGGAGGTTTAGGAGCATGTGTCCAATTGGAACGTACGCCACAGGGTTTAGTCTGAAGGTAAGTTGGGCATTGACTCTATTTTGCTAATATGGGGGTGGATGAGCGCTTCAAAGGTTCAAAACTGTGGAGTTGCTGTTTGTCATTTAATTCCAGGTTTCTCCAGGGAACTTCACCTGCTTAAGATTTTTAAAGTGTCTGTGTAATAATAAAGAGCATGAAGATAAATGTTACTATGGGTTGGGTTAGAGTTAACTCTTTCAAATGGAAGATTGTCTCAATGTTGTTGTTTTAAGGTGGAAGGACCAGGTGGTGATGATACAGCGCTCAATGGGATTCGTCTTCACTGTGTCGATCGGTCCAAAGAATCATCAGGCTCACGTGACTACACCTCAATTGAGTCCGACGTTGGAAAGTAATGGACTCAGATTATTAACAATTCTTGCATTAAGTGTTTAAGGTAGATAAGTAAATTGAGGATTTTTTTGAAAATAATAATTGATTTGATCAGGCAACCTCTGTGTGTTTTATTTAGCTGGGGTGTGTGGACAGATATCAAATGGTGTCATTCTGGATACTTGACAGCAGGGCCGGAGTGGGGCCACTTTTCAGCCCGGGAGTTTCAGGCCCAAGACCGGCCCACTTTTTCCATGGTGGAATTCCAAATTAGCACTTTTTCTAAATTGGATAAATGGAACAGTTCAGCTATTGTGTAGTTTGTATTAATACCATGGTTCAACAAATAATGTAAAGGTTAAATAATAATTCACTTAGACTTTATAAGAAGCAATTGCGACTTTATTACACAATTCTTACTTTATATTTCGCAATTTTGACTTTATAACGTGACTTTATATCACACAATTCTGACTCTATATCTTGCAATTCTGACTTTATAAGCAACTGCAACTTTATTTCACGCAGTTCTGACTTTATATCTTGCCATTCTGACTTTATAAGAAGCAATTGCGACTTTATTTCACACAATTCTGACTTTATATCTCGCAATTCTGACTTTATAACATACAATTGCGACTTTATATCACAATTCTGACTCTATATCTTGCTGACTTTATAAGCAATTGTGACTTTAAAGAAATAAAGTCAGAATTGCGAGCTGTAAACTCGCAATTGTGAGATAAAAAGTCGCAATTATCTTTTAAAATGTTTTATTCTGTGGCAGAAACAAAGCTTCCATAACTCCTGGCCTCTTCCTCCCATCCATCCTCCCTGACGCGTACCGTTACGGTAGGGCCGGCCCAGCTATCGGTAGGCGCCGGCGGTGCCGCGGTAGCCTACCTGAGAAAACGTTTTGGAAAAGACGTGTTATGGACCCAACCAACTCGCTGCGGTGTCAGAATGCGGAACGTGTGTAGCCTAATGTAACTAACGTGACATTGAAATGTGAAAAAAAAATAAATATATATATCCTCGACCGGCCCAAAAGTGAAGCGGCCCACCGGGAATTCTCCCGAATCTCCCGATTACCCACTCCGGGCCTGCTTGACAGCTTTCCAGCTGAGAGTTGAATCTTCCCAAGGAGATGGAGATGATACGGCCGCAAACAACATCAAGTGAGCATGTGCTGCTATAAGTTATAACATCTCTTACTCATCCTGGGTTTATTTAGCTATTTAAGGACTCAGTTTTCCCCCATCAATAGTTTAGTTAATTTCACACTCGCAGTCGTGCTGCTGTTCAAGATTGCAGTGATAAAGCTGTCGGCTGCAGGGGATCATGTGACTGACATTCAATCCAACTGCACAATTACATATTTTATCATAATATTGTCACATCTGAATTTTTGTCCAGGTTCACCTGCACTGGAGGTTTTGTGCTGCAGGGTGACGGCACAGACTGGGGCAACTGGGGCAACTGGAGCCCGACCTGAATGGGAAAAGGAATCTGCGGCATCAAGACCCGGATAGAAGAGCCACAGGGAAGTGGAGACGAAACCGCTCTCAATGACGTGCGCATGTTCTGCTGTGATTAAGGTGATGTGATCACAATCAAAAACTCAGATCTTACTAATAGTGACTGCAGATCTACTAAATTGGATTTTTCTTTCAGGTGAAGGAGGATGACAACAAGAACAGCAAGAAGATCAAATGTATTGAAATTATTGATCATCATATTATGATAAACTAACATAAACCATGTCATACAACAGTTTTGTAATGTAAATCTGTAAAGTAAGCCAGTTATCACAAAATATAATATAAAATGATTGGCTGAATTTAAATACATATAAATGTAATGTTCTGATTGGCTCAAAAAAGAAGCAGGCATGTTCTACTGACCAATCAAAGAAGGAGCTGGATGATTTTGCTTAATCTTGTGTATCATAATGAGCCTTTTTATGAAATTATTTCTTTTAATTTAGACGAACTTAATTTTAACTAAAAACGGATGGGATGTCTATTTTCAAGCATGCTTTGCCGATGGGACTCGAAAGGGAGAGTAAATGCTACAATTAAGTGTAATATAATGTTTTTTTTTGTGCAACATTAATGTTAAGTGGGAGATTTAGTAGTGATTAATGTTTTGTTATGCTAATTTAGAAGCATTTCTGTTAATGTTGGTTTTAGGATAGTTACCATCATGGTGACAAGTGGTGCATGAGTTTGATTTGAGAGCAAATAAACCCTAATTTGTTGCACTCATACAGCAAGTGCTACTGTATAACACACTGTTGTTAATATGTAAACAAATTAGAATGTTAGCAAACTAGCTTGTTGAAGCTAGTGAAATCTATACTAATGGAAGGGTTCACATTGATAGTACACAAAAGTATTAAGTTAAATGTTTGAATTAGTGTATTCAAACATTTCAAGTTAAACCATGCTAATGCAATTCCACTAATGCCAACTTAATTTTTGAGTCTATTTAAAAGAATGTTGTGGTCGATAGTGTCAAATGCAGCACTAATATCGAGTAACACTAATAGCGAGATACAACCACGATCGGATGATAAGAGCAAATCACTTGTGACTCTAATGAGAGCTGTCTCAGTGCTATGGTACGGTCTAAATCCTGATTGAAAATCCTTGCAGATATCATTTCTTTCAAGAAAGGAACATAGTTGTGAGGATACCGCCTTTTCTAGTACCTTTGACAGAAAAGGTAGATTTCGAGATCGGCCTGTAATTGACTAATTCTGTAGGATCAAGTTGCGTTTTTTTAACAAGCGGTTTAATCATAGCCAGCTTAAAAGTTTTTGGTACGTATCCTAGAGACAAAGACAAATTAATAATATTAAGAAGTGGATCTATGACCTCTGGAAGCATCTCTTTCAGTAGCTTAGTCGGTATAGGGTCTAACATACATGTTGTCGATTTAGATGATTTAACGAGTTTAGTAAATTCTTCCTCTCCTATTGCAATGAATGAATCAAATTTTTCCTCAGGGAGTCAAAAATGCACTGCCTGATGCAATACTGTAGTAGACGGTTGCATAGTTATAATTTTGTCCCTGATAGGACTTCCGACGACGCTGAATGTTTTCATGCTGTTTGACTTCTGAGTATTTCTTCACTGAAATAAACATTTTTACTTGCTATTGCTTCCGACCTGTTTATCATTACAGAACGATCTGACCAACAATGGAAGCAGCAAGTGCAGCATCACTCAAGGATTTTATCGATCACAGCATTTCCCGAATGGACCAGCAGCAGGAGAGCATCTCGAACACCGGACGCGCTGTCCAAGCGCTTGTGACGCAGGTGTCCGAGCTCACCCAGCAGGTCCAACGTCTAAGCATTCCCACTGTGCCACCCACACCGGCTGTTCCCCCTACCATACCCGAGAGAGAGCCGCTGGTGGAGCCCCGCCTTCCTGTACCAGAGAGTTACGCCGGTGAGCCCAACTTTTGCAGAGCTTTCCTTACCCGATGCTCTATGCATTTTTCATTGCAGCCCCGGACATTCGTCACGGAGGAGAGTAAAGTGGCGTTCGTTCTCACGTTACTAAGGGGCCGTGCAGCACTGTGGGGGACGGCGGTGTGGGAGAACAAGGACCACTGCTGCGACTCGTTCCAAGCACTCGGCGCCGAAATGAAGAGGGTCTTCGACCGGGCCGTAGCTGGCAAGGAGGCTGCCAGAAGACTTGCGGACCTTAAGCAAGGGAATTCATCTGTCGCAGATTACTCCATCGAATTCCGTACGCTGGCGGCCGAGTGCAAATGGAACGAGGAGGCACAGTGGGATATGTTCCTGCATGGGCTGGACGAGCGTGTTAAAAGAGAGATATACATGCTGGACCTTCCTCCCACGCTCAATGGACTTATTGAACTGGCGTTACGGGTGGATGCCCGCATGAACCAGCTTGGTCATCATCTTCATGCCACCCGCGATCCCGGAGGAGCGGTTCAACGCAGCATCCCGGAGGAGAACACGGTCGGTCACGCCGACGATCACGAGCCCATGCAAGTGGGCAGAGCTCGGCTTTCCCGGGAGGAGAGAGAGAGGCGGAGATCTCAGGGACTCTGTCTCTACTGTGGGGGCCGGGGACATTATCTACACGCATGCCCGGTAAAAGAGCAAGCCCGATAGAAAGGTTGAGGCTACTATCGGGTGGGATCTCCGCCGGGAAGTCCTCACCATCCACTCTCCTTCCGGTTAGACTGAGATGGGCCAACAATACGCACACCTGTCAAGCACTCGTGGATTCCGGAGCGGAGGGTAACTTCATGGACATTAATCTTGCATACCAACTTCACCTTCCCATCTCGTCGCTTCCTCACCAGATCTCTGTCAATGCCCTGAATGGTCAACAACTCCCCAACATTACCCATTCTACTGACCCCATAACCCTTATCACCTCCGGCAACCACACTGAGACCATCCCTTTCCTCCTCATGGACTCCCCGGTTGCACCTGTTGTGTTGGGTCACCCTTGGCTCACACCCTTTTGTTGGAAAGAAGGATGGTTCTCTGCGACCTTGTATTGATTACCGAGAGCTGAACAACATCACGGTAAAGAATACTTATCCTTTGCCGTTGATGTCTTCAGCTTTCGAGAGGTTGCAGGGAGCATCCATTTTCACAAAATTGGACTTACGTAACGCATATCATTTGGTCCGCATCAGGAAGGGGGATGAATGGAAAACCGCTTTTAACACCCCTTGGGGGCACTTTGAATATTTGGTTATGCCTTTCGGGCTTTCCAACAGCCCAGCGGTTTTCCAGGCACTCGTCAATGACGTGTTGAGAGACATGGTAGACCAGTTCATATATGTCTACCTGGATGACATATTGATTTTTTCTTCGTCTCTCCAGGAACACGTTCAACACGTCAGACGAGTGCTTCAGAGGTTGTTAGAGAATGGGCTTTTTGTCAAGGCGGAGAAATGCGATTTTCATGCACAGTCTGTCTCTTTTCTAGGATACATCGTCTCGTCTGAGGGAATGCGCATGGATCCTGACAAGGTTAAGGCTGTGATGGATTGGCCAAGTCCAGATTCCCGTAAAGCCCTACAGCGGTTTCTGGGGTTCACCAATTTCTATCGACGTTTCATTCGTAATTTCAGCCAGCTAGCCGCACCTCTGACTGCCTTGACCTCCCCCAGAACGACGTTCAGGTGGTCGGACACAGCCGAGGCTGTGTATAACCAACCTTAAGAGCCGATTTGTTTCGGCTCCCATCCTTGTCGCCCCTGATCCTACACGTCAGTTCGTGGTGGAGGTCGACGCGTCAGAGGTGGGGGTAGGAGCAGTTCTTTCCCAACGCGCTTCCTCAGACGACAAGATGCACCCTTGCGCGTTTTTTTCACATCGTTTGTCGCCTGCCGAACGTAACTATGACATTGGTAACAGAGAGCTGTTGGCCGTCAAGTTAGCGTTGGAGGAGTGGCGTCATTGGTTAGAAGGTTCGGGGGTACCTTTTATCGTTTGGACCGATCACAAGAACCTTGAATATATTAGATCCGCTAAAAGACTCAACTCCAGGCAGGCTCGGTGGGCACTTTTTTTCGGACGTTTTGACTTTACTCTCTCGTACCGCCCGGGTTCCAAAAACAACAAACCCGATTCCTTATCTCGTATTTTTGATCCATCCGAACGCCCGGTGACTCCCGAGTGCATTTTACCCGAGAAAGTAGTTATCTCAACACTCATATGGGAGGTCGAGTCGAAGGTCAAGACGGCCTTGGAAGGGGTAACGCCTCCGCCTGCTTGCCCACCGAATTGTTTGTTTGTTCCAGAGGAGTTACGGTCCGACGTCATTCGATGGGGTCACTGCTCCAACGTGGCTTGTCATCCAGGAGTAAGTCGCACTAGTCACTTAGTAAAGCAACGATTTTGGTGGCCACTTATGGCTCGCGACATTCACGATTTTGTTTTGGCTTGTTCTGATTGTGCCATGGGTAAGACGTCTAACTGACCTCCTGATGGGTTACTTCGGCCGCTGTCTGTCCCTTCTAGACCCTGGTCCCACATCGCGCTAGATTTTGTCACCGCCCTCCCGCCCTCCATAGGCATGACGGTTGTTTTAACCGTTGTGGACCGGTTCTCGAAGGCGGCACATTTCATTCCCTTGCCCAAATTACCATCAGCCAAGGAGACAGCGGTTACTGTGATTGACCACGTCTTTCAGTTACATGGCCTCCCGATGGACGAGGTCTCTGACAGGGGTTCCCAGTTTGTGTCCAAATTCTGGCAGGAGTTTTGTAGATTGTTAGGAGCCACGGTCAGTCTGTCTTCGGGCTATCATCCCCAGAGTAATGGTCAGTATGAACGAGCCAACCAGGATCTGGAGAGAATGTTGCGATGTTTGGTAGCCAAGAATCCTTTGTCCTGGAGCCAACAACTCTCTATGGTTGAGTACGCTCATAACTCGTTACCAGTGTCAGCCACGGGCCTCTCTCCGTTTAAGTGTAGCTTAGGGTACCAGCCACCTATTTTTCCCAGTCTGGAATCCGAAGTCGCGGTCCCCTCTGCTCACGCCTTTGTCCAGAGGTGCCGTCGCACATGGACTAGAGCCTGTGAGACTCTGCTCCAGGTGGGTTTGCGTACCAAGGCCAAGGCCGATCGCCACCGGTCAAGGCCTCCCGTATACGTCGTGGGTCAAAAAGTGTGGCTTTCTACTAAGAACATTCCGCTCCACTCCGTTTCTAACAAGTTAGCTCCCAAATTTATTGGCCCGTTTCCTGTCACCAAAATTATTAGTCCGGTGACAGTCCGACTCAAACTTCCTCCGGGCGTACAGGAGAATTCATCTCGCCTTCCATGTGTCAAAGATAAAGCCTGTATTTTACTCTCGCATTAATCCGCCTACCCCAGTTCCCCCACCGCCGCGTCTCGTAGACGGGGAACTTACATATTCGGTACGTCGTATTCTGGACTCAAGACGGAGGGGACGCGGATTCCAGTATTTGGTGGACTGGGAGGGTTACGGTCCGGAGGAGAGGAGTTGGGTTCCTGCTCGAGACATTCTGGATCACTCCCTTATCGATGATTTCAAGCGACAGGTAGGATCCCCTGGGAACGCCAGGAGGCGTTCCTAGGGGGGAGGGTACTGTCACGGTTGTCAGATCCACTGTCTCATTCTAGTCTCATGTGTTTGTGTTGGGTGGGTGTGTCTCGTTACGTTCCTTGTTTCATGTGGGCGTTGTCGCTGATCATCCTGATCAGCAACAGCTGTTTGCCATCATCAGCCTTTATTTAATGCCCTGTCTTTCGTCTCATGTTTGTCAGATCGTTGTTTGATGCATCCTGTTCGCGTGCTCGTTCCCTGTTCCTCGTGTTTCGTGTGCACCGGATCCTGGACTACTTCACCACCGATCTCACCACTCACCAGCCGTCCTCAGCACTCTTCACTGCCCGTCTCAGTCCCTGCGTCACCTCTCCTGCTGTCTGTGTTCCTGTTCGCCTGAGAGTGAGAGCGAGAGAGAGAGAGGACTTCCGACGACGCTGAATGTTTTCATGCTGTTTGACTTCTGAGTATTTCTTCACTGAAATAAACATTTTTACTTGCTATTGCTTCCGACCTGTTTATCATTACAGATAGTTGCTGCAGGAGTGGGTTTACAATCTTCTCAAATATTAAAATAAGGTTTGAATTTGTTTGGCATTAAATCATTTTTCTGAATATGCATTATGCCATTTTAGCTATAAACACACACACATATATATAGCGATACAGTTATATCTTTAGAAAGGCAAAAAGTTTAGGGTAACCGAATTGACAATATTACACTTTAATTTAATGTAGTGTTCCTGTAGAGTATGTTGGTGATTCTCAGGGAATGCATGAACGGATAAGACAATTACTTTGAATGTAATATAAGTCACTTTAGACCATCTGCCACATGCACTAATGTAGTGAACGATCTGATGTAAAGTGTTGTGCAAAAGAATGTGAAACTACAAGGTTCTGTTTAGAAAGTCTTTAATGCTGATATTTGGCAACCGTTCTGACTGACAGCAGAAGTTCAGGAGTCTTCAGAAGAATCAATAACCTACAAGAAAGAATTAAATAATTAAAAATAAAATAAACTCCAATAATAGGCGGGATGAAAATGTCCCGATCATCCGGTTAAGCTTTATTTTGATATAATGACCGGCTGACTTTGCATTATTCTTTACAAAACTGTTGTATGACATGTTTCTGTCAGGGTCCCTTGTCGGTCTTGTCTTGTTTAATGTTTCTTTGTTTGTCTTGTCAAGTCAAGTCAAGTTTATTTGTATAGCGCTTTTCACAATACAGATTGTATCAAAGCAGCTTCACAGTATTAAATTAAAATAATACAACAAAGTTTTTTCAAGAGGAATTTATTGATTGATAAAATTAAATTAAATATCCCCAAAATATCCCCAACTGAGCAAGCCAAAGGCAACAGTGGCAAGGAACCGAAAAACTCCATCAAGTGACCTAATGGTGTCCTAAAACTCCATCAGGTGACCTAATGGAGAAAAAAAACCTTGGGAGAACCCAGGCTCAGTCGGGGGCCAGTTCTCCTCTGGCATTTATGAGCTAGAGGCCGGATTGTAGTTTGAACTGTAGGATTATAAGAATGCCTGGCTGAAGAGATGCGACTTTAATCTAGTTTTAAACTGGGAGAGCGAGTCTGAGCAACGAACAGTATCAGGAAGACTATTCCAGAGTTTTGGAGCCAAATGTGAAAATGCTCTCCCTCCTTTGGTGGTTCTGGATATCCTAGGTATGACCAAAAGCCTTGAATTTAGTGATCTTAAAGAGCGCGATGGATTATAGGGTGATAGAAGATCCGTTAAATAGACTGGAGCTAAGCCGTTTAGGGCTTTGTAAGTCACTAGCAATATCTTATAATTAATACAGAGCTTTATAGGTAACCAATGCAGTGATGATAAAATCAGTGTTATATGATCATATTTTCTTGATCTCGTAAGAACTCTAGCGGCGGCATTTTGGACTAACTGTAGCTTGTTTATTGAGGATGCAGGACAACCAGCTAATAAAGCATTACAGTAATCCAGTCTCGAGGTCATGAATGCATGAACTAACTTTTCTGCATCAGAAACTGATAGCATATTACGTAGCTTAGCAATGTTTCTAAGGTGGAAAAAGGCTGTTTTTGTAACATATGAAATATGATTTTCAAAAGACAGGTTGCAATCGAGTATAACACCCAGGTTTTTTACTGTAGAGGATAAAGTAACAGGACATCCTATGATGTTAAAGTTGTATTGTGCGATGTTTTGTGGGCGGTTTTTTGAACCGATAAGTATTACCTCTGTCTTGTCTGGATTTAATAAAAGAAAATTACGCGTCATCCAATCTTTTATATCTTTAACACACTCTGTCAATTTGGAAAATTTAGCGTTTTCATCCGGCCGTGATGAAATATATATTTGAGTGTCATCAGCATAACAATGGAAACTAATTCCATGTTTCCTTATAATATTTCCAAGTGGCATCATATATATTGAAAATAACAGAGGGCCTAACACAGATCCCTGCGGCACTCCATAGTTTACTGGAGTTATGATCGATTTTTCTCCATTTAAATAGACAAAATGGTAGCGGTCAGATAGGTATGATTTGAACCAGCTTAGTGCTTGTCCTTGAAAACCAGTATAATTTTGTAGTCGATCTAAGAGTAATGTATGATCTATAGTATCGAACGCAGCACTAAGATCAAGTAAAACTAGTATTGAGATACAGCCTTGGTCAGAAGCTAAAAGTAAATCATTTGTGATTTTAACAAGCGCAGTTTCAGTGCTATGATGCGGTCTGAATCCAGACTGAAACTTTTCATAGATATCATTTTGTTGCAAGAAAGAGCCCAGTTGAGCGGACACCACTTTTTCTAATATTTTAGACATAAATGGAAGATCTGAAATGGGTCTATAATTTGCTAGATTATTATGATCTAATTGTGGTTTCTTAATGAGAGGTTTTATAACTGCCAGTTTGAATGTTCTTGGAACATGACCTAAAGATAAAGACGAGTTAATAATATTGAGGAGAGGCTCTTCCACTACAGGTAACACTTCTTTCAGTAGTTTAGTTGGTATAGGATCTAATAAACATGTTGTTGTTTTAGATGAAGTGATAAGTTTATTTAACTCTTTTTGTTCTATAGTTGTAAAGCACTGTAATTTTTCTTGCGGGGTGATAATTGAAGCTGAATTATAATGCGCGATTGAAGATTGAACGTTTACAATTGTGGTTCTGATGCTTTCTATTTTCTCAGTGAAGAAGTTCATAAAATCATTACTACTGAACTGTAACGGGATATTTTGTTCGGGTGACATCTGTTTATTTGTTAGTCTAGCCACGGTGTTAAATAAAAACCTTGGATTGTTTTGGTTGTTTTCTATTAGTTTGCGGAGGTGCTCAGCCCTGGCCGCTTTTAGGGCCTTTTTATAACGTGACATACTGTCTTTCCAAGCGATTCGAAAGACCTCTAAATTAGTTTGTTTCCATTTACGCTCTAAAATACGGGTTTCTCTCTTTAAAGCATGCGTAGTATTGTTATACCATGGTGCTTTATTTTTCTCTCTGACCTTTTTTAATTTAATAGGTGCAACCACATCCAATGTTCTAGAGAGAATGGTGCTCATAGTGCTAGTTAGTTCTTCTAGTTCATCTGTTTGTTTGGGTTCAGGCAGCAGCTGAGACAGATTTGATAAGCAATTTGAGAAATTATCTATGGTGGATGGGAGGATTGTTCTGCCTGGTTGATAACGCGACGCCGCATGACATATTACAGCAGTACGTAATATGCAAGTTACCATGTAGTGATCAGTGACTTCATCACTTTGTGGAATGATATCTATATCGGTTGGATTGGTTCCATGTGATATAATTAAATCGAGTGTATGATTAAGACGATGTGTTGGTCCGGTGACGTTTTGCTTGACCCCAAATGAATTTAATAAATCTGTAAACGCAGCTCCTAACGCATCATTTGGATTATCTACGTGTATGTTAAAATCTCCAACAATTAATGCTTTATCGACATTGACTAATTGGTCTGAGAGAAAATCTGCAAACTCTTTTAGGAAATCAGCGTAAGGCCCTGGCGGTCTATATACGGTAGCCAAGGCTAGAGATAATAGGGATGTTTTTCTAACATCTAAGAGCATAACATTTAGTACAAGTACTTCAAATGAAATAAACGTATAACCCGTTTTCTGAGTAACATTTAGAAAATCTTTATAAATGGTTGCAACACCTCCGCCACGACCAATCAGACGGGGCTCATGCTTATAACAGTATCCAGGAGGAGTAGACTCATTAATACCGAAATAATCATTTGGTATAAGCCAGGTTTCAGTAAGGCAAAGTACATCGAAGCTATTATCTGTGACTATTTCATTTACAATCACTGCCTTAGGTGTGAGTGATCTAATGTTTAGAAGACCTAGCTTTAGAAATAGTTTTTGTTTACTAATAGCAACATTTTCTGTTTTAATAACAATTAGATTTTTCCTAGATCCTGCATTAGATTTATTATTTGATCTCACTAAACGAGGAATAGACACGGTTTCTATGCAATGTTCTACACTAGTATTTATATCAGGTTGAATTGGTGCAGCAGAGACTATGATTTGGACTTTTGGTTACTAGTCAAAGGGTATTTAACATTTTGGAGATGTTATCTGACAGAAGATCCGCTCCGAATCTGCTTGGGTGTAAGCCATCAGCACGGAAAAGCCTAGGACGCTCCCAAAACAGATTCCAATTATTTACAAAGAGCAGTTTCTGCTCATTTCACCATGACATTAACCATTCATTTAGCGCAAATAATCTGCGGAACTTTTCATGCCCTAGTCGGTACGTGGGAAGCGGTCCTGACACAATGATCGTTGTTTCAGGCGATGTGCTGCGTACCGTATCGATTAGATTCCTGAAGTCTTTCTTCAGAATCTCCATCTGGCGCAGCCTGATGTCGTTCACTCCCGCGTGCAGGACAACAGTTCCGACGCGCTCGTCACCGTTCATGATCTCGGGAACGCGAGCAGCGATATCAGAAACACGAGCACCAGGAAAGCAGTGACTGTGCACCTTACTTTTACCTAACGTAGCGTGTACGTGCCGAACGATGGAATCGCCGATGATCACAGCATCGCGTTCTGTTTCGCGAAGAGGGGAGAAGCGGTTTTGTGTGGATAACTCGAAAACCGGGAGGGTCGGAGAAAGTCTTGGTCTAAACCTGACTCGCGTCTTCCGCTGCGGAACCACCCAGGCTTCGTGGTGGCGTGTTGGAGCCGGAGTGAACGAGACCATGGCTGAGTGCGACCGATGCTGAGGAACGCACGGAGTAGACGCGGTCGGAGTCAGCGGGTTAGTAACGTTAAACACTGATTTGTGTGCATCGGCGCGTGATGTTTCAAGAGCCAAACACCGGTCTCTCAGCTCGGCCTGTCTCAATAAAAGGTCGTGGATCTGTTTCTCAACAGCTTCCAGCTCAGACTGCAGTGCGTGCAGCTCAAATGTGTCCTCACCTGCACCAAACGGTAGACTACTTACATCTGATATATTCGCCATTTTAACAGATGGACAGTGAGTTAGCAACGAAGCTACCAGTGATGCTATCAATATTAATACTAATTTATATTATAAGTTTGTTTGTTTGTAAGTGAGTGTGGAGAAGACACGTTCAGCCGTGATCCACGGACGTAACCTTTAAGAGTATGCAGATTTAGATCACTAATAGGCTTGAGACGCGTCTGCTCAACAGTCCGCGTTGTAACTATGAGGTTTTTTATTATTTTTATTTTTATTTTTTTTATTTTATTTTTTTTAGGTTTTTTAGTGGTAGGGGTGTAGAGTAGACGCACGATAGGCGAAAATAAATAAATAAATGTTTGTTTGTAAGTGAGTGTGGAGAAGACGCGTTCAGCCGTGATCCACTGGAGTAACCTATAAGAGTATCCAGCGTTGGATCACTAATAGGCTTGAGACGCGTCTGCTCAACAGTCCGCGTTGTAACCATGAGGTTTGAGCAGTAACGTTAGTGCTTCTCAGTGAGGAAAAGTAGAAAATGTTCGTTGTAAGCGAGTTTAAAGAGAAAAATCAAGAATTATAAATCAAATCGATAGAGCTCCAAAAACAACAACGCATTCAGACGCAACGCATGATAATAACAGGACAAGACATTACTCACCGTGTTTGTCTTGTGTCTGACCACATAGCTCTGTCTTTGTTTGTGTTGGCGTGTGTGTGTGTGTGTGTGTTTGTGTTATCTCTCAGCTTGTCAGTCAGTGCTAGAGTTAGTGGTTCTGTCAGTTCTAGGTTTGTATTTATTTTCTTTCTTTTTTTCAGTCCTTTTTTTTTTAGTCAAGTCCTAGTCTTTATTTTGCTCTAGTTCTCCCAAACTTTATTTTTGGTTCATCTATTGTTTTTCCTTTTGTTAACTGATGTTTTATTTATTTTGTGTTGGTTCCTGTCTGCTCCCCGGGGTTCTCTGCCTGCTGGTTCCTTCTGTCTGGCAGTTAGACTGGTTTGAGGTCTGTGTGCAACAAGTGTCAGATCTCTGCTTCATGGTTCCTTGCCCTGTCTTTAACCATCTGCCGGGCCTGGTCACGTCCTCACCAGTTCTTCGACCTGTAGTCCTCTGGAGTTGGTTCCAGCAGTCCCCACAGCTGTCCTGTCGCCGGTTGACCCTTCTGTTTGGACTGTTCCTGCCTCACCCTGTCTTGTACTGTCTTCTGTTAATAACTATCATTCCCCTGCTCATTCTGCGTCTGGGTCTCCCCTATCTGAATCCTGACAGGTTCATGTTAGTTTATCATAGTATGATGATCAATAATTACCATCCATTTGATCTTCTTGCTGTTCTTGTTGTCATCCTCTTACACCTGAAAGAATAAACAGATTTAGTTGATCTGCAGTGTGTGTCAGTCTGAGTTTTTGATTGTGATCACATCACCTTAATCACAGCAGAACATGCGCACGTCATTGAGAGCGGTGTCGTCTCCACTTCCCTGTGGCTCTTCTATCCGGGTCTGAATGCCGCAGATTCCTGTTCCTTTACATTTGGGACTCCAGTTGCCCCAATCGCCCCAGGCTGTACCGTCACCCTGCAGCAAAAAACCATCACTGCAGGTGAACCTGGAGAAAAATCGAAGTGACAATATTATGATAAAATATGTAATTAATTTGTGCCGTTGGATTGAATGTCAGTCACATGATCACCTGCAGCTGACGGCCTAATATGAACAGCAGCACGACTGCGAGTGTGATATTAATTGAACTGCTTGATGAGGGAAAACGGAGTCCTTTAATAGCAAAACAAAACCAGGATGACTTATAGCAGCACACACTCACCTGATGTTGTTTGCAGCCGTATCATCATATGCAAATCCTTGGTAAGATTCAACTCTCAGCTGGAAATCTTTCAAGAATCCAGAAAGACACCATTTGATATCTGTCCACACACCCCAGCTGAAGAAAACACACAAAAAGGTTTCCTGATCAAATCAATTATTGTTTTCAAGAAAATCCTCAATTCACATATCTAGCTGAAACACTTAATGTAAGAATTCGTAATAATCGGAGTCCATTACTGTCCTAAGTCGGACTCAATAGAGGCGTGGCGCTCATGTGAGCCTGATGATCCTTTGGACCGATTGACACAGTAAAGACGAATCCCATTGAGCGCTGTATCATCACCAGCACCAATTGGTCTTTCCACCTTAAAACAACAACAACAATAACAACATTGAGACAATCTTCCCTTTAAAAAAGAGAGTTAACTCTAACCCAACCCATAGTAACATTTATCTTCATGCTCTTTAGTATTACACAGACACTTTAAAAATCTTAAGCAAGTGCAGTTCCCTGGAGAAACCTGGAATTAAATGACAAACATCAATTTTCTCTCTTGGCTTTGAACCTTTGAAGCACTAAGCCAAACCCATATAACCGATGTCAAGGCCAAACTTACCTTCAAACTAAACCCTGCGGCGTACCATCCACTTGGACACATGCTCTTAAGCCCCCACGATCCCCACTTCATTCCGTTCGACACCGTCAGCTCAGATCCGTTATCTCGGTCGATGCTCCGCTCAGAACGACCTTCTGTGACCTGACCGCTCACATGCCCAATAATGGCTAGCAGTGAAAATATGGAAAAGAAGTGATGCATTGCTACAGCACTGGCCTGATTGATATAAAATAGTGAATGTTAGATTAATAATCACGTAGACTATCTGCAGCTTCAGCTATCAGTGATCAGGTGGAAACAGACGCCTCAACCCTTGTGATGTGAGAATGATCAAGCAGACACAGAGACTGTGTAGTACCATAACATTCTCAAGTTTATTAAGGGAGAAGCCTTATATTTATACACAAGATTAAGCAAAATCATCCACAATGTCCCATTACCATATTTGGCATATTAAGAAATACAATACAATGGAAGAGAGGTCAGATGTTTAAATGTATGTGCGTGTCTTGCGTTCACGTTTGGGTGTGAGTGTATAAGTGTGTTCAACCCTAGTTCTTGTTTTGTCTAGGTGTGTCCCTGATGTGCAGATAACAATGAAAAGACGTTACACAAGGGCAGTCTTACACAAGAACAGTCAAAATTGGAGCCTAAGAAATAAGAAAATAATAACAATGGCCACTTTAAATGAATTCTGTCTGGTTTCTAAACTAAAACTGAGTAAAACTACTCTCAGGATTAGTTTTTGAGCTGATCAGAACTTCTTCAGACTGGTTAATCAATTTTGTGATGTCCTGGTTCTACCCAATGAGCAGCTAGGAGCACCGAGCGCACACCAATGACCTGTACGTCAAGTGAACACACAAAAATACAAACATTGATCCAATTAAAATATACGTTTAACTGTCAGTGTCCTTAAAAACGTTTTTTCTTGGTAAAATATCAATAAAATATTTTGTGACCCCATCATCTTGCAAGAGATGAGGAGAACTCAAGAGTGCAACCAACAGTGTGTTTCTTTGCAAATATAACAAAGTGTATTAGACAACATTTAAAAGTAGTAATCCCCTCCTTGAACTGCAACCTTATCGTGGTGGAGGGGTTTGAGTACCCGAATGATCCTAGGAGCTATGTTGTCCGGGGCTATATGCCCCTGATAGGGTCTCCCAAGGCAAACAGGTCCTGGGTGACGGGTCAGACTAAGAGCGGTTCATAAGCCCACTATGAAGCAAATTAAAACAAGGAGCGAGACGTCGCCCTGGAGCCAGGCCCGGCCGGGCTCAGCCCGAAGAAGTGACGTGGAGCCGCCCTCCCGTGGGCTCACCACCTGCAGGAGGGACTGTAAGGGGCCGGTGCATAGTGGATCGGGCGACAGCCGAAGGCGGGGGCCCCGACAACCCGATCTCTGGACACAGAAACTGGCAATCATATCCAATGGCAATTGCTTTGCAAATAAATCATCAAAATTTCACTCCAAAGAAAAAGTAATCACCAAATCAAACCACTAGAAATTGTCAGATGCTGGTGTGCTGGTGGCATATGTTGTCTTTTGGATGCTAGTATCATCCCAGTAAGACCACAACAAATTGCTTCTGTGTTACATATCACATTTATGTTTACTGGTACACAGTAAAATCCTCAGTGTTAAACAATGCTCAGTTTTCATATAGTCCCAATCTGAGTAAAAGTAACAGTGAAGCAATGTTGCAGTTAGTGAAATTATGTATTATTCACTCTACTGTGATGACTGAGCATTAGTGATGACACCAGCGGTTAACAAGCAGATTCACTGAAGATAAGAGGAACAGCAAGAACAGAAAAAAGAGAGAGATGAGCAGAAACACAACAACTACAACTGACTTACAGCCACACAGCCTTAGAGGAAATCAACTGCAAATAAAATCAATATCTCACCAGAGGATGATTAAAAAACTCCTAAAAAAGTATAACCATATTTAATTATTGTCACGGTGTGACAAAAATTAGAGAAAAGACTAAAGTCCTTGTGATGCAGTGTTGTTGTGGAGACCTCCAGTGGACACCCGTCTCTATTGCACTGCGAATCTGTTGCCATGGCAGCAAGGCCAATTGCCCGATTGACAGCAGGTGTGGAGTAATTACAGAGAGTGTTGTGAGAGGGACACGTATTGAGATGGGGCTTTAAAAATAGAGAGGAAGCAGACTGCCTGGTGGTTCTCCTCCCCGCCTGGGGATTCTCCTCCTGTGAGATACTGTGTTTTTGTCGACGGGTTGTTCTTTTATTGAGGCTGGGCTATGAAGCGGGCGAAGATCGAAGTCGAGAAGTCGAGAGAAGAGAGTGAAGTATTTGTCAGCGAAAACCCAAGGAATATCGTCAGCAGTGGGAAAGACGCAAAGTGATGAGTATTGGATCCGTTGTTTATATGCACTAACACTGAAGTGGTGTTGAGAGTTTGGAAAGTGTGCGGCACGAGTGAATTAGTACACTGAGTGAATTGTTGATCAGTCTCCAACTTTTGTCCGCTCCTCGCTGATTGTGACGATCGCTGCACCCGTCTTCTGCTGTCTCCGGAGAGAAGTTGAGCCCTTGCGAGAGACGAGAGTTGATCTGGTGGGAGAAAGACCGGTGGGTGGGTGCTGGCCCGAATGCACGGTGTGCGAGTGGAATGCAGTGCCTGAAGTGACGATTCACACGGTTTGTGTTATGGAGTGAAGTTCATCGTGTGGAGAAGTAATGGTAGTCTGCTGTGCACTCTCTCCTTACAGTCTTTCACCCGCTGTCTCCAAGGAAGGTTTTGATATATCGAGTGCCCAACTTACCATTTTGAGACAGCCCGGCTCTGTTAATGCTGAATGTTTTTTATGCTGTTGAACTGTTAAACCCTGCTACATTGTTACAGTGTACAGCTGAAGCGGAGTGTCTCGCTTAAAGCATCCTCTCTGCCTGGTGGTCTCCACACGCTCCTATCGAAAGCCGCTGCCCTGTTCAGAACGAAAGGAGGTATTGCAGCTGAATGTTTCATAGGCTGTTGAATAGTTAAAACCCTGCTACCTGGTTACAGCGCACAGCCGAAGTGGAGTGTCTCGCTCAAAGTGTCCTCCCCGCCTGGTGGTCTCCACATGCCCTATTGAAGGCCTCTGCCCTGTTCAGAAAGAGAGAAGGTATCACTGTCGAGTGCTTGTATACCGTTGAACCGTTGAACCCTGCTGTATTGTTGCAGTACACAGTCGAAGGGAGCGTTTCGCTCCAAGTGTTCGTCCGCCTGGTGGTCCCCACATGCCCCAGTGAAGGCCTCCGCCCTGTTCAGAAAGAGAGAAGCCCTCCATGCCTACGTTGCAAGCCGCTGCCCCTGTTGAGAAGGAAAAGGAATAGCTGCGGCACGTGCCTCGAATCGAAGTGTCGAAGAGTACTTACCCAGTGACCTACCTAGACGGTGTGAGTTTCCCTCTGATCCCTCTCCAACGAGTTGCAGGGCCGCCACGATCGTTCTCCCCTCTACGGTCCAGGGGGCCATCGAATTCCCTCTGGTGACAAGATTTTAATTAGGATCTTTCAAATTACTGCTCTTAACTTAATAAAGAAACCTGTTATTCCTTTATTCCCTTGTCTGTCTGGTCCTTGACACGTTCCTCGAGGTGGTACCCGGTTTCCAGGGGTGGGTGCAGTCTGGCTCGGTCCACCCCGACCTGTGACAGAACTTTAAGCTGTCTACCTGTGACACTTTTACAACACATCAAAAAGTTGAAGATGATTATGATATGATTTTCTTAAATCTACTAAATTTCAAAACAACATTTTAATGAACAGGAAACTGTGTTAAATATTGTTTTGATGCCAAACTAGCACTGTGGTCCAGTCTCTTCATGCTGTGGTCCAGTCTCTTCATGCTGTGGTCCAGTCTCTTCATGCTGTGGTCCAGTCTCTTCATGCTCCGTCTGTAAAGTGAACAGATTGACTGATGTTACTAATGGTGATTTCATAAACATTTAATAATAACAGTGTGGCTACTCCATAAATGTTAACCCTTAAGTTATTTAGGCTGTGCTTTGTGTACTATAAATATTAAATCACACAAGATTCAAATATAGCTTACAAATGTTATACAATGGAAAGGTTCAATTACACACTGTAAAGGATTACACCTGAAAAAGAAAACCTGCAGGAAATGTTACTCACCCTTGAATCCCAATGAGGAGCGTTCTTCAAGGTGTCTGAAATATACTCTTCTAGTACCTTGACGGGCACCTTTGGATGCATCTTTCGGCAAGCCTCTAAAAAGTTTACATCATGGTTTAGTCAAACTTCAGTAGAAATGTTGGGAAAACATGGACCTCAAAAAATATATATATTCATGTCATGACATCTTTAATGAACATTAGTATCATTTTTGTGATCAGATCACTGAAACCATATGAAAGTAGTCAGAATGCATGTGAGCAAATTGCATTGTAGGGCTGTGTTCAAAATATCACTATGAAGCTGTATCGTCACATAATCCTTGCTGATATGAATACTGCTACTACGGAATACCGATTTGCATCGGGTGGTTCTTTGCCTTAGCGTTGTGCATTCAAATTGTGTAATGAACAGCCAGCTGTGAATTATCCCACTTATATCAGGGTCATTTGCAAGCATTGACTATTTAAAGCTGTTATTGAAGTTTGCATCACAATATTTGACTGGAAGACTAAAACTGATGGTTATTTTTGTCAAGTTACGGCTCGTTAGGTTTAGCATGTTCTGTCCGCTTTTAATCAGACACAGAGATAAAGTAGTGCATAAGATTAAATTTATTTGAATGAATGAATGAATGAATAGCATTTATTTAAATTTTCAAAAGAGAAAGAGAGATTTGTACCAGTGTCTGTTTAGTGTCTCTCTCTATTAACGATGAAGCTATGCGTTTAATTACTTCAAAAAAGTGATGTAACCCCCTGGTTGCTGAGAAATATAATGTAGCGAATCAGTAGCAAAGCTATTTTATTATATTGTTGCATTTTTGTACTGCGAGATATTGTGACACAATATATTGTTACACCCCTAGCACCTTTAAATTAAAAGAGCACATTAATATAAAACGGTGATTCAACTGACTTGGAACTACCTGTGCATTAGACAGTTTTGTGTTGTACCAAAACACATGGATTAACGTGAAAATTGTAGCTCCCCAACTTATCCTTTTCATTTACTTCCTAACTCACTCATACGTTATACGTGAATGTTAATACTAAGCGTAAATGGTATTGTGTCTTGGCCAATCTGATCACTGAAAACTCATCTTAATACCAGGTGTAAATGCAGTGAGTCTTACAAAATGTAATATTTACCAATGATCACACTGCAAATATTAAGGTCCTGGAAACTTAATTTCCCCTTCCGTCCCTTCATACTGCACTGAAGCCAAACACAGTTGAGCCCTATTGCTCTTAATAGCCTCCGGATGGCGTCTCCAAGGGTTTTGCCTCCAAGAAGGCTAAGGTGAAGGACCTGTCATAAAAAAAGCAATTATTAATTTGGGACGGATAGATGCTTCCATTCCTAATCCATGTATAACTGTGGACACTAGCATTTAAATGGCTGAAAAGTAAGCCTGTGACTAGTAAGAAAACATATGGGCAAAAATGTATTGTACAACGGTTAAAAGTGAGCCATGTTTCTTTCTTTTTTTTGTTTGGTTGACTTTAGATTGATGATGAAATGAATAGGCTGTCAAGTTTGCAATGCAAACTGATATGTTGTGTTCGTGTACATATTTATGTGCACTTTGCAAAAGTTTTGCATGATTTCGAGGTAAATTACACTATATATGTCAAAGCACATTTCAGGTGATAAAAACCCCACAATTATAATCTGCTGTTAAATGTACTTACAGTTTTTTCCCTGTATTCACTGTCTGTTATCTTAGAGCACAAGTCATCCAGTTCTTGTGTGCTATGGCAAGGATTGAGCAGATACTCAGAGATGTCAATTGTTGGCTGGCCAATACTTCTTAAAAGACTTTCAGTGGCTGAAAGCTTTTGGTCCATTTTGTCAAGTCGAATAAACATGGCTCGTTCAAGTTTCTTCAACTCTGTGTTGTCTGAAATGTGCAGTTCACATGTTAACATGCAAAAAGAAAGCAGGGTGAAATAACTATCTACATTCAATTGATGTAAAATAATTTCTATATTTAAAGCTGCAGTCCATAATTTTTGGCACTCTAGTGGTTAATAAACGTGTTTATTAACAGAATAATGCGTCTTGCAAAAGAACATTATAGCCAGAGCTCCTTGTGTTTATGTCTATGGCGAGTCACGCAGTTACTGGGCTACTCCACAGCTGAGCGACCCGACCAGTCTAAAGTAGACCCCATATAAACACTTATTACAGTATTAAGTGTAGTTATTCAGGATAAGACCAAAACACAGATGGAAAATGCATGCATGGTGTACTCGCTCATTATATACATTTTGTACATTTTGAACACAAAAAAGTTACAGACTGCAGCTTTAAATAGAGTTCCTTTTATAAACCACACAGATACAGAATGCGATAAACAACAGCGGGACCTTTGTTATACACTGAATAAAACTGTACAGTATGACAGTTCTTTTGTACATTGTACAATTTAATATGACTTAATACAGTGCTATGCATAAGTTTAGACACCCATGCTAAAGTTGACTAAAAAGAGGAATAAAAAATCATCTTTTGGAAATTGAACTTAATGCCTTAATTAAAAAAAATTGTGAGAGATTGGCATGGTTTTATTTCAGTTAGCTTAATAGCTGGTTTGATTTGCATTGAGAGATGATCTTCGGAAAGTACTCCATGCCAATCTCTAGGTGTGGTGAAGGCTATGTGATGATGTGGGGCTATTTTAATTCCAAAAGGCCAAGGGAACTTTATCAGGATGCATAGTATCCCGGATCCATGAAGTAACTGGCCTTTAAAAATAAAAATCTGCCTGCCTCTATGGGAATTTAACATAGGGGTGACCAGACTTATGCACCCTGTATTTTAAGGAAGAACATTTATTTATTTACGATACATTATTCATTCACAAAGAAAATTGGTGTCCTTAAAGGTTGGATTTTTCCTAATTTTTTTAATTAAGGCATTAAGTTCAATTTCCAAAAGATTATTTTTTATTCCTCTTTTTAGTCAACTTTAGCATGGGTGTCTAAACTTATGCATAGCACTGTATATAACATATAACAGTACATTATTATATTATTAGAATATTAGAATGATTTCTAAAGGATGAAGTCTGGAGTATGACGCTGAAAATTCTGCTTTGATCACAGGAATAAATTAAATTTGAAATATTAAAATTGAAAAGACTTTTTAAGTTTTTACATTTTAAGTTGTAATATTATTTCACAATATCACTGTATTTTTTATCAAATAAATGCAACCTTTGTGAGCAAAAGAGACTTCTTCCACTGGCACCAAACTTTTCAATGAAAGAAAAAACAAAACTTGTACTCAAACAAATTGGTTTCCCCGGCTGATGCAGGAACATCTACAGCCACATCAGCTGAAAATGAGAAATACAAGAAGTTGAATCAATGTATTATACATTTACAAGATCATAATACATCACACAGTACACACAGATGAAATCTGTTTATTTTAATGCTCAAATAAGTCATATGTTTGCATTTATACTCAACATCAAAAATATACATGAACACACCATTGCATTTTTACTAATTTGTGAGATATTAAGCTAAAAATTCTTACATAATAAATGTTTGTTGACATTTCAAAGGTGTCTTTTATTGAAAATTAATTTAATAATTTTAGAAAAAGGGGGTTTCAGAAACCTTTAATAGTTCAGTATGATTATCATTATAAACCAACTATTTTCAGATAATTAATAGAAATAATCATCATTAGGTGTTTCTGGATCTTGGGCACTTAGAAGACCTGAAAAAATAGATTCCAAAAACATGTTTCCTAGCAATTATTCAGGGATGCGTTTAAAAAAAAAAAAAGAGTTAATAAATGATTGTGTAATAGTAGCACTCATTTTGTTGAGTTGCACCACATTAGGGTTGGGTATCGTTTTTTTTTAATACCGTTGCCAAATCGATACTTTTAAAACGTTACTGGTTGTCAGGAACGTGAAGAGAGAACTCAAACGCAGAGGATTCGAGCAGTTTATTCGAACAGTTTATTATAACAGAAAATACAACAGGCACAACAGAAAATCCAATAAACATCTATCGTGTGTAGTGACACACAAACGAACAGAAAGCTGGTGTAACAACTCCAGAGCCATCCGTACAGACACCTGCGGACACAGGCTGTGGAGACCACCTCAGGTGCAATGCCCAATAGGGACGTGGAACGAGACAGGGGATAGCGGGCACACGGCCAGCTGAAAGACTCCTCGTCTAGGCATCCTGAGTACAGCAGCGGAAGAAGGTAAAACACAAAGACACAGCACAGGTACCTGTTCCTCAAGGTCTGAGTAAAGTTTACATAGGTGCGTAATAATGCCCTTACTGGACAAAGGGTGAGCAAATTCTGCTGATCTGCCTGTGAAGAAGTTGGTTGAAATTGAACTACCTCCAGAACTTGATTTCTGAACTGAGGATTAGGTACTTTTGGTAAAAAGGCAAGGTTGGGCCAGAGTGTCACCCCTGTGCCATCCGGCCTCCAACGTAAACAATCCTCACTAATAGATAGCGCACACAATTCTCCTACCCATTTAGCAGAGCATATAGCCAAGAGAAAAGCTGTCTTGAGACACAAAGCTTTTAAATCTGCATCCGCCATAGGCTCGTATGGGGGCTTAGTGAGAGAGTCTAGTACAAAAGGCAAATCCCAATTGGGTACCCGCAAAGTGCGATTTGGACATAAGCGACGAGCTCCCTTCAGGAACTGACCTACCAAGGGATATCGGCCTAATGGCTGGCCATCCACTCCCCTATGAGATGCTGAAATAGATGAAGCATAAACCCTGATTGTACTGGCTGCTTTGCCCTGATCCAGTTGAGCCTGCAGGAATCTAAGGACAAGTGGCACAGAGTAGGTTATTGGATCAACATTCAAGCCTAAACACCACTCTGAAAAAATCTCCACTTTATGGAGTAATTAGCCCGAGCGTTATTCAGTGTCTCACGTACCGTTTCATCTAGCTGTTGAGGCACAATCGCAGTGCCATCGGGTTTGGATGCCAAATCTGGCCGTCTATTTGGGATAGGAGATCCACCCGTGATGAATCAGACTGAATCAGCTGAACTAGGTCCGGGAACCATGGTCTTTCTGGCCAGCGTGGAGCAACTAGTAGAACTGTGCAATGACCCTCTCTGATCCTCTGGAGGACCTGGGAAATCAGAGGAAAGGGCAGAAAAGCATATAATAATATAATATTTTTTTTTTGATGAAAAAATTCGGTTTTACAGATACTAGACACGTGACTTTCAAATGAAAGATTGGTATCAAAGAGCACACCCAGGTTCCTAACTGACGACGAGGACTTGACAGAGCAGCCATCAAGTGTTAGACAGTATTGTAGGTTATTACGTAAGGAAGTTTTCTGTCCAATAATTAGAATCTCTGTTTTTTCAGAATTAAAGCTACAATATGTAGTTTTTTCGCCACTAGGGGTCGCTAACCTCTTACAATAACAAAGGTGTAGGTTGATGATGGAGTCCGAGTGATAAGCTGAATGATGGGACTTGCTGTCAAGCTGATGGATCTAATAATGTTTATGAATGAGTGAAAACATTCATGGTTTTAACATTACTGTGGTATAAAGCGGGTCGCGATTGCTAATAAGAGACACAGATATCCGCGCAACACGCGAGTCCCACGGATATAAAGGAATAAGGACATTTAAAGCAGCACTCAGTAGCTTCGGGATTTCTTCGCTGTATTCTCGCTTTTTGCTTGCAGGTTTCTCTCTAGAGCTCCCCCCACAGCTTCGGAATAGATATTTGACAACACTGTTGTAAAAACTCGTTGGTGATTCTCAGACACCAGAGGCTATAGATCAACGACATCAAAGCAGATGGGACATTCTTTAAAACGTCTTCTTCATTCGGATTCGGACAGCGTGAGGGAGCGCAATAATGACAGCATTTTAGCAGATTTCTTTTGGCCGTAAAGCAATTGTTTACATCGCGAGACCTGATAGACTTCTTGACGCAGCGGCCGGCGGCCCGCCGGCCCAAAGTTGCAAGTGGGTATTTTCCGCTCACGGGCACCAGGGGGGTGCGAAACGACCACCATTCAACCCGAAATAAGTAATATAACCATTCCAATGACTCCGAAGCTGTTCAGTTAAGGTAAAAAAAGTTACTTAGTTCACCTTTAATTCTACCAAACTACACACAAATGCTGAATTAGTGCTCACACAGGTCAGTTTATTTGACGAATTAAACTGAGGTAACGCAGCGCTGTTTCACTTAGTCTAACGTTACACTATCATACTAAACTGCATTTGAGTGTGTTGAAAATTATAATGTTATTCTATGTGTTAGTTTGTTTGCTATATGAAACTAGCAATAAGCTAGATCAACATTAGAATAACATACTGATCATATTCTAACATTTCATCATGTTGAGCTATATAACATTGATTTGTTTGATGTACATTTGCTCACCTGTCTAATAAAGTACATGCAAGTTCTCTTACGAGAGGTTCTCTCGTATTGCGTAAGTTTAGCTTACGCTACGGGTAAAGTCATCTTTTCTCGAGATATGAAGCAAAAAATTATCCTTAATTTTTATATCTTGTCAACGCAGTGCGGCAGCAAGCAGACCTAGAGCGGGCAGTCTAGCGTGCTCATAGGCTGCTCTGCGGCAACTGCAGCAGCCTATCACTGAGCCCTTGGCGTGACGTCACGCCCAATGAGCGCGAGCAGCGCGCCTACGCGTCACGGCCCGAGGCGGGGCGTGGCAGAGGGTATAAATATGGGCTGAGAGGCTGCTTTCACTGATTTTTGTCTCTTCAGCGAAGCTCTAGGCATCGCTGATCTCTGAGGAAGCCGCCGTTGAAACCAGCGCTTTGCAAGCCGAGGATTCTGCCTGAGGAAGCCGGCCGCCTTCGCCGCCTTCAGCTATCCCTGCCTGCTTCGCTATCCGGCGAAACATATCCTTTTGAATAATGCATTGTATTTCATGTAAAGCTCCGCTCAGCGACAGAGACCGCCATGTTATCTGCACTCTCTGCCTGGGACCGGACCACGCCGCCCTCGCCCTCGCGGCGGGCGGCTGTGAAATGTGCGAAGAACTGCCGATGTCGACCCTGCGGGCTCGACTCGCCTTGTTCGACGCTCCAGCTGTCTCACCGTCTGCCTCCACCGGGCCGCGCAAGAAGAAGCGCCGCTCTCAGAGGCCACCGGAACCCGCAGCAGCAGCTGAGCGCTCGCCGGAGCCCCTCCCGCGAGCCTCGCTATCTCCATCTCCTCCCCCCCTTCCCGACGCGCAGCGGCCGGCCTTCGCCCGCACTGCCGTCGCCTCGGGGGATGAAGCGGACGACGCTGTTTTAACGGACAGCTGCTCTATCCTGGCCTCGGACAGCGAGGAGTGGTCTGGATCTCTCCGCTCCACCTCCTCTGCACAGGAGTCTAGCCGGTCCCGCGCCAGTGTCGACGCGGAACTGCTCCGCCTCCTCACCAAAGCGGTCGAACAATTGGGACTCGACTGGTCCCCACCGAGGGCGCCCGCGCCTAACCGACTTGACGGGTGTTTTCTGCCTAGCCGCCGCCCAGCGCCTGCCTCTAGGTCAGCACCCTTCCTGCCTGAGCTCCACACTGAGCTCTCTAAGTCGTGGAACGCCCCATTCTCCGCTAGACTCCGCTCACCGGTCTCCTCGACCCTCTCCCAAGTGGACGGGGCCGCCGAGAAGGGATATACTCAAATTCCCCCGGTGGAAGATGCTGTGGCAACGCACCTTTGCCCGCCATCCGCCAGATGGCGCTCAAAGTCTGCCCTGCCGTCCAAGGCCTGCAGGACCACATCAGCACTTGTCGGGCGCGCCTTCTCCGCCGCCGGCCAGGCTGCTTCCGCCCTGCATTCAATGGCTGTGCTCCAGATCCTCCAAGCCGATCTCCTCCGAGAGCTGGACGAGAAAGGCCCGGATCGCGCCGTTCTCACGGACCTGCGTAGCGCGACGGACCTCTCCCTTCGCGCCACAAAGTCCGCTGCACAAGCCATCGGGAGATCTATGGCCTCGCTCACCGTCACCGAAAGGCACCTTTGGTTGACGTTGGCGGATATGAGCGAATCCGAGCGTTCAGTGTTCCTCAACGCACCGCTCTCTCCCACCGGCCTGTTCGGCCCAGCGGTCGCCGGGATCGTCGATCGCTTCTCGGAGGTGCAGAAGGCGTCGCAGGCGATGAATCTCTTCCTGCCCCGCCGCTCGAGCTCTTCTGCAGGCCGCTCTCAGCAGCCTCCTGCACGGAACTCTTCTCAGCGCTCTGCCCAGCCTCCGTCTTCGCAGCGACGACAGGGCGGCCGCCCTAGGTCGCGCTCAACCAGCCGTCACAAACCGCCTCCCCCCCGGGGACCCCGGCCCAAGGTGACGCTCAAGCCTGAGCCCGCGAAGTCCTCCTAGCGGCTGCAAGGAGGAAAAGATGGCTGAGTCCCGCTGCGGCCGGACCGCCATCAAAGCGCCCAGCTCTGCCAGTCCCCTTAGAAAAGGCTACTGCAGCAGCTTACATCGCAGCCAACGAGCCAGTAATACAACTCTCTCGCCTGCACACAAACGCCGTTTTCACGGCGACCCAGAGAAATCTCATAAAGAGTATGGTTTCGGGTTTTCCGGCTCACGCCGAAGGTGTCATGAGTGTAGAATTTGTGCCCACGCCCCAGTGCTCACCACTACACACAAACACGATCTCCCCGGTAACGCTCACAGAGCGCACTCTCATAAAGCGGGCACGCGCCGCTCGAGTGCTAAAGGTAGAGAATGTGCCCGCTCTTCCGTGCCCACACCTACCCACTGCCCGCTCTGTCACACAGTTATCCCGGGACGCAGATCCTCTAAAGCTCCCTTACACTGGCCGTGTTGCATATGTAAGCCCTGTGCCCGCTCACGAGCGCGCGCACTTACTATCAAACACGTTAAACCTCATGCCGCTCTCGCGCCACGGGTTTCTAGCATCAAAATGTGCCCCGTCCCCAGTGACCGAGCCGTTATGTGCTGTACAGCCAGTCACCATTGTTCGCGAGCCCCCATATTCGAGCACCGGCAGCGCGCGCGCCGCCCCGTCCTCTCTGATAGAGGTTCCCCATCCCGCCCAGCGCGGCGATCCGAACCCAGAGATCATTCGACCCCTAGCTATGTGTGCGAAAGCATGGCAAGCTATCCAGGGCGTGTCAGAATGGGTGCTGAATACTATAATGCACGGCTATTCGCTTCAATTCGCTCGCCGTCCCCCGCGCTTTCTAGCACGGACAGAGACGAGAGTGAATACAGAAGTAGCGCATCTGCTTCAGGCAGAAATAGCAAAGCTGCTGCACAAAGGGGCTATAGAACAGGTGTATCCTTCTCAGAGCGAGTCGGGCTTTTACAGCCGTTATTTCCTCGTACCCAAGAAGGACGGAGCGCTGAGACCTATTTTAGATCTGAGACATTTGAACAAAGCTCTCATGAGACGGCCGTTCAAAATGATCACAACCAGACAAATCCTCGCGCAAATTCGCCCGGGAGACTGGTTCATCTCTCTCGATCTGAAGGACGCATATTTTCAGATTCAGATAATACCCCGTCACAGGCCATTCTTGAGATTCGCCTTCGACGGTCGGGTATATCAGTACACCGTCCTGCCGTTCGGTCTATCTTTAGCACCCCGTACATTTACGAAGTGCATGGACGCGGCTCTCTCTCCCCTGAGGAGACAAGGAATGCGGATACTGAATTATCTGGACGACTGGCTAGTCCTCGCGCAGTCAGAGGCAGAGCTTTTGTCTCACAGAACAGCGCTTCTCAGCCATCTGGAATGCTTGGGTCTCTCGGTCAACTGGACCAAGAGCTCATTACTGCCCCGCCAGTCGACTTCCTTTCTCGGAATAGAACTGGACTCGGTGGCTATGACGGCCAGATTGTCAGAGCAGCGCGCGCGCCGCATTCGACATCTCGCCGCGTCTTTCCAGACGGGCAGTCAGGTTCCGCTGAGGACATTCCAGCGAGTCCTGGGGCATATGGCCTCAGCTGCAGCAGTGCTCCAGCTGGGCTTACTGCGCATGCGCCCGCTTCAACGCTGGCTGAAAGCGCGAGTGCCTCACCGAGCCTGGACGGCCGGCCGCTTATGAGTCAGAGTGGATCATGGCTGTGTTTCAGCCCTGCAGCCCTGGCTAGCAGCCGAATGGTATCGCACGGGAGTGACGATGGGAGTTGTCTCGCACCGGAAAGTTGTCTCGACAGATGCGTCCAACCTAGGTTGGGGAGCGCTATTAGAGGGCAGACCGGTCTATGGCCCTTGGTCAGACCAGGAGAGTCACCTTCATATAAACTGTCTGGAGATGCTGGCGGTCGAGAAAGCGCTCAAGCACTTCCTCCCATACCTACAGGGCCACCATGTACTAGTCCGCACGGACAACATGTCAGTGGTAGCCTATGTGAACCGTCAGGGCGGTGTCAGATCCAAAACACTCTGCGCCCTGGCGGAACGCCTCCTTGTGTGGACTCAGCACTCACTGCGCTCGCTGAGAGCCGCGCATGTGCCGGGTCTCCTGAACGAGGGTCCAGACAGACTGTCCAGGGACAATGTTCCCCTGGGGGAGTGGTCTTTGCATCCCCAAACAGTCCAGTCGCTGTGGCGCCGTTTCGGCAGAGCGGAAGTCGACCTCTTTGCGTCAAAAGACAACGCGCACTGCCCACGGTTCTTTTCCAAGAGCGAGGACGTGCTGGCCCAAACCTGGCCCAGCGGCCCGCTTTACGCTTTTCCCCCTGTCTCTTTGCTGCCACAAGTCATCGGGAGAATCAGGGAAGCGCGCCACACGGTGCTCCTCATAGCCCCGTATTGGGAGAATCAAACTTGGTTCCCAGATCTAATACGGCTGGCGGACACACCCCCCTGGCCGATACCGGTGAGAAGAGACCTTCTCTCTCAAGCCCGCGGCTCGATCTGGCATCCTCATCCAGAGCGCTGGTCTCTGCATGTATGGATAGTCAACGGTTACCCGTTGACTTGCCAATAGGGGTTGTGAACACGATCACACAGTCTAGAGCTCCCTCTACGAGACGGCTCTACACATCTAAATGGTCTGTGTTTAATAAATGGTGCACCGCCCAAGGGCTGGATCCACAAACATGTGAGGTGTCGCGTGTGCTTTGTTTCCTCCAAGAGCTGTTGGACATGGGCAGGTCCCCCTCCACGCTCAAAGTATATGTTGCGGCCATATCAGCTTTTTCCGACTCGGCGCTGGGCCGCGCATTAGGGAGGAATGAGTTCATTATCCGCTTCCTTAGAGGAGCTAGGAGGATGAACCCCCCGCGACCCCCCTCGGTTCCTATTTGGGATCTTTCCCTGGTCTTATGGCGCTTTTCCACTACACAGTACCAGCTCGCCTCGGCTCGCCTCGCCTCGACTCGACTCAGCTCGGCTCGGCTCGGCTCGCTTTTCGCTCCGTTTTCCATTGCAGATAGTACCTCCACAATAGTACCAGGTCGTCATAGCGACGCCGCAGGAAACTGCCGTGACTTAATCTTTTACGCGAGACGCGCGAGACACACCCGCTACCCACACACACAGGACAATGGAGGAAATCGAGTGTATGCTGTTTTTGGATGTTTTTGTTTTTGTTTTTGCTGTTTTTTATTCAGGATACTCCGTCTGGCGCGTGCAATGATGACGCAGTGAATAGTGACGATTCTCTCTGACCAATCAGCAGTCTGCCTTGTTTTCACGTCACATTTTAGTATCGCCTCAGCTCGCTTAGAACCTCGCCGGAGGTGGTACGAAAAAAAGTACCTGGAAGCAGGTACAGGTACAACTTTTACATAGTGGAAAACCAAACAGAGCCGAGTCGAGTCGAGTCGAAGCGAGCCGAGGCGAGCTGGTACTGTGTAGTGGAAAAGCGCCATTAGAGGCCATGAAAGCGCATCCCTTTGAACCCATGGAAACTGTGGATATGAAATACCTCACGCTCAAAACCGTTTTTCTGATAGCCCTGTCTTCAGTCAAACGTGTGGGTGACCTGCATGCGTTATCAGTTAACGCGGCATGTCTCGAGTTCGGACCTAATGACTCTAAAGTCATTCTCAAACCGAGACACGGTTATGTCCCCAAAGTGTTGGGCACACCCTTCAGAGCACAGGTCATTTCTCTCTCAGCTTTGCCGGCTACCGGCAGCGAAGTTGACAGTAATCTCCTTTGCCCTGTCAGAGCGCTGAGAAATTACATTACGCGCTCCGCCGCCATGAGGCGCTCGGAGCAGCTTTTCGTTTCGTTTGGTGGGCGCACCAAGGGTCTCGCCGCCTCGAAACACACTCTGTCCAGATGGATAGTGGACGCTATTGCAGCTGCTTATGCATCTAAAGACCTGCAATGCCCTTTGGGCATCAGAGCCCACTCTACTAGAGGCATGGCCTCGTCATGGGCTTGGACTAGCGGAATTTCTATTCACGACATTTGTACAGCGGCGGGCTGGGCCTCCCCGTCTACATCCGTTAGATTTTACAATCTAGAAGTTCCCGCCCTGCAGGCTAAACTTTTATCAGTCTGAATCTCGCGTAGGCCGGCCCACTTCTGTGCGCGGGCTACTGCTGTTTGATTTAGCCCTCCTGGTTGAGCTGTACAATATAAGGGTTGGTTAGTCAGACCGGCCGCGCCATTCTGTTCCCCCTACTATGTGCTTATGTACTTGCGCTAGCCATATCATTGGCCGCCTGGCTCACACTCTCGTGTTCCCCGGGCTTCCCTGGGACTTATTCAGTGGATGCCGGGCGCGCACGGCGTTGACAAGGGAGTTCCCGTAGCGTAAGCTAAACTTACGCAATACGAGAGAACCTCTCGTAAGAGAACGTACTCGGTTACCTAACGTAACCTCTGTTCTCTCTAGAGAGGGAACGAGTATTCCGTAACCCGCCGTGCTCGCGCCACGAGCTCACTCGCTTCTGCGACAAAAACCAGTGAAAGCAGCCTCTCAGCCCATATTTATACCCTCTGCCACGCCCCGCCTCGGGCCGTGACGCGTAGGCGCGCTGCTCGCGCTCATTGGGCGTGACGTCACGCCAAGGGCTCAGTGATAGGCTGCTGCAGTTGCCGCAGAGCAGCCTATGAGCACGCTAGACTGCCCGCTCTAGGTCTGCTTGCTGCCGCACTGCGTTGACAAGATATAAAAATTAAGGATAATTTTTTGCTTCATATCTCGAGAAAAGATGACTTTACCCGTAGCGTAAGCTAAACTTACGCAATACTCGTTCCCTCTCTAGAGAGAACAGAGGTTACGTTAGGTAACCGAGTACGATTTGCGTCCCTGTCAAGTCTAACTTGGACTAACAAGTCCAAGTTAGTCGCGGACGTGGAGCTCTCGGCATCTCGAAAACGCCACGCCGATACTGATCCTCATTTTAGTTCTCTTTTATTGTCCCAAAGTCTGCTTGCCATGGTCTATAATGTTTGAACGAAACAAGAACAGCGTGCCGCTAAATGTTACGCACTACGCAGTTGTCCACATCTGTCGCCATGGTTATGCCATGGCTATGGCAGTAGAAGCGGAAACCAAGGATAGTGCGGATATTGTGTCATTGACAGGCGACATTTTTTTCTGGGACGGCCAATTATTTAAAATGAGAATTTCTCTGAAATAAAAAATCTTTGGAGACTTTTGGGATATTGTAAGTACACAACTGCAGGAAATATATCACACTGTGCAAGTGATTTTTGGACATTTTATTACAAAATTCTTACATATTGTACCTTTAAGTAGTAGGAAATTGCTAGTCATCCAGTTTTTTATATCTGCTATGGAATCCGTAAATTTTGTGAATTGGTAAGTTTCATCAGGGCATGAAGAAATATAGAGCTGAGTATCATCAGTATAACAGTGAAAACTAATTCCATGTTTCCTAATGATATCTCCTAAGGGTAGCATGTACAGAGTGAACAGCAGTGGTCCTAGTACTGAGCCTTGTGGTACGCCATACTGAACTTGTGATCGATAAGACATCTCGTCATTTACTGCTACAAACTGATAACGGTCAGATAAGTATGATTTAAACCATGCTAATGCAATTCCACTAATGCCAACATCATTTTCAAGTCTATTTAAAAGAATGTTGTGGTCAATAGTGTCAAATGCAGCACTAAGATCAAGTAACACTAATAGAGAGATACAACCACGATCGGATGATAAGAGCAAATCATTTGTGACTCTAATGAGAGCTGTCTCGGTATCAAGCTGATAGTTGTGAAGATACTGCCTTTTCTAGTATCTTTGACAGAAAAAGTAGATTCGAGATCGGCCTGTAATTGAGTAATTCTGTAGGATCAAGTTGTGTTTTTTTAACCATAGCAAGCTTAAAAGCTTTTGGTACGTATCCTAATGACAAAGACGAATTAATGATATTAAGAAGAGGATCTATGACCTCTGGAAGCATCTCTTTCAGTAGCTTAGTCGGTATAGGGTCTAACATACATGTTGTCGATTTAGATGATTTAACGAGTTTAGAAAATTCTTCCTCTCCTATAGCAACGAATCGAATTTTTCCTCAGGGAGACTACAATGCACTGCCTGATGCGATACTGTAGTAGACGGTTGCATAGTTATAATTTTCTCCCTGATATTATTAATCTTGTAAGTAAATAATTTCATAAAGTCATTACTGCTGTGCTGCTTGGAAACGTCTGGGGTTGAAGATTTCTTTTTCGTTAGTTTAGCCACTGTTTCAAATAAATACCTAGGGTTTTGTTTATTTTCTTCTAATAGGGTTGAAAAATAAGCAGATCTAGCAGCTTTTAAAGCCTCTCTGTATGCAACCGTGCTCTCTTTCCATGCAATGTGAAATACCTCTAGTTTTGTTTTCTTCCAGTTGCGTTCCATTTTTCTGGCTGCTCTCTTAAGGGCCCGAGTGTGCTCACTGTACTACGGCATTGGGCAATTTTCTTTTAATCAAAAATATCTTAATTCGTGTTCCGAAGATGAATGAAGGTCTTACGGGGTTGGAACAACATGAGGGAGAGTAATCACTGACAGAATTTTCATTTTTGGGTGAACTAACCCTTTAATGCCATTTTTAAGAGGAGCAGCGCCACTTCTCCTGTGTTCAAATCAAAACTCATTCACTTCTTGGAGGGAGCCCGGTCTACAGGGTGTCACGTGATTTTTGTGCATCTAACCTGGACATTGCCATTGCCAACATCAGACCAAATATGGCAAAATCATTTACTGTACTATGGTGATAAGCATATGGTGATTTTTCTTAAGTATTTAAGTATTTGAAATACTCTAAATACACTCCCTCAAAATATTTTGTTACAAACTACATTTTATTTTTTCCACACCTGCAAAATACAAATTACAAAATACACTAAAGTAATTAAATACGTTTTTAAAATACATTTAATTGAAATACTGCCCATGTCTGCTGATAACAAATTGTTAAAATGTACATTTTGAAGCCTTGCCAACAGAATGAAAGCCTATTAACAAAGATTGCATCATTTTATAGTTAAATGGTCCTGGGATAAAAAAGTGCAGTTTTAATGGGTTTCAATGGGGACATTTTTGTCCAAAAGGCGCTGAGAGGGAAGTATTTTGTGTAACTAGTGCAACAAATTTTTTTCAAAGGAAATGGTGATGAAATAGTAAAATTACAATAAAAATACACACCCGTGCCAAATTTTATGCAGTTAGCATTAAAGTGATAAAAAAAAAAAAAACTGAAAAGGACAAAAATGTCCATAAGGATGCACAAGGGTTAATGACGTATCAGTATCCAAAGAGGCAATCAACTCATCAGTTTTTTATACTCCTGTTGTTTCCCACCGAAATTAGGTGGGAAATTAGGCCTTTTCATGTCCTTGAACTCCAGTAAATTCAACCAAGATGGCTGATTTCCTTTTAAGGTTCTAGAAGTAGAACCACAAGCTGTGTCCCAATGTGAAGGCTGCATCCTCTGAAGGTTGCATTTGAAGGCCGGTTGCGTCACTGCGGTGTGACAAAGGCTATCCTGATTCAAAAGCCACGCCAAAAGCACCCTTTGTTTCCACATGAAAGGAAGGATACATAAAAGGATCCTTGGCGGCCTATCCTACCCCATAAGTTATTGTGCGCCGGTGACGACTGCATTTTTTTTTTTTTTAAAGGTGGCTGAGAGTTCGGTGGTGGATGGAAAATTCACATTTAAATGTATTATGTTTAAATTTACTCAAATAGCTAGAGTTAAAAGCCACAGGTTTTTCTTTCTTATAAACTTCATCTTAACTTGATACTGTGATAAATTTAATACTGTGAAGCTGCTTTGATACAATCTGTATTGTGAAAAGCGCTATACAAATAAACTTGACTTGACTTGACTTGACTTAACTCCTTCGTCACCATTGCGTGGCTTCATTTGTCAGGTGGTTTGAGGCAAAACTTGTGCTAATATTAGTTTAATGACCTATTTGTAATATTTGCACTAGTCTCTCACTTGTGTATTATCACTTGATCACTAGAATCACTAGAATTATCACTTGCCCTATAAAGCCCAAAACAATAAGAAAAGCAGTAGATGAGGCAATGGGGTTTCACTTTTATGTGTTTTTGTAGTTCAGTTCAGTTCAGTTCAGTTTATTTGCCAGACTCATGTCCAAAATTCACGCAAGACAAGACAGATAAACAAAACAAACAAACAAACAATAAAAAACAAACAAATACAAGAATTAAAATACATACAGACATTTCAGCCAATGCACTCTCAGTCTGGATGTGTACCTGGAGCAACTCACTAAGGGATTTGAGAGTGCCACCATGATACTGTTGGTAGACTCATCCAGACGTTGCATAAACTTAAACATCAAATTCCTTAAAAGTGCTTTCAGTGTGGTTACTCCTACAGATACAAACATCTGACTAGCACTCCCTCCTCTGGGAACCTTAAGTAAAATTCTCATTGCATCATTGTAGGCAACTTGTAACTTCTTCATGCTGGATTTTTTGTAAGAAGACCACAGATGGGCAGTATAGAGTGGTGTACAGTAAGCTTTGAACAGAGCCACTTTAACTTGAGTAGAACAGTATAACTAAACTTACGTGCTATGATGTTTGCCTGTGCATATAACTTATAACACTGTCTGTATATGTCATCATCATCATTCATATCATCTGCAATACAATGACCAAGGTATTTAATCTTTTTGCAGACCTCAAGACAATTATTGGCTAGCATGAACACAGGAAAATTAAGCCATTTATCCTGTTTCGTTCTGCATATTAAAACAGCACTTTTGCTGGAATTGTATTTTATATCAAATTCCACCCCATAGTCAGAGCATATATTAAGAAGCTCCTGCTGCCCAGCACTACTCGGACTAAGAGTAACAAGGTCATCTGTATACATAAGATGATTCACCAGCATGCCACCAATCATACAGCCAGTGTTGCAACCATTAAGTCTCCTTGACAGTTCATCCATATATACATTAAATAAGACAGGGGACAAGATTCCTCCCTGCCTAACACCATTGGACACTCTAAAGGGGGCAGATATGCTACCCCCCCATTTGATATGCATCTGCTGGTGGGCATACCAATAGGCAAGAACCCTCACAATATACCCAGGCACTCCCCTTTGCTTTAGCTTAAAAAAAAGCTGTTTGTGATTCACTCGATCAAATGCTTTGGAGGCATCAATAAAACACATGAGAATAGTGGAATTTTTAGCCTTATACAAATTCACTATTTCCTTAAGAGCATAAATACACATGTCTGTGCCATGGTTTGGCTTAAATCCAAACTGATTATCAAGGGAAGAGATATACCCACTCACTCTATCAAGGAGGATTCTTTCCATTACCTTAGATAAAATACTGGCCAATGCTATAGGTCTATAATTATCCAGGCAGCCAACTTTTCCAGCTTTGTCCTTAATAACTGGGACAAGCAGAATAGATAACATTGAATCTGGTAGTATGCCATGGATCAACAAACCAGTAAAGTTGATTGCTAGAAGGGAAGCAAGCCTAAGACTGGCATTTTTCAGATGCTCTGCAGTTATTGAATCCATACCACATGCTTTGTTATTAGGTAATTTCCGTATGGCATCAAATACCTCATGTGTCAGAATACTTATTGATTCATTACTGATACGAGTCCTCCACATGTGGATCATGTTTTAAACAGTTAAAGAGGGAGCTATAGTGCTGTCTCCATATTTCAGCAACATTATCTTCTCCAGAGACTCCTTCAGAATCAGAATCAGAATCAGAATCAGAAAGAGCTTTATTGCCAAGTGTGCTTGCACCCACAAGGAATTTTTCTTGGTACTGAAGCTTCCAGTGCACATATACAAATACAAATACAACAAGAAACATAGTAATACAAATTCTAAGAATAAAATATATTAAAAAAAAAAAAAAAATAGTATAAAAAGTAAAAAAAGGGGTCACAGTTGGGTTTAGTCTGAATAAACATTTACAGATTATGAACATATTTACAGTATTTTGAGAAGTATGAATAATATAAGTATAAATATCACCTGAGTTAGAGAATATTACACTAGACAGTGGGAGTCTAGTGCATGTTACAGATTATGAACATATTTACAGTATTTTGAGTAGTATGAATAATATAAATATAAATATAAATATCACCTGAGTTAAGAGAATATTGCACTAGACAGTGGGAGTATTGCACTTGCAGGCATATGCCTTGGGGGGCATGTTAAGTGTTCAGAAGGGAAATGGCCTGTGGAAAGAAACTGTTCCTGTGCCTGGATGTTCTTGTGGCCAGTGATCTGTGTCGCCGTCCTGACGGTAACAGTTCAAACAGGGGGTGTCCAGGGTGAGTGGAGTCTGTGATGATTTTACCTGCTCTCTTCCTCACTCTGGAAGAGTACAGGTCCTGGAGGGTTGGCAGGGGGGCACCAATAATCCTCTCTGCTGTCCGGACTGTCCGTTGTAGTCTCCTGATGTCCGATTTGGTAGCTGAACCAAACCAGACAGTGATGGAAGTGCTTAAAACAGACTCAATGACGGCTGAGTAGAACTGGATCAGCAGCTCCTGTGGCAGATTGAACTTCTTCAGCTGGCGAAGGAAGTACAGTCTCTGCTGGGCCTTTTTCACAATGGAGTCAATGTGATTTGCCCACTTCAGGTCCTGAGAGATGGTAGAGCCCAACAGTACAAGGAAGGGAAGATTTACAGTTATTGAGGGACCTCACCTCCTTCCAAAAGTCAGTGATATTGTTGCTCATCATTTTACTGGCCATAGAGTCAGCCCTCATGGCTTGCTCATTTCTAGATATAAAACGAACAGCATACTTGTATCTGGCATTGGCAAGCTTTTTATTCTCAAGCTCAGGGCCCTGCCTAGGTCTCCCAGCCAGTGCCCAAAGCTTGTAAGCTTCCCGAGCTTCAGTGTGATATGGAGCTACATGCTCATTCCATCCTGGTCTAATATTATAGGCCCTGTTTCTCCTGTGTTTTTGAAGAGGTTTACCACCCTCAAACAGAGCAGCCACAACATCATCATACATGGCACATAGATTACTCTTGTGCTCCTCAATCTGACAGTTGACATCCTTACACAGAATAGCTTCTCTGGGCAGATAAACATTACTTAAATATTGGTCTGTGTTTGTATAATAAGCCAATAAATCCTCTTCAGAAAGAGTTGACCAGTCTAATTTAGCACTCACATTACCACTGATAGCATTGTTGTTGCTGGCTGTAGATGGTAATTCTTCAATGCTAATTGTGAGTGCCAAAGGTATATGGTCTGTTATTGTGACCCCTTACTTAATACCCATATTCTCTATGGCTGTGTAAGACTGAAAATATTGGTTGAGGCCTGATTTATGGGACAAAATGGCCCTGCTGGCTGATTAACATTTGACCTCCCCCAATACAGCCTTTCTTCCTCTCAGAAACTAGGAACTCACACAAGAACATGGTTTAATGTGAATATTCAACATTGACTGTTATGTTTTTGGTGTCATTTGAAATGTCTCAAAGTGAGTGGTACAGATATCTCATATCCAGATAGATAAAATAAAAGGAAATAAGGTTTATAGAAGTTCATAGGAAACAGGTTTAGAGATAATGCCAGATAAGGCAACCCCCCTTCTGTGGGATAGAAGCCATTTGAGGGTGGTCTCACCCCATCCCCCTTCTCACCTGGTCAGAGGATAAAGGAAGGTGTTCTGGCTCTCTCTGTCTCTTCTTCTTGGCTGGACGTGGAATTGGATAGGTGGTTTCTCTCTCTCTCTCTCTCTCTCTCTCTCTCTCTCTCTCTCTCTCTCTCTCTCTCTCTCTCTTTCCCTTTCTCTCTCTCTATCTCAGGTACAAGCTGGGTAAGATTCTTTGGTGTAACCAATGTATAACCATGTTCTAGATATTTGAATTGATTGTGGAATTGATCTCTGATATCTGAAATATTAAATTGTTACATGTGATTATTATAACTGATTTTGACATTGTTCATTTAATGGTTAAAGGAATAGTCAAACATTCGTTCACTTTTAGTGAGGCAGATTATTAAAACCTTTCATTTATGGAGTCAGATGAATTAACGAGTGAGTACATGATTAATGTATTGCAAATTTAACCAACAAATACTTTGCATGAGTGAGGACAGAACACGTGACAACTTTCCCCGTGTATTGGCGAACCGGCAGATTGGACCAATATAGCGGGCCTTACAAAATGGTGACCTCGGACGTGATCTCAAAACAGATCAAAACAGTTTCACGAGAAATGTCCTTTTCAGCAAGTATTTGGGATTTTAAAATCAACAAGAGGTTTGAACATCTTCTCTTTCTTCCGCCGCGATGGTAAGTAAACTTTTTCTGCCCTTTATAGAAGTGTTGAAGAAATGTTTGCATTGTTTACGGGTCGGAATTAAAGCCCTTTGTTTAGAACGTGATGCGGTAGCCAGATGAAGAATGAAAACCCTTGTGCATTAGATTTTAAAGATCTCCTTATTTTGCCTAAGCAACAGGAAACGAAACAAGTGAGAATAACATCTTCCAAATAATTAATAACTCGATGAAGAGCTGAAAAAGTAAAGACTAAAAGTTTTAAAATCAGGCGCATGTTTTCCGGCCATTGTTGAAACCAGCAACACTAACAGAAAACAGAGAAAGAAAAATCTAAGTTTGTAAACGATCGGAAAACACGTGATTTTATAAATAAAAAGGCAGATCGATGCATTGTTTATGAAAAGAACATTTTGGGAAAACAGGATGATATTATGTACAGGCTAAGACTCAAATATTAAGGCTATTGCTAAATGCTAAAGCCATGCTGCGTCCAAGACTAATGCTAAATGCTAAAGCCATGCTGCGTCCAAGACTAATGCTAAATGCTAAATGCTGGCTGACTGGTAGGCCCAAAAGCCACATTGAAAACATTAATATCCTATACTAAACCTAAACTAATCTTGACAGACTCTATTTTAAACAAAAAGACAAGTCAATGCATTTGTTTAAAAGCAACAGGATGCTGTGATCAGGGGCGTAGCAGCCTTTATAAAAGTGGGGGGGAGAAAAGCTGTATGGTGATGATACCCCCTATGTTGGGTGGACCTCTGTCCTTCTAGGGGGGTTCGGGGGCATGCTCCCCCGGAAGATTTTTTTTTTGCATTTTAAGGTTAAATGCATCAATCTGCTGCACTTTGAGAGCTCAAAATTAAGAGCTTTAACCGGATTCAACCCATGAACTATGCACATTGAACAAAGAAAAAGCATTGACTTGTACCTAAAGAGGGCTCAAACATCTTTTTAGTTATGATAGCCTATAGACTATCAGTCTACATTACATTATCACTGGTGTTTTAGAATGCCAAACAGTTATTAGGAATAATTATACAAATCATTATTATATTATTATATGACGTAAAATCATAGCCTATAAATGTCTATACTTTATAAATGAAAATGAATATTTCAAAAGTATATTTTATATTACACTATAGTATAGGGAAATTACAATACTTTTGTCCTAATTTCTTCACTTGCAAGAAATAAACCCTTGAGTGTTTTTTAACGCCAGATCACCAGCTGATCGGTGAGCAAAGTGCGCACTTTTCTTTATATCACGCAGCACAAACAGACTGGCTAATTAGTTAAAGTCTTGTTCTGTTTTAGAAAGGAACAAACAACAAAGCCATATCACGGTTTCAATTTTAGTTTGTTGGCAAAATATAACGCTAGAGACCTTTATGTTAGGCTATAAATTTGACATCTCAAATGTGTTGGGAAAATGGAGAAGAGCGAGTTCGGCAAAAGGCGGATTCGAACTCGGGTCGAACGCGTCAAAAGCTGCTTTCAAGCACCTCACGATCTCATTGTCATCATCAGACAGCCAAAAAACTGATCATGAGGTTTTTTTTGTGTGCAAATAAATTATTGTTAACATAATGTGTTTGTGTGTTTGTAAAAAGGATGTAATCGTCCTCTGCTTTTTTTCTGGGGTGCATTTTACTCCAGACGGCCAAACAGCAAGGGGACTAAACGAACGAAAATTCGCAAGAGCAACAAGAGATTTGAAGCTCATGCAGACACACCCAAGAGATGATTCGCGCTGTGATTGGCTGAATGTTAGTTCACTCAAGTCTAAGTAACAAATCAGAGAACACGGGCAGAAATATTGACGCTGGGTCAAAATAAATGCGGGGGACAGAATCCCGTGTTTCTAAAAGTGCGGGGGACGTGTCCCCCCCGTCCCCCCCGGTTGCTACGCCCCTGGATGTGATACATATTCATGTTTGCAATGATTCTGTTTGGATTTTCAAATTTGAAGTTGTGCTTAACACATTGTGCACATAGAACACAATTTGGTTGTTTGTGCTACAACATGCACATAGGCTAATTTAAAGTTTATTGTTTAAACACAGGATTACTTTACTGTAAGTGTAGTTGAAACACTTAGGCAAAGGTGATATAGATGTTGTATTCTATTGTTTTGCTGTGGGTGTATTTGGAACACTTAGGTAAAAGGGTTGTAGATGTTGTATTCTAGGCCATGTGTCCTGTGTAAACTAAAGTAAACGCGTGTGTCTGTGCTGAATTTGATGGCTATAATGTGATTCACAATGAATTTGAAAATCAGAAACAGCGAACGCATCTCATTAATCCTGAAACAAAAAACCTTTTCATATTTAAGGCTTCAGAGAACGAAATATTGTTATGTTTGAATGTATTCTGAATTACTCTGAGATTAGTTTTTTCCAAAATAGATTAACGGATTCGTATATTCCACAAGATTGCGTCAGAGATTAACGACGGTTAATAACTGATATCAGGAAGTGTGCGGGCTGCTTGGATGAGAGGATGGGTTAGTTCGACTAGGATCAGCAAGATGCTGATTGATCAACCTAGCTTGAACACTTCCGATGACTTCTGTTCTAATTTAATGTTACTTTAATGTTGTGCGTGAACAATCACGGACCTGGCTAATCCAAAGCTATTAAAGAGAAGTAAAGTTGATCTACTGGCATCTTTAATGGTGGCCAAAACCTACTAAAGTAAAACGATTGAATTAAGTTCCTGAAGGGTATCCAAGAGGGCTACTGAATATATCTTTGTTTGTTGCGCGTTGGGATTACGGCAACGTCCTAGATATTTAGCCATTGCCTCAGCTTCTGATCTTCGGGACTGACCACTTGTGTCGTGCATCCTTAGGAGAAGGACTGCAAAGTGATATAGTTTCCTTATCTATAAACGGAAAAATATAAAGTACGAGTAAATAGAAAAATCAAACGTTATAATGGCCATTTAAAAAGACTAAATGAGAAGAAAAGGTATTTGAAACCTAGCAAAGGGAAAAAGAAAAACAGCGAATGTACATCTTATCAGCCCTGAGCCAAAAGGCCTTTTAATATTCAAATGTATTGACATGAGAACAAGTAGAGATTTGACCATGTGTTAAGTTGTTCCAGAGACCGAAAACAATATAATTTGACTTGTATTGTTAAAGAATATGTCACGAAACTGCTCCAAGACACGTGAGTAGAGGATCCAAATGCAGCTTTTAATGAGGAAGGTCGTACAGGCGGGGTCAAACAGGGCAGACAGAGCAATGAAGATCTAACAGCAAGGGTAATCCAGATAACAGGCAGAATTCGGGGCAGGCAGCAATAATCAAAAGTCCAAGAACAGTCCAAGTCAGGCCAGGCAGATAACAATCTTACAAGTGAGGAAACAGTCCAAGATCAAAACCAGATAAACAAAACACAGGATAAACGCTCACAAAATGCAGTGTGACACAAACAAGACTTCGCGGTGAGTGAATGAATGAACATGGTATAAATAGACTGACTAACAGGATGAGACAGGTGAATGCAATCAGTGAATGAGGTACAGGTGAATGTGATCGGTGATAAGTGATGATGAGTCCGGGCAGTGAGTTATGGGAAATGTAGTTTGTGAGTGATAATAGTCTTATGTGGAGTGCCCTCTGGTGGCTCTCAAGGGCACTCCAGCTGGTGACCGTTACAGAATATAATTATATTATAACTTGAATTATAATAAACATTATATTACACTCGCCGAGCAGGACAATAATTGGAGAAGTGTGACTTTCGTCATTAAAATTGAATTTCTGAAACAGAATTTCATTTGTGTGCTACCCAGTGCCAAAAAGGGGCGGAGCATGCCTTTATTTTTCACCGTTAGAAAACACGGCTAGGAGTGTGGCACAGGTAATAGCACGCTAAATAATCCCTGACTGGGGTGCACCAACTGAATTGAATCTGATAAGATAAGTAAATTTACGAGGAGGGTGTGAAATGCTAAACAGCAGACAGAAGTACCACAGTTTTTTGCAGGTCAAAAAATATCTGCACAAATTAAAATGTGTGAATGCATTGCACATGCAGCAGACTGAAGGCTGAACTGAAAAAGCAGCTTCAGGTGTCAACACACTGAGACAACAGCAACAATTCAGACGTGGTCAATGAAACTCGGTTTCATGTGACATCTGGAATTAAAATTGCTAACAAGTAAAAGAATTCTACACGTCTGAATTTAATGCTTTTGAAATATTGGAATTATCTGTGGTTCGCTCTCCTCTGTTTTCTGTCTCAGGCTTAGGCTACTTCTGCAAAATGGTGGAGCCCACCTGGAGCAAATCCAGGACAGCGGAATTGTTCGAACATAACCTGAGACTCGGGAGATGGGTGAAAAGACATTATAAAAGGCCTTTTCACACGTCACACTATCACATTACTGCATAAATATGGCCTCCCAGTTTAGAACTGGATCGAAATTTGCAACACAATTGTTATAGATTAGATTCCACCCATCTCCTAGACATGAACACTGAACACACCCCTCCATCACTATACCCTCACAGCAACATCACCTGGGGTAGATGGTCTATCCAGGCTGAACACTGCACATCAGACGAAGATGTGTCATCTTCACACTAACAGATCCAGATAGCTTCACACACACAGGGTGGAGCTGATCTCATGATCATGGTCTAACAGAGACACAGAGAATAGCATACGCTATTCACAACAAACTGCTAACTAATGTAACACACATGAACAACTGAATGGCTACAGTCACAAATCAAGACAAATTCTAAGGCAGACCTGCCATTCAATTTCAAACTCTATGATTGTTGGTGGGAGTTGGAAGATCAGAGGGCCCCTGATTTCTCAACTTACCACTAATAACAGAAACATAATTAAAATGGATAAATCTGAAGTGAGACCAATTCAATCAAGTACAAAAATGTACCATTCAACTCTGTCATCGACTGTGACTTAGCCAGATCAATACACACACTCTCAAACACACTCTCTCACAGACACACACACACACAAACACACACACACACACACACACACACACACACACACACACACACACACACACACACACACACACACACACACACACACACACACACACACACACACACACACACACACACACACACACACACACACAGACAAAAACACACTCTGACATTCTAAAAAATTCTCACACAAACACACAAAACCATTGATTGGTTTACACCGACCTCTTGATGCATTTCTGAAACTTATTTTGATTTTAATTTTCTGAAACTTATTTTGATTTCTGCATTTTTTCCTTTGAGTAATTCAGAAAAACATTTCTGAAACTTATTTTGATTTTAATTTCTGAAACTTATTTTGATTTCCTTTGAGTAATTCAGAAAAACATTTCTGAAACTTATCTGCATATTTGTATATTGTCCATTTTACTTGCAACAATGTATTTGGACATCAATTCAATTGAATCTCTATGTTTGGTTACACCAAAATAGCACTGGTTGTTTTGTTAGAATGCCATTTATTTAAATGTTTCTAGAAACAGGGTAAGAGCTTGTAAGATCTTCCTTTGTCCTTCCTTGACCCTCTATAGGAGTACTATTGACGTGGTAATTAAAAATCAGGTAATAAATGAGACCAAACGTACCACTCACAATTGCTGACATGAACATGGTATTTTACATTGAACATGACATGATTTTTCCTTTTTGCATTATGCGTTCCTATGCATTTCCTTACGACTGTAAGTTCATATGTGCTCAATCGTGAAGCGGACATTTAAGATGCTTTTCAGGTGTCGCACACAAAGCAGTGTGAACCAAAGGAGAAGCCCTTCATCCACTGAGGTCTGCCCAGACAACCGTACCGCTGGAGGTGACAGGATTGGTCAAGAAGGGTCAGATCATCATCGTGGAGAAGGTGCCAGGGAAGCGGAAGTTTCTCCATGAAGGAATGACACGTCAACTGAACAAGTCACAAAAGGTCCAGATTGACTCTATGAACTTTGCTCACGTCACAGGATTACAGGAAGAGAACCTGAATGCATTCATCCACCTGCTGGACTCAAGCTATACACCTGGTGGGAACAGGTGTTCTGCAGGTGAACACCGCCCACTGAGCTTCTACAGATGCCAACATTGCAAAGACAATTTTTGTGCTACATCTTCAAGGATTATAACAAACGTCTTACTGTGACCCCGTAAGTGTTCATCGGAATGTGACCCACGGGATCAAGGAGGGAAACTGTAAGACTGAAAATATTGGTTGAGGCCTGATTTATGGGACAAAATGGCCCTGCTGGCTGATTAACATTTGACCTCCCCAATACAGCCTTTCTTCCTCTCAGAAACTAGGAACTCACACAAGAACATGGTTTAATGTGAATATTCAACATTGACTGTTATGTTTTTGGTGTCATTTGAAATGTCTCAAAGTGAGTGGTACAGATATCTCATATCCAGATAGATAAAATAAAAGGAAATAAGGTTTATAGAAGTTCATAGGAAACTGGTTTAGAGATAATGCCAGATAAGGCAACCCCCCTTCTGTGGGATAGAAGCCATTTGAGGGTGGTCTCACCCCATCCCCCTTCTCACCTGGTCAGAGGATAAAGGAAGGTGTTCTGGCTCCCTCTGTCTCTTCTTCTTGGCTGGACGTGGAATTGGATAGGTGGTTTCTCTCTCTCTCTCTCTCTCTCTCTCTCTCTCTCTCTCTCTCTCTCTCTCTCTCTCTCTCTCTCTTCCCTTTCTCTCTCTCTATCTCAGGTACAAGCTGGGTAAGATTCTTTGGTGTAACCAATGTATAACCATGTTCTAGATATTTGAATTGATTGTGGAATTGATCTCTGATATCTGAAATATTAAATTGTTACATGTGATTATTATAACTGATTTTGACATTGTTCATTTAATGGTTAAAGGAATAGTCAAACATTCGTTCACTTTTAGTGAGGCAGATTATTAAAACCTTTCATTTATGGAGTCAGATGAATTAACGAGTGAGTACATGATTAATGTATTGCAAATATAACCAACAAATACTTTGCATGAGTGAGGACAGAACACGTGACAACCTTCCCCGTGTATTGGCGAACCGGCAGATTGGACCAATATAGCGGGCCTTACAGCTGCATGCCCATCAGCTGTACTAAAACAATGGTCAAGCCATGATGTTGAGTGCCAGGCTTCACTTATGTATGTATAACTATCTGCAGGCAACAGTACTCTACTTGATAAAGTGAAGTTATTATCTTCACTGAAGCAGGTCAGATGCTTAGCAAATAATGAATTGCTATCATTGATATCAGCATTCATATCCCCAACAACATATACACTGCAGATGCTATTGTCTTGAATAAAAGCATTTATAAAAGCCAGTCTATTGAGATATTCAACCTCATTCTCCCTAGACTCATATGGAGTATAAACATTTAAAATGACAAAATTATTACATTTATAAGTATATTGTATACCAATACACCAGTCAACATCAAGCCTGATCGGTTTTATCACGGCATCAAGCTTTTTGTGCCAGAGCACAGCCACCCCACCTGGGATTCTGCCTCTGACTATAGCCTTGCTAAGATCAGTCGTTGACTCTCCCACTCCAAGAAAGTTTTCATTAAGAGTGTTCAGTTTCTCTAAATCTTGTTTAGCAATAAAAGTCTCTTGCAAACATAAAATGTCACATTCTGCAAGCAAACTGTCCACCACAGAACGTCGAGCTTTATCCCCTGCACTCTGTCCCAGGCGCAGACCACGACAGTTGTAGGACAGTACCCGAATTGACATTTTCATGTGGACGGGTTAACACCAAAGGGCCCATTTGCCTCCCTTTCGGGCCGCACACGACATAAACCAACAACACTGGTCTTACGTGGCTCATAATAACGCCTTATTAGAGCTCCTTCAGGCCAGAGCTCAGGAGTGTACATTTCACCAATATTATTACATTCAGCAGTCACTTTAAAAGAGCCAACCCTGCTACGTGCATTGTCTATTTTCTGACAGGTGACCACTCTGTTAAGTTTACTTTTAAGATAATCAGCAAGTGTGTCTGCATCAAGTTCTGGAGAAAATTTTGTTGCAAAAACACTCACTATTTTGGTCTTCACAGTTTTAATAGTACTCACGACTCCAGTGCCGATGATGGAAGCTGGGCCAGATCTTTTACGTCCAGCGGTAGTCGCGGTAGTCGCATACCCAACCAAGGCTGTAGCAACAGACTTTGTCTTCTGCCGAGCCCGGCCGTTTCTCGCAACTTTACTCCAACTTGGAGAGCCAGTGGAAAACACTGACCCAGCAGGATCCTTCCCCGTAGCTGCATCCACCGCGACAGTCCCATCGCGACTGCACTGCACCGGTTCAGGACAGCGCGCAAATGCGTCTCCCATTGTGTGCAGATCCGCCAAGCCTCCAACTCCCTGCTCCACAGCCAACGCATGTTCGCCACCTCGCACCCCCGGCGGCGTCGGCTCCATAGCGTTCCCCGGGCCATGGTGCAAGGCCTTCTTTGATCCTGGAGAGATTCCACCAGCAGCAGCAACAGCACTAGCAGTCGGGTTACCAGATCTGCATTCCAGAACAGATACCCGGTGGTTGAATTCCACAGCTTCAGCACGAACTTGTTCACAAACACCCGTCTGGAGCTGGGTTATATGTTTTAAAGCTCCCACTTCCGCACAAAGCTGCTCCATTCTCCGAAGCAAACAGGAGACATCTAGACTCGAGAATGTCACCGGAGGGAGGTCATCCAAGTAATAGGAAACAAATCTAGGGATATTAGACCCGCATTCATTCAGTACTTTAAGGCAGAGTTTTATGTTGTTAGCGTCTCTGTGCTGCCCTTTGTATGCAACACATCTCTGGGAGGTTCCTGGACAGAGCTCAAACAAAACTTTCTTGGAGGCTTCAATTGCCTCAGAGTCAAACGTGTTGACAATCTCATCCTGGCTTAGAGTCTTAATTTTCACAGCAAGGAAGTTTAGTAACTCATCCTCCACTATTACTTTGCCATCAATCGTCCTGTAGATCTCTGGTTTTAGACGCGACCGTTTAAGAGCACGAGCCCCCGGGTTGCAGGCAGCCGTATCCGCCATCTTCTGTAGTGATGTCTACAAAGGTTTTAATGAAATTGGAGTATCCAGAAATATGATTTCTTAAGTATTTTGTACATGCATGTCCTGATGTGTCATATTTTGCAGTGTTATCAATGCACTAATGTTAAGATTGCACCCCTGTGTTAATATTTTTCATAAGTACCCTTTTCTGCTTTTTAAAAGCAATTCTGGAGAAAATGGGTCTGCTGGGAGGGTAACTCACTTACAGAAAATAAAAATAAAATTAAAAAAATTAAAAAATAAGAGAGTTAATAGACGCATCTTTGCTGAAATTTATTGTGCTGTTGTTGTTAACAAGCCATGGTTAATTTGCTCTGCCTTTAGGATTGCAAGTGTCCTGTCACAGGTGAGGGTGTGAGTGCTGAAACTTGGCCCTGGTTTGTCCTCATGGATGAGGTGTTGGGACAGAGGCATTATACCAGCCCCCCGTCCTCATTGCCTCAATCCCTGAGGACACACCAGGGCCGAGTTCAGCAGTGGGTGCCCACGGTGAGGAAGAGCACCAGCAGCACCATCAGCAGGAGCACCAGCACGAAGGCGGTGAGACAGAGAGGATGAGTTTTTGGGCTTGATCACAGAAGACATGCAACTATAGAGGGAGGCAGAGGCGAGGAGCGCACAGGAGAGTAGGGAGAGGATGGACAGGCTGTTTTCTCTTCTTGAGAGAATGACTGAAAAATATGTATTTTTTCTACATATTCTTGTTTAACTTTTTTTTCACTTCTTTTTTTAAAAGGAAATAAATTCTGTACATTATTTATTTTCATGCAACTTTAAATGTGTAAATAAAAGAGAATGAATTGTTCTGGACATTGTTTATTTTTGTAATGACAGTCATAATTTCTACATGAAACAAATTGTTCTATACCTTTTTTTATTATAAAATTGGTAAATGAAAATAATTTGTTTTTAGGCTATAGAAAAGTACCTTTTCCAACATACGTTAAACATATCAAAATCAACATAAACATTTACATTTACAGAACATAAAATAAGAACAAATGATGTAGACTTTTATTGAGCTGAGCAGGGAGACCCTGGTGGTGCCACTGGACCGGGATGGGCTCCACTATAGAGACCCTGGTAAGGCCTCCTGCTGGTGGGACATCATCTGGGATGGTGTTTGAGTGCATATTTCCACTATCCACTAAGTTGTCTACCAACAAGTTTGCAGGGCTGACTCAATCGACGGCTGCCATGTCACTGAAATTTTTTTCAGAAAGAGTATATTTCTGAAATTATATTTCATATTTGGGAACTATGTGTTCACGTGACGCACAGGTTCTTGGTGTGCGCTCGGTGCTCTTAGCTGCTCATTGGTAGAACCAGGACATCACAAAATTGATTAACCAGTCTGAAGAAGTTCTGATCAGCTCAAAAACTAATCCTGAGAGCAGTTTTACTGAGCCCGGGCTCAGTTTTAGTTTAGAAACCAGACAGAATTCATTTAAAGTGGCCATTGTTATTATTTTCTTATTTCTTAGGCTCCACTTTTGACTATTCTTATGTAAGACTGCCCTTGTGTAACTTCTTTTCGTTGTTATCTGCACATCAGGGACACACCTAGACAAAACAAGAACTAGGGTTGAACACACTTATACACTCGTACCCAAACGTGAACGCAAGACACGCACATACATTTAAACATCTGACCTCTCTTCCTTGTTATTGTATTTCTTAATGTGCCAAATATGGTAGGGGTTGATCTTTGAGTATTGGATGGAATGGACATCGTGGATGATTTTGCTTAATCTTGTGTATAAATATGAGCCTTTTTCCTTAATAAACTTGAGAATGTTATGGTACTACACAGTCTCTGTGTCTGCTTGATCATTCTCACATCACAAGGGTTGAGGCGCCTGTTTCCACCTGATCACTGATAGCTGAGGCTGCAGATAGTCTACGTGATAATTAATCTAACAATCACTATTTTTCAATCAGGCCAGTGCTGTAGCAATGCATCACTTCTTTTCCATGTTTTCACTGCTAGCCATTATTGGGCATGTGAGCAGTCGTCCCGCAGAAGGTCGTTCTGAGCGGAGCATCGAACGATATTACGATCTGAGCTGACGGTGTCGAACGGAATGAATTGTGGATCGTGGGGGTTTAAGAGCATGTGTCCAAGAGGAAAGTAAGCCGCAGGGTTTAGTCTGAGGGTAAGTTGGGCATTGACTCTATGTCATGTGTTGTTGCATTTTCGAGTTACTGGGGAATTTGAGAGGAAGTTTAATGGAACTTTAATATGAAAGTAAAAGAGAGCTCATGGAATTCCCTGGACTCTCTGTAAATTAACCACTATCAAAAACGAATTTCCTCATTGTCATGTCTCTTACATCTTGACTTAGACCTACTGATAAAAACGTCTGATAGACCCCAAACTTTTAAAGAGCGATTGCATAAGGAAATATAAATTTTTTTAATATGGAAAACTATCATTTTGTAAATTTAATTCTCAACTATACATTTATGCTGTGTTTTTGTGGAAATTTGGAAGTTTGTTACCTATTTACTGCACAATTAACTAGGCCATAAATTGGCTCATGAAAAATGATTTTTTTAAAGAAAAAATCACTTAAATGACGATCTTAATTAAATCTAAATTGTTTTTGGACATTGCTCTATGTGTTAGGGATAGAATACTGACATCTGCTGGTTTGTGGAAAAACTTTAGAAATTATAATTGAAGAAAGAAAGTGCAATGACCACATATATCCAGTAGAGGTCCATAGGGACTCATTTCATTTTCACTTAATTTTTCTTGATGCTTCAACTTCTCCTCACAACTTTATGATATATATTTTGTGAATATATATTTAAACATTCTGAAATACATAAAAAATCAGTATTTTTGTCAAAGTTAGAATTTTTTATTGTTGTCTGATACATTTTGAATTATCTGCTTTTCCCTCTCTCTCTCTCTCTCTCTCTCTCTCTCTCTCTCTCTCTCTCTCTCTCTCTCTCTCTCTCTCTCTCTCTGTGTGTGTGTGTGAGTGAGGGAACATGCTTGTTCCATGTTGCATTTGTGGAATCTTTCAGATTTATGCCAGTTTAGTTTATTTTATTTGCCAATTTCTATAAAAATGCTCTCTGTTGCAGTCACATACATGTGTGTGTGTGTGTGTGTGTGTGTATGAGATAGAAAGTTCGTTTCACTTTGTGTTTATGCTCTAGGACCAGACCTTGATTTAAATGTAATTTTTTGGGGGGGATTTATGCCAGTTTTGTGATGATACAGCGCTCAATGGGATTCGTCTTTACTGTGTCGATCGGTCCAAAGGATCATCAGGCTCACATGACTACACCTCAATTGAGTCTGACGTAGGACGGTAATGGACTCAGATTATTACCAATTATTGCATTAAGTGATTAAGCTAGATAAGTAAATTGAGGATTTTCTTGAAAATAATAATTGATTTGATCAGGCTCACACCTCTGTGTGTTTTCTTCAGCTGGGGAGAGTGGACAGATATCAAATGGTGTCCTTCTGGATACTTGACATCTTTCCAGCTGAGAGTTGAATCTTCCCAAGGATTTGGAGATGATACGGCCGCAGACAACATCAGGTGAGTGTGTGGTGCTATAAGATATAACATCTCTTACCCAGTGTATATTTCTTACACCATCTCTTACACATCCTGGTTTTATTTTTCCATTTAAGGACTCAGTTTTCCCCTATCAATAGTTTAGTTAATATCACACTCGCAGTCGTGCTGCTGTGCGTGATTGTGATTGCTGCAGGTGATCATGTGACTGACATTCAATCCAACAGCACAATAACATATTTATCATAATATTGTCACATCTGAATTTTTTCCAGGTTCACCTGCAGTGGAGGTGAGGTGCTGGAGGGTTACAGCACAGACTGGGGCAACTGGAGCCCAGCCTGTATGGGAAAAGGAATCTGTGGCATACAGACCCGGATAGAAGAGCCACTGGGAAGAGGAGACGACACCGCTCTCAATGACGTGCGCATGTTCTGCTGTGATTAAGGTGATGTGATCACAATCAAAAACTCAGATCTTACTAATAGTGACTGCAGATCTACTAAATTTAGATTTTTCTTTCAGGTGTTCGAGGATGACAACAAGAACAGCAAGAAGATCAAATGTATCGTAATTATTGATCATCATACTATGATAAACTATCAAACCGTCATACAACAGTTTTGTAATGTAAATCTGTAAAGTAAGCCGGTCATTATCACAAAATAAAGCCTAACCGGATGATCATGACATTTACATCCCGCCTATTATTGGAGTTGAAATTATTTAATCTTCATGGATCATATTTGCTTAAATGTGTGATTTCTGCTTCCCAGTATCTCAAACCTCATGAAAGATAAAAAGTGTGAATAAACTTTTTTAAAGGGCACATGCTTTTACTGGCAATTCGACCTGATCAGTGTTTGTCTAAAGTGTGTTTACGTGACTTGCACAATCATTTAGTTTGGAATGATTATACGACTGGAACAATATGGATAAACACAGATTTTTATGTTTTAATTTCTTCATGCAAATTATCATAAGACTTCAGAAGTCAAGTTGTGTGAAAATACATTTATGACACTTAAATTCTTCTTGAAATAAAGAAAGTCATACAGGTTTGGAACGACATGAGAGTGAGTAAATGATGACAGAATGATCAGTTTTAGCAGATCTTTTCCTTCTGCTTTGCAATCCTTGATATTTACAACAGGAAATAAAATGACAAAATCAACCAGCATTTGATAGGCATTTTACTGAGTGAAACACTTTCCAAGGACACTCAGTTAAACAAACAGATGTTTGTATTTTTGTGCGTTTATTTACAGGCATTGATGTGGACTCAGTGTTCCTGGCTGCTGATTGGCTGAATTTAAATACATATACATGTAATGTTCTGATTGGCTCAAAAAAGAAGCAGGTATGTTCTACTGACCAACCAAAGAAGGAGCTGGATGAATTTGCTTTATCTTGTGTATAAATATGAGCCTTTTTCTGTGGGTGGTGGTGCATGGCCGTTCTTAGTTGGTGGAGCGATTTGTCTGGTTCATTCCTATAATGAACGAGACTCCGGCATGCTAACTAGTTACGTGGCCCCGAGCGGTCGGCATCCACCTTCTTAGAGGGACAAGTGGCGTTGAGCCACGCGAGATGGAGCAATAACAGGTCTGTGATGCCCTTAGATGTCCGGGCCTGCATGCGCGCCACTATGGGCGGATCAGCATGTGCCTACCCTGCGCCGAGAGGTAGATAACGAAAAAGATGCATTGGGATTGGCATTTTAAAGACATTCTTAACTCTATTGGAGTTAGACAACACGTGTCAGGACCAACTCATTGTCGTAATCATACTCTAGATTTAATATTATCACATGGAATCAATGTTGATGCCGTTGAAATTCTGCAGAAGAGTGAAGACATCTCAGATCATTATCTAGTCTTGTGTAAACTACAGTTGCTCCTTTCTGCTTAAATAAGATTAATGTGCTTCCTTATTTTGATGTTACTAAGTCCTTACCTCCAGACATAATGCATGACATGTTAGAGGGTGTCATACCTTTAGTTTTGAAACTTGTCCTGTGCCAAGCTCATAAAGAGAAACATATTAGCATACAAGAGGTGAACGAAGAGCTGCAGAGAATGACAATAGGTCAAAATGATAGAGCAAATAAGCCAGTACAGTTGTCTGAAAGATTACTACAAAAAGGAGGCATTGTGGGCTCGGCATCTCAGAAATGGTGCCTTTTTAGACTTATTCCTTTTTTGATCGCACATCGTATACCTCCTGAGTGTCAATATTGGCGTGTGTACCTGTTGTGCCGAGAAATTGTAGATATTGTTCTAGCTCCAACGGTGAGAAGAGAGAACCTTCCTCTTTTAGATGTACTTGTGCAAGAATTTTTGACAGAGTTGAAAGCTGTATTTGGAAATGTTATTACACCGAAGTGCCATTATTTAATTCATTATTCTAGATTAATTTCAATGTTTGGTCCTCTTCGTTCTCTCTGGTGCATGAGGTTTGAAGGCAAACACCAATATTTTAAGAATATTGCAAGTAATTGTCGTAATTTCATTAATATAGCTTCCACTCTGAGCAACCGTCACCAGTTAAAACAATGCTGGGAGTTTTCTTCAAATAATTTCTTAGATGATTTTGAGAAGGTACCAAGAAGCAGTACTAGCACTGTGCTCTAGAGCAATATTTTACTGATGTTTCTTTTAGTAAAGATAAAGTTATTCAACGTGTTTCAGAAGTAACCGTTAACAATGTCAAGTATGCCACACAAGATGTTTTTGTTTTGGATGTGTTGCATGGTGAGAGAATTCCTCTTTTTTTCCAAATGAAATACATTTTTAATGTGGACACTACATGGGTTTTTTGTGGAAAACTGATATATCCAAAGTATTTTAGCCAGCACTTTTATGCTTATTCAGTCAAATTTGACCTGGAATGGACTGTGATACAGCCTGGGGCAGAGCTAGATTTTAATGCCCTTGATATATATACAGTTGATGGTGATATCTTTGTGGCAATGAAATACTGTGTGTAAGAATTATTGTACAAATATTTTAGCACTTTCATGAATTGACTAATCTTTTGATGTTGTCTTTCTCTTTAAAGGATTAGTTCACCCCAAAATGAAAATTTCCTAATACACTGCTCAAAAAATATAGGGAACACTTAAACACAATGTAACTCCAAGTCAATCACACTTCTGTGGAATCAAACTGTCCACTTAGGAAGCAACACTGATTGACAATCAATTTCACATGCTGTTGGGCAAATGGAATAGACAACAGGTGGAAATTATAGGCAATTAGCAAGACACCCCCAATAAAGGAGTGGTTCTGCAGGTGGTGACCACAGACCACTTCTCAGCTTGTGTGCTTCCTGGCTGATGTTTTGGTCACTCTTGAATGCTGGCGGTGCTTTCACTCTAGTGGTAGCATGAGACGGAGTCTACAACCCACGCGAGTGGCTCAGGTAGTGCAGCTCATCCACGACGGCACATCAATGCAAGCTGTGGCAAGAAGGTTTGCTGTGTCTGTCAGCGTAGTGTCCAGAGCATGGAGGCGCTACCAGGAGACAGGCCAGGACATCAGGAGACGTGGAGGAGGCCGTAGGAGGGCAACAACCCAGCAGCAGGACCGCTACTTCCGCCTTTGTGCAAGGAGGAGCACTGCCAGAGCCCTGCCAAATGACCTCCAGCAGGCCACATGTGCATGTGTCTGCTCAAACAGTCAGAAACCGACTCCATGAGGGTGGTACGAGGGCCCGACGTCCACATGTGGGGGTTGTGCTTACAGCCCAGCACCGCGCAGGACGTTTGGCATTTGCCAGAGAACACCCAAGATTGGCAAATTCGTCACTGGCGCCCTGTGCTCTTCACAGATGAAAGCAGGTTCACACTGAGCACATGTGACAGAGTCTGGAGACGCCGTGGAGAACGTTCTGCTGCCTGCAACATCTGTGAAGAGCACAGGTGCTTTCACAGTGCTTTTCACAATTCGCCACTGGCGCCCTTTGTACCCTAGAAGGTACATATTTGTACCTAAAAGGCACAAACTGTAGGGGTACTTCTTTGTACCCATTAATATGGAACAAGTTTGTTCCCCTTGGTGGTACTGCCCCAGCGACGAGCATTTGTACCTTTTTTTTGTCTTTTCTGTACCTTTATTTCCGAGAGTGTAGGGGTCAAACAACTAAACATCAAGTCAGGAATCTTGGTGTGACACTAGAGTCAGACCTTAGTTTCAGTAGTCATGTCAAAGCAATAACTAAATCAGCATACTATCATCTAAAAAATATTGCAAGAATTAGATGCTTTGTTTCCAGACAAGACTTAGAGAAACTTGTGCATGCTTTCATCACCAGCAGGGTGGATTATTGTAATGGACTCCTCACTGGCCTTCCCAAAAAGACCATAAGACAGTTGCAGCTCATACAGAACGCTGCCGCCAGGATTCTGAGCAGAACCAGAAAATATGAACATATCACACCAGTCCTCAGGTCTTTACACTGGCTCCCAGTTAGATTTAGGATTGATTTTAAAGTATTATTACTGGTATATAAATCATTCAATGGCCTAGGACCTCAATACATTGCAGATATGCTCACTGAATATAAACCCAACAGATCACTCAGATCATTAGGATCATATCAGCTAGAAATACCAAGGGTTCATTCTAAACATGGTGAGTCTGCTTTTAGCTATTATGCCAGCCACAGCTGGAACCAGCTTCCAGAAGAGATCAGATGTGCTCCTACAGTGGTCACATTCAAATCCAGACTCAAAACACTTCTGTTTAGCTGTGCATTTACTGAATGAGCACTGTGCCGCTGTTCGTCCGACTGTTTGTACTGTACTGTATTTTACTCTATTTTTCTAAACTGTTTTAATTATTCTTATTTCTTTTAATTATTTTAATTTCTCCTATGTCAGCAGGGCATTTAGCCCGAAACTGTAAATGCCCACTCAGAAGGTGATAATGTGAAAGTGACGTGTATTAATGTGGGTTTGAAAGTAGAACAGTATTTAAATGACGATATTAATGTTTTCGTCTGAGAAAGAATGTGAACGCAGTGCTAAAGAAAGTGAAAAGAACGTGTGAGTAAATGAGGGAGAAAAGAAAGTTAAAGGAAAGTTGATAGATGGAAGTCGTAAGAAGATTGAAGGTTAAAAGAAGGTTGAAAGATTTAAGTCTTAAGGGAATCCTTTGAAAGAAAGATCTATAATAATATTCTTTTTTTATTTTTTAAAAGTACTGTATTTTATTTTATTTTTCTAAACTGTTTTAATTATTCTTATTTCTTTTCATTATTTTAATTTCTTCTATGTAAAGCACTTTGAATTGCCATTGTGTATGAAATGTGCTATATAAATAAACTTGCCTTGCCTTGCCTTGCCTATAGAGTAAATAAAATAAGCATGGAAAATAAGTTTATTCAAGTGTTCTATTAGTATACTTCTTTTCAACTAAAAAGAAGAAAGCATACTTTCAGTCTACATTTTATATACTTCTCAAAAATATACTTAATTACACTTAAGTGTACTTGACTTATACTGAGAGAAAAGTCCAAGTATATTTGGCCTATACTTTTGGCCTATACTATACTATAATCTTTTGATCGAGATATACTTAAAATTTGAATTATTCAAAGTATACTTGGCTTGTAGTTGTGTTAACTCTTTTGATCGAGTAGCCTATTAAATATACTTTTTTTTACATTGTTTTTCATATATAGTCTTATGAAACTTTGTTTGAAAATATTGATTAAAATATTGATATAAAACAGATATGTTTCTAATTCTGCGTATCTCAATTTTTGTGTAGGCTAGTCCACTGGCAGTGTACATATTTACTTTAATTGAACTTTTCCCACCATTGACTGAATTTTCCAGCTATCCATGTTTTCACTGGTATACGGTAGGGGGCGCTATGACACATCGTCTAGTACAGAATCTCTGGATCAAAACACAGGAGAAGAAGAAGCTGAAACAAGTGATAGACGATTGCTCACTCAAATGTAAAATAATGTAATATCAAACATTAAACAGCTTGTAAATCAAAACTGCTTAAAGCCACACTAAGTAGAAATTGTGTTTTTGTCAAACAGCGACCCCTAGAGTCGCTGTGGAATACTTGCACTGTCGTAAATTATATTATAACATTTTTACATGATTGCAGCTAAATCACAAGTAAATAGTCTATAGTCTAGGCCTACTGTATAATTTAATTTGTGTTATTTTTATTGGAATGTAAACATTACAAAATGCCAGATAACATAAATTAAGTTAAATGTACGTCGCATTATTTCATAACATTGGCCGTTATGATGTCATTAGACATGATTATTGCAATTTATCATAATAGTTTGCAAATTGTGCTCGTTTACACTATTTACAACCTCTACGTTAGGCTTATTTATGATAATTATGTGAGATATTGAAAGCTGTTCTCATGATAATCGCTGGCAAACTAATTTGTGAGGCATAGCTGATTTATCAAAACGATTCCATTTACAACTGGTCACATAAATGTATTTTTGCGAAACGGATTTAAATTCGATCTTCAATTCTCGCGCTTTATGCAGATTTAATGGAGTGCACGTCACCGAAAGCAACAGATATGAGCTGCATTTTAGATCATCAGCTAAAATTTCTAAATCAAAGACCGCAATAAGAGAGAGCAGTAACAGCCCTGGTAAGATCATTTCGTTTCTTTGCTTTTAATGATGAAGATTGTGTGATAAGCGTCTGCGACTTACTTTCACTTTGATTTGCTATAGTTTGCACGTTGGCTTGATGCAGTTGCTCATCTGCGGTGATGCGTTTTCCAGCGCGTCGTCATATCTGGATATAACATAATAGCCTATACAACGCTCTCACACGTTTTTTTTATTTATTTTTTTTAGCATTTTTGGGAGGAGTACAATTTACATATGTGGTTTCAACAACCATATGCATTTACACTTGTCCAGTTTCGTCTGGAATGCGTCTCAGATCTCCTCCTGAGGGATCGGATTCAAATCCGTCTCAAATGCGTTTCGGAGGGCATTTAAACCTGGACTTTTCACGATCGGATAGCTATCCGATCTGAGAAAATGCATGAAGCAGTGTTGCCAACTATTTTCAAAGGAAAGTAGCTAACGCCTCCCCTAAAAGTCGCTAAATGTCGCTAGATGACGTCATACGTCAATTAGCATATTCATGACATCATCGCGGCGTACTTGCGTTCTGCCTGCCTAATGTTTTTTCTCGTTAAAATCATGCTCACATACTGTATTTTAGTATAATATAATATAATATAATATAGCCGAATGTCCAATAAAGCTGAACATTCTCATTTACTATATTTTTTTGTCAGACAATAGAACGAGTAGCTATTGAATGACTATTTTTTATATGTGTAAAATTATCTGAATTGAGAGAGTTCGGGAACTGGGTGAACTGTGATAGTGAGTATTACAAGTGATAAGCATAAGTAATCAAATAAAATGGTCAAACTAAATTCTTTAAATATAAAACAAAAGATAAGTGATAAGTCCGTGGAAACAACACTGCTCATTCACGTCTGTTAGCTGCCGTGCTGCTGCTCCTCTCTCAGCCATTCACTGAACAGGGTAGACGCAGAGAGAGGTGTGTGACGGCAAGGAGAACGCAAACCTCGCGCTCGCAGGGCTGTGCTGGCAACATTTGGAGGTTACTGAGGTTTGTCCAAAAAGTAGCTAGATTTGTCGCTAGTCGCTTTTTTGAAAAAATGTCGCTAAAGGGGTCTGAAAAGTCGCTAAAAATAGCGACAAAGGCGCTAAGTTGGCAACACTGGCATGAAGTGGCCAGGTGTAAACAACCCCCATGACAAAAACATACGCACGAAAGCCGAAAACAAACGCTGGTTGGCCTCTCACGTCCAAATTTGACGAAGTGGTGGGGGAAGTGACGTATGCCGTAAAGCAGTCGAATTTTGTAGTTCTTTTTGTGCTCTTGTTACTACCCGAACACCGAAGTTACATAGTGCCAGTAAAAGCGATACAGACCCTGTCAGGCTATGGCAGACGTGTCATTCAACCTATTGTAAGTCGATGTACCATCACAAGGATCTTGGAAATATATTATGAAGGTTGAAAAGTTACATAGTGTCGCTTTAATGTTTCCAAATGAAATGAAGCGTAACCCATGAAGAGAAAACGACTGTGAAGCTTTGGGGGTGTTGGACTCGATCTACTCCACCTGTGTTTTGATCATCGTTCTGGATCTGATCAAGGCGTAGTCTTTGACAAAAATGTGATTTTCTCAACTATTTTGTTTAAAATGTTGCCTTTATGAAACTTACTGACATTCAAGTGTTCCCATATGAAAAAAACCTGCATGGTTCATGTATAGCAACCATATATCTTCCTTACTTAAATCAGCCAGAATTACCTTCTGTGTTTCATATAAGGCCAATACATGTCCTATACAAAATCAGACCGATTATGGCCCATTTCATACTAAATAGCACACATATAACTTATAGGGGATTTTTGCGTCATATATGAATACTGTTAAAAGACTTATATGAGTTTTACATGACAAAAGTATGCAAAAGTGTATGATATTAGTAGAAATATATAAAACTCATATAAAATTCATATATAAATCATTTAAAGTTCTTATATTGAATCATATGCTATTCAAACTAAAGTCATATAGAATTTATACACATTTTGTGTCATTTGTTTATGCGTTTCATACAGATTTCATGTTTTGATGACCAACATCTGATTCACTTATATGCAGTTGGCAAATTTTTTAAGGGATACTCCACTTTAAAATGAAAATTCTGTCATCATATACTCACCCTCATGTTGTTTCAAACCTGTATGAATTTCTTTTTTCTGCTGAACAGAAAGGAAGATATTTAGAAGAATGTCAGTAACCAGACAGTTTCTGGTCTCATTGACTTCCATAGTATATATTTTTTCCTACTATGGAAGTCAATGGGACCAGAAACTGTCTGGTTACTGACATTCTTCTAAATATCTTCCTTTCTGTTCAGCAGAAAAAAGAAATTCATACAGGTTTGAAACAACATGAGGGTGAATATATGATGACAAACCTTTATGAAGACTGTTAATTTTCCTACAGGATTTGAAAGAGCAGTTATAAAGCAATGACATTGTAAGACCGTGTATTTACATTATTTGTGAACTGTCTGGGCCTGTTGTTTGTGAACAAATCATAACATATTATTGCAAATGAACAAAGTTGAGTCAAATATGTTTCTAGAACAGTGATTAAAATGTTGAAAATTGGCTGGAATATGTTTTTGTATATGTGACATGAACTCTGGTGGTGATGCACTCTAAAAACTTTTAATATGATTTACTCAATGTTTTGGTTAAACATTTTTACACTTAGAATTGATTAGATTTTTAAGCAGTGAAATCAATTACATACACTGTATTAACTGAGTAAATGTAAGTGAAACAACATTAACAAATAAAATTGAATAGAAATAATTGGGGGGGAAACCTTTAAAAACAAATATTTATGAGTAATATTAACTGTGTTTCTATGCCAGTAATATTAACTTTTTTATTTCCTCTAAACCTTTGTAAAAATATTCCATACAACCACCGGTATAACTACATGACATAGGCCTTTATTGTCAATGAGTAGCCTACAGCAATACAGCATATGTTATACTATTTTTAACACATATACAATAATGCCTACATTTAAAATCATGTAAGAAACATTTTCTAAGTAAAAATTTAACATTTAGGCCTAAACATTCAAGTGTAATCAACCGGTCTGTTATCCAGTATCCACCGGATCAGCGCTGGTTCCTATGCCGGAGATGGGCTCGCCTCTGCGGGGGAACCTCTAACTTTACACCGCCGTCCTGCGTCACTCACGGCCGAAAGATACTGCGACGCGACTGACTCCATAACCTGCCAATAAACACACAGTGCACAGTTCTGAGGACATTTTATCATCCAAATTAGTTATATTCATTATCTTTAGGAATATAGTCGTGTGTTTTTTATGCAAGGTGTTACAATCATGCGAAAAGACAGGCGCGAGTCGACACTCGTTTAACTCGTGAGTAACATTGTGTCTCTGTATGTTCTTTCGCATTAAATAAAATGATTTAAAGCACATTAATGATTATACAGATCAAATAAAACGTACTCGGTTACTAACGTAACCTCGGTTCTCTCTAGAAGAGGGAACGAGTACTTGCGTAAGTATCTTACGCTAGGGGAAAACCTCTTTTCCTCGAGATATTGAAGCCAAAAATTATCCTTAATTTTGCAATAATGTAAAACGCATTGCAGCAGCATGCAGACATGGGCAAGACAGCTCGCGCGCCCATAGGCTGCTCTGCGGCAACTGCACCAGCCTATCGACAGAGGCCCCTCATGACATCAGGACCAATGAGGGTGCTTCGCGCCCATTACGTCATGTCCCGCCGAAAGCGGGTGGGGCTAGGGCTATAAATACGGCCCAGAGAGGCTGGTTTGGTCAGTTTTTCATCGCAGAAGCGAATCAGAACATGACGCATGCACGGCAAGATACGCAAGTACTCGTTCCCTCTTCTAGAGAGAACCGAGGTTACGTTAGTAACCGAGTACGTTCTCTTACGAGAGGTTCTCTCGTACTTGCGTAAGTATCTTACGCTAGGGGAACACAGTGTAAAACGCCGTGCGTGCTTGAGACATAACACTAAAGTCCCAAGGGCAGGTGCCCGGGGCTCATATAGTGCCTAATCACAAGGGACTCACAGAGAATCTGGGAAGAGGGGCTGGAATAGCATCATTCCTGTAATATAGAGCTCTGATAAGAGCATATTATATCAAGTGTTCCACACAGCCAGGGCGAACACGGCCTGGACTGATAAATATGGGGGACTTACGCACTGCCCATAGAAGTATACATACGATCAGTGATCGACGCTCTAGCGGTTTCAGCATCCTGAGCCGATAGGATCGGGTGGGCAATACTGAAAATTTAAACCGAGAGCAACCTAGCTTGCAAAGCGGGAACCTCTAGGTTATAAAACCTTATAAATGTAGACGGGGAGGCCCAGCCTGCCGCCATACAAATATCTTGCAAGGCAATCCCACTTGACCAGGCCCACGAAGAGGCCATGCCTCTCATGGAGTGCGCTCTGACACCCAACGGGCACTGCATGCCCTTGGAGGCGTATGCCAGTGCTATAGCATCAACTATCCATCTGGATAGGCTCTGTTTCGACGCGGCTAGTCCCTTAGAACGTCCGCTAAATGAAACAAAGAGCTGCTCCGTCTGTCTGAAAACAGACGAGCGAGACACATAAGCTCGTAATGCCCTGACTGGGCAAAGGAGGCTCGCGTCTCTTTCCTCATCAGGGACCGGTAGGGCTGACAGGGAGATAACCTGCGCCCTAAACGGTGTGTTGAGGGATTTTGGAACATAACCGTGCTTAGGTTTGAGTATAACTTTTGAGTCATTAGGCCCAAACTCCATGCACGCCGCACTCACAGAGAGCGCGTGTAGATCCCCTATGCGCTTCACTGAAGCGAGAGCCAGCAAAAACACCGTCTTGAAAGACAGGTGTTTCAAATCAATTGACTGTAAAGGCTCAAATGGCGCACCTTTCATGGCTTCCAGAACCGTAGAAAGGTCCCATACGGGGACTGAGGGAGGTCTGGGAGGATTCAGTCTCTTAGCCCCTCTAAGGAAGCAGATGACTAAATCGTTCCTTCCTATTGACTGACCAAGCGTTGTTCCTGAGAACGCTGCTATAGCCGCCACATAAACTTTGAGCATGGAGGGGGCCCTGCCCTCATCCAACAGCTCTTGTAGGAAGGAAAACACCTCCGTCACACCACAGTCTGTGGGTGACACACCACGGGCTGTGCACCAGCCCGAAAACACTGACCATTTCGAGGAGTAGAGCCGTCTCGTAGACGGAGCTCTAGCCTGCGTGATCGTGTTTAATACTCCTTTAGGGAGTCCAACATGTACCCGTTGATGGCCCAGGCATGAAGGGACAATAGTTCCGGGTGAGGATGCCAGATCGAGCCGTGGGCCTGTGAGAGGAGGTCTCTCCTCACTGGTACTGGCCACGGGGCAGTACTTGCTAAGTACATCACGACTGGGAACCAAGGTTGGTTTTTCCAGAACGGTGCCACCAGCAATACTGAGCATCCTTCTTCCCTGATCCGTTCTATCACCTGAGGCAGGAGAGAGACGGGGGAAAAGCATAGAGCGGGCGGCGGGGCCACACATGGGCCAGCGCGTTCCTGCTCTTGGAGAAAAATTCCGGACAGTGAGCGTTTTCTTGAGACGCAAACAGGTCTACTTCCGCTCTGCCGAATTTCTTCCACAGCAGTTGGACTGTCTGTGGGTCATTTCGAGGCAGTTTATGTGCAGGAGCTTTTCCCGTTCCGACCACTGGCCGAAGAACGGTCTGCCCTCGAGCAGCGCTCCCCATCCCGAGGTGGACGCGTCCGTGGACACCACTCTCACCCTCGAGGAAGTCCCCAGGCTTACACCTGATTGGTACCAGTCGTTCGCTCTCCAAGGTTTCAGAGTTGTGACGCACTTCTGATTGACCCTGAGGCGAAGCGAACCGGATGCCCACGCTCTGCGTGGGACTCGCGCTTTCAGCCAAAACTGCAGCGGGCGCATGCGGAGCAGGCCCAGCTGGAGCACTGATGATGCTGAGGCCATGAGACCTAGCATCTTCTGAAATTTCTTGAGCGGGACAGACGCGCCGCAGCGAAACGAGTTCGCTGTGCGTTGAATGTCTACCGCGCGCTGTGGTGATAGTCGCGCTATCATGGACAGCGAGTCCAATTCTGTGCCCAGGAAAGATATCTTCTGACTGGGTGACAGAGAGCTCTTCGCCCAATTGACACTGAGACCCAAATCCTCGAGGTGATCGAGTAAAATGGTCGTGTGTTCTATGAGCACTGCGCGAGATTGCGCTAGAATCAGCCAATCGTCCAAATAGTTCAGTACTCGCATGCCTCTCATTCTGAGGGGTGCGAGCGCCGCATCCATGCACTTCGTAAATGTACGGGGTGCCAGGGACAAACCGAACGGCAGGACTGTGTACTGATATGCCTGGCCCCCGAAGGCGAATCTCAAATATCGCCTGTGACGTGACGCTATTTGTATTTGAAAAATACGCGTCTTTCAGATCTATTGACACAAACCAATCTCCTTGGCGAATCTGCACAAGGATTTGTCTGGTCGTGAGCATCCTGAACTGTCGCTTCACAAGCACTTTGTTCAGTTGCCTTAGATCTAGTATGGGTCTGAGACCCCCGTCTTTTTTCGGTACCAGGAAGCGGCATTCTTGAACATTACTCAAGTATACTTCATAAAATGAACTTGAAGTATACTTTTTTTTCGTAAGGGACCTCAAGTCCTGGATTTCCACAGTCAAACGGTCAGGCAGAGAGGGCAGTGCAAACAATAAAAAATCTGCTGAAAAAAGCACAAGACACTAACAGAGATCCATACATTGCTCTCCTGGAGTATAGAAACACACCGTTGAATGGGATAGGCCTTTCCCCTGCACAGTTACTCATGGGAAGAAGACTGAAGTCAAAGATTCCAGTGTCAAAGAAGCTGCTGATGCCCAAGGTTTTCAGACAGGTGCGTAACAGACTGAGTCACAGGCAAGTCAAACAAAAGCAATACTTTGATCGTGGGACAAGAAAGCTACCGGAATTGAAGAAAAATTAAAGAGTGAGAATTAGATAGGATAGCAAATGGAAACCTGCAGTGGTTCTCGACAAACTTCAACAACCAATATCTTACATTGTTCAAACACCAGACAGTTGCATCTTCAGAAGGAATAGAAGAGGTTTGCTGAAAACAAAGGAGACGTTGCGTCCTTCACCTCAAACTGAAGCTGTGGAAGACTTACGTGTTCCTTCACCAGATTTTGAGCAGAATTCAGAGCAGGAAAACAATGTGGACAATAACGCTAGTGCAAGTTGTTCGTCTTCTGAGAATGCCAAGAGTTCGCCTGTGGGAAATCGTCAATTTCGTGCAGTGGGTAATGAGAGACTGTCAAGATTTGGTAGGCCTATCAGAGTGCCTAGTAGGTACCGGGAGTAATTCAGTATAGTGCCAAGTCTTAAGAGTAACTTAAGTTTATTGTTGTGTGCAAGTTATGTTAATGTAAAAAAAAAGAAAAAAAAGGGAGATGGGTCATGTGTACATGTTGTAGTGTAATTAGGTGAACACTGTGAGGCGCCATTGCGACACCGTCTGTGTTGTATAGACACACACAAGTAAAGAGAGTTCAGTTCAACCACATGCGGTTTCCTGTCTTCAATACATTACAAACGGATTCCAGTTTTTTAAAAAATATATATAATCTACGACCTGCATACGTGCACGCGAGAAGATTATAGGGACAGTCTGCAGGAAGTCACGGAGTTAAATAGGGGAGCACCCCGAGTCATCCTGGTCACGAGGGACATTGTTTGTATTAGACTCGACCTATGCATTTGCAACGAGAGATAGTATCCAGTGTGAAGCACTGCCTCTGGTGGTCAGGAAGAACGAAATAGAACGTGGATGCATGCTTTAGTTGTGTATATATGTATATGCGAGTGATTTCATATGTGGATGTGCGTGAACTTTTCAGTGCAAACGGAAGGCATTTCAGTGTAAAAGGAAGTCATTTGTACGTACACGGAAGTAACCTGCCTATTTACCGCCCTATTTACGTTTTGATAGTTTGTTTCCAATTTTAAATGAAATAAGCATAAACGAGAAAACGGCCCCTTTATTAGTTTTTTCGTTTTTACATCCACATATGAAATCACTCGCATATACATATATACACAACTAAAGCATGCATCCACGTTTTATTTTGTATGTATGCGCGTGTGTTTTATGGATGTGTATGCGCGCATCGAGTTTATATGTATGTGCGAGTGTTTATAGGTGTATATGCATGGAAGTTTATGTATATGCAAGTGTTTATAGGTGTGTCTGCGTGCAGCGAGTGTATATGTATGTGCAAGTGTTTATAGGTGTGTCTGCGTGCAGCGAGTGTATATGTATGTGCAAGTGTTTATAGGTGTGTCTGCGTGCAGCGAGTGTATATGTATGTGCAAGTGTTTATAGGTGTGTCTGCGTGCAGCGAGTGTATGTGCAAGTGTTTATAGGTGTGTCTGCGTGCAGCGAGTGTATATGTATGTGCAAGTGTTTATAGGTGTGTCTGCGTGCAGCGAGTGTATATGTATGTGCAAGTGTTTATAGGTGTATATGCATGGAAGTTTATATGTGCGAGTGTTTATAGGTGTGTCTGCGTGCAGCGAGTGTATATGTATGTGCGAGTGTTTATAGGTGTATATGCATGGAAGTTTATATGTATGTGCGAGTGTTTATAGGTGTGTCTGCGTGCAGCGAGTGTATATGTATGTGCGAGTGTTTATAGGTGTATATGCATGGAAGTTTATATGTATATGCTAGTATTTATAGGTGTATGCGTGCGTCAGGTTTATATGTATATGCAAGTTATTCACAAGTGTATATGCATGGAAGTTTATATGTATATGCTAGTATTTATAGGTGTATGCGTGCGTCAGGTTTATATGTATATGCAAGTTATTCACAAGTGTATATGCATTCATTACTAACATAATATGTAGTGGTGTGGATTTCATATTAGTGTGCACGTGTATTTCATATATGTATTTTGAACATCCAATAGTATCTACATCCAATAGTATCGCCGGAAAGATGAAGAGGCGGACATAAGGAGAGCCATGGAGATACAAGTAGGAGGAAAGAGAAAGAGGGGAAGGCCGAAGCACCGTTGGAAAGACACCATAAAGACAGACATGGAGTGGTGTGGCCTAGAGAAGGAAGATACAGACGATCGTGACAGATGGAGGTGTCTGGTTGAGATGAAGATCAGGCAGAAACCTGCTACCCGAAAGGATAGAAGCGGCGAAAGGTGAGAAATAGTATACATGTATATGCGAGTAATTTATATATGCACGTGTGTTATGTATGTATTGATAAGCGAAGTTTGATTTAAATCCTACGTGGCGCCTCATATAGTGTTCGTAACCCGGTCACACTAAATGCGTCTCTATAGCACGCATTGTGTTTATCGTGCAATTTATACACGAAAATTTGTTTTTACGTGCATATGATACGCATGGGTAGGATTAGTATTGTGGGGTGCGTGTGTATTGAGATTAGGCTGGTCATTCTCAGGGAATGCATGAACGGATAATTACAATTACTTTGAATGCAATATAAGTGGCTTTAGACCATCTGCCACATGCACTAATGTAGTGAACGATCTGATGTAAAGCGTACAAAACAATGTGAAACTACAAGGTTCTGTTTAGAAAGTCTTTAATGCTGATATTTTACAACCGTTTGACTGACAGCAGAAGTTCAGGAGTCTTCAGAAGAATCACTAACCTACAAGAAAGAGTAACATAATTTCAACTCCAATAATAGGCGGGATGCAAATGTCATGATCATCCGGTTAGGCTTTATTTTGTGATAATGACTGTGCATTATCCCTTACAAAACTGTTGTATGACATGGTTCATGTTAGTTTATCACAGTATGATGATCAATAATGACAATACATTTGATCTTCTTGCTGTTCTTGTTGTCATCCTCTTACACCTGAAAGAATAAACACACTGATAGGCAGTGTGTCAGTCTGAGTTTTTGATTGTGATCACATCACCTTAATCACAGCAGTACATGCGCACGTCATTGAGAGCGGTGTCGTCTCCATTGATTCCCTGTGGCTCTTCTATCTGGGTCCCGATGCCACAGATTCCTGTTCCTTTACATTTTGGACTCCATTTTCCCCAATCGCCCCAGTCTGTGCCGTCACCTCGAAGGATAGAACCTCCACTGCAGTTGAATCTGAAATAAATGTGACAGTATTATGTTAAAGTGCCCATATGCTTTTTCGGATATGACCTCTCATGCAATGTGTAATAGAGCTGTTTGAGAATGTAAAAGTCTCAAAGTGCAGATAAATGGAGTTGTCTCCCAAAAGAAAGAAGCGATTCTGAACTGCCTGAAACGAGTCGTCAGTAATTCAAGTCAATTTTATTTGTATAGCGCTTTTCACAATACAGATTGTATCAAAGCAGCTTCACAGTATTAAATTAAAATAATACAACAAAGTTTGTTTCAAGAGGAATTTATTGATTGATAAAATTAAATTAAATATCCCCAAAATATCCCCCAAAATATATAAATTCAAGTCTCACTTCCTGCTGAACATACGTAGGTTTGTTACGAATTTGCATAATGCCAGTCTCTGGTCTTGATTGGCTGAACAGCGTCTCTTTGCCCCGCCCTCAAACACTGTAGTTTATCTGAGACTGGAAGAGTTTGGTTCATGTTGTTCGTGTGGAGAAGACGCTGTTTTCTGCTGACAAAGCAAATCCACTTTGATGAGATTGATACGGTAAAACCCACGCCATCGTTACTGTTCGTATCACTGTGATCAAGAGCTGAGAGTCAGATATGATAATGAGCGTTTAGTTTCTGACTAATCACAGCAGACTGGGCCGTCTGACCAATCAGAGCAGAGCGGCTCTCAGAGAGGCGGGGTTTAGAGAGACTGAAGCGTTTCAGACACTGTGAGAAAAGAGCTGATGCTGCAGTGGAGATTATGAGGAAATTAAAGTGTGTTTTGACCAACCTATTTTCAATGGAAAGCCTACTCAAAAAGTCACTAAATGTTGCGCCAACTGTCTGCAGTTTACATCTGTTTTCTTTCCTAATCCGTGCTCCCATATTGTAATTTTAATATAATATAGCTGAATGTCCAATAAAGCTATTCTCATTTACATATTTTCTGTCAGACAGCGGAACGAGTGTGATATAGTGACTGACTACATGTAAACCAGCAATCCAAAAAGTCGCTAGATTTATCGCTAAAAGTAAGTCGCTATAGACCTTTGCGCCAGAGAAACGAGGGCGCCGCCATCTTTAGAATATTGTCTTTGAACTTCCGGTTTTGCGGTCGCTCTGTATATTTCTATGGCTGTCCAGGAGTAATAAGCTTTTGAAGTAGATTTACTTAATGTAAAGTTAAAGAAAGTTATCATGAGGATTGTAATGTTTAAAGCAGATGTCTTAACAAATGTAAGTCGACCGGGAAGATTTTAAAGGACAAGTTCGGTATTTTACACTTAAAGCCCTGTTTACAGATCGTATCTGATGAAATAGAACGGTTAAGATTAAAATTTGGACACATGCTCCTGTCCCGAGAATTTTAGGTTTATTTCGCTTTTGTGGACCTATTTTGCCAAACGCGTCACACCCGTGATTCTTCCGTTGAGAGCTTGAATAATAGACACTCCAGCCCAGTTGGTGGCGATAATGCACCTTTGCCAATTGCAAGCAAACCACGGGCATTTCATTGAATACACAGAAGAAGCAGAAGAAGAAGCGGCGGAGTAATACCGTAAAGGTGCTGCGGTCTCACAGCACGTCCTATTAAGTCAATGGAGTTGGACAAAAACTACGATAAAACCTGTTGGAATGCATCTTTTTCAGTGATTTTTGATGGAACATATCAGTGAACACCCCCTGACCACTCGGTGAGTTTCACGTCTTTGTAAACGAAAGTTTAATGTGTTTTTAGGACGGAATCTTCCAGTGCATATAGACAACCATTGTGGGGGTGGAGGGGGGGAAGTGAAATAAACCTAAAATTCTCGGGACAGCAGCATGTGTCCAAATTTTAATCTTAACCGTTCTATTTCATCAGATACGATCTGTAAACAGGGCTTTAAGTGTAAAATACCGAACTTGTCCTTTAAACGAGCTGTTCATTCATAAATACTCAAGATCGCTGTGAAAATACAGACTGGATGTCAAAAGACAACGAGTGCAGCGCTGAAAAGGGGCGGGGCTACATAAGGTCTATAGGGGTATGAAAAGTCGCTCATTCCTGTGACAAACTCACTAAATTGGCAACACACATTTTTGACCTTGGATGCACTTAAACCGAGACTCTAGAACACAATTTTTAACCTTTAAAATAGCATAGTAGGGGCACTTTAAACATGAAGTTTGACTTTTTTTGGAAGTTTTTTTCTTCTTTTTTCAGCCCAGAATAAATATATGAGCTAGCGGAAGTATTGATTTACTGTTTATAGAACTTCTGTAAAAGAGATATAACACTTAATAGTCGTATTGTTGCTCTGAATATCATTCATATGCTTGATGAGGGAAATCTGAGACCCTGAATGGCAAATTCAGAATGATTGTTCTGTTCAGAATGATGACTCACCTGATGTTGTTTGCGGCCGTTTCATCTTTAGTTTCTGCAACCTGGACTCTCAGCTGGAAAGCTGTCAAGAATCCCGAAGGACACCATTTGATATCAGTCCACTCTCCCCAGCTGAAGAAAACACACAATTTATGGCATTTTTGAAGGTTTATTGAAGACAATGAAGATTAAATCCACAGTTAATTTATCTAGCTTATGAAAAAACTGCTCTGTAATGTAAGAATTCTTTATAAACTCAAAGTAATCATGTTACTAGTTTTACTTCATTGCATAGAGTCCGAGCTCATTACCTTCCTACGTCAGACTGAACGGAGATTTCCTTATTTACGTCTGATAAGTCTTTGGTCCGACTGACACAGTAAAGACGAATCCCGTTGAGTGCTGTGTTATCCCAAAAAACAGGTTCTTCCACCTAAAAAACAAGAAAAAACAGCAACAACATTAAGACAATCCTCTATTTGATAATGTTCATGGCAGGTGGAGATTAACTAACACACACACACACACACACACACATTAAATAAGGAGCTATTTGCGGTTACACGTGTTTTTATTTTTGAACACCTCCAGATGATACTATTCTCACTTCAAAAATGGATTTCAAAGGCCGTCACTCTATTTTAATCTGAAATATTGCATTTATTGAAAAAATAATGGGAAAGAAAATACATTAACTTTAGTGGAAAAAATAGCTCATAAAATGTTTATAAATATTGCATAGTATCATAAAATCCCCTAAAAAATGTAAATAATAATCAAAAAAATATTACCGACCAAAAATGAATTACATTGATTTTCCTGCAGGAAAAAAATTACATTTTAAAGCTTTTGACAGAGAAGGAGCCAAGTTTGACCCCAAAATGAAGAGGCTCAGAGGGTTAAAGTCTACATAAAACCTCTGACATATGAAGGAAAAACGTTGACAGGACTTGCTTTTACATTTCAGGAATTGATTGAATCATGATAAATCTTGATATTTTCTAACCCAGATACTTTTTCTTTTTTAAAGCTCAAACTCACTTCATGTCATTTTGCTTCTTCTCCAGTAAACGTATCTTGATTTAAGAATGTTTAGATATTTGTACCGGATAACAAGACAAAAATACTGAGTTAGAAAATCAAAACCACTTTCATGAGTCAATGGTCAACTTACCATCAGACTAAACCCCGTGGCGTATGTTCCAGTTGGACAAAATTCCCTCTGACCCCACGACCCCCACTTCAATCCATTGGACACAGTCAGCAACGATACGAAAGTTCTTTCAATGCTCTCCTCAGAATGTTTTCCAGTGGACTGAACGCTCACATGCAGCCCAATAATGGCTAGCAGTGAAAACACCATGGAAATGAAGGGATGCATTGTATTGCCAAATAATGATTAAATTAATTCTGTTTGGTTTCCTAACCAAAAACTTACCCCGGTTACCCTAAGCCTTCTTAGGTTGGTCAGTAGAACATGCCTGTTTCTTTTTTGAGCCAATCAGAACATTACATTTATATGTATTTAAATTCAGCCAATCAGCAGCCAGGAACACAGAGTCCACGTCAATGCCTGTAAATAAACAAACACAAATACAAACATCTGTTTGTTTAACTGAGTGTTCTTGGAAAGTGTTTTACTCAGTAAAATGCCTATCAAATGCTGGTTGATTTTGTCATTTTATTTCCTGTTGTAAATATCAAGGATTGCAAAGCAGCAGGAAAAGATCTGCTAAAACTGATAATTCTGTCATCATTTACTCACTCTCATGTCGTTCCAAACCTGTACGACTTTCTTTATTTCAAGAAGAATGTAAGTGTCATAACTGTATTTTCACACAACTTGACTTCTGAAGTCTTATGACAATTTGCATGAAGAAATGAAAACACATAAAAATCATTGTTTATCCATATTGTTCCAGTCGGTGAAACTAAATGATTGTGCAAGTCACGTAAACACACTTTAGACAAACACTGATCAGGTCGAATTGCCAGTAAAAGCATGTGCCCTTTCAAAATGTTTATTTACACTTTTTATCTTTCATGAGGTTTGAGATACTGGGAAGCAGAAATCACACATTTAAGCAATCCATGAAGAGTTTGTGTGTGTGTAGGAAAATAACAATCTTTGATTTCTGATTCATAACTGCTTCTTGATTCTGGCACCGTTTGTGATAGTCGCTGCAGGAGTGGCTTTACAATCTTCTCAAATATTAAAATAAGGTTTGAATTTGTTTTGCATCAAATCATTTTCTGAATATGCATTGTGCCATTTTAGCTAAAAACACATTTATATATTGGGATACAATTATATCTTTAGAAAGGCAAAAAGTTGCCTTGCCTTGCCTTGAATGCAATATGAGTCACCTTAGACCATCTGCCTCATGCACTAATGTAGTGAACGATCTGATGTAAAGTGTTGTGTAAAAGAATGTGAAACTACAAGGTTCTGTTTAGAAAGTCTTTATTGCTGATATTTGGCAACCGTTTGACTGACAGCAGAAGTTCAGGAGTCTTCAGAAGAATCACTAACCTACAAGAAAGAATTAAATAATTTCAACTCCAATAATAGGCGGGATGTAAATGTCATGATCATCCGGTTAGGCTTTATTTTGTGATAATGACCAGGGGCCTCATTTATAAACGTTGCGTACGCACAAAAGAAGGCGTACGCCGCTCTCTACGCAATAATTGGTATTTATAAAAAGCAAACTTGACGGGGAAATGTGCGGTCCTTCACGCAGACTTTGACCCAGGCGTACGCACAAAAACGGGTAAAATGAGAAATGGCGACACCGTCGGCAGAGGGAAGAAACACGTGAAAGTGTGTGAAACTGTAGACCGTTGTGTAAAAGAAATGGCAATACTGCCTCTCATAAATAACTTGAAGACTTCACAAAGCAAGTCTTACAATTAACAGCCTACACAAACACCCGTCTGATCGATCTGCAGTGTAAAACAAACAAAATCAAACGAAGATTACAACAGAAATGCAAATTAACACATATTTTTTGAAATATGTTCTGCAATAATATTGGCATGTTATGCAATTCATCCTCATAACACATCTGTAGCTTGTCAGATGCAATCAAATGGATGGTAATAAAATGCCATGATGCCATCACAATGCGTAATGACGCACAATGGCTGATCTTGCGCTTCACGCTTGCGCGTGAGTGAAGTTACGTTTCTTGGTTTTCCTCTATGATTTCGCAATCGATGAATATTAACTTGTGGGCGTTTCACGGACTATTTATGGGCAACTATGGGCGTGACATGAAGCCGCAAAAGCTGCGCTACATTAAGAATTGATTGTGATTTATTAAGGGAAAACTGCGTAGGATGTGCGTGCGCACGGTTTTATAAATCCGAATATTTCTGTGCGCACGCACGTCCTATGTTTCATCCGTACCCCACTTCTGACGCAAATCCTACGCAAAGTTTTATAAATGAGGCCCCAGCCGACTTTACAGATTTACATTACAAAACTGTTGTATGACATGGTTCATGTTAGTTTATCATAGTATGATGATCAATAATAACAATACATTTGATCTTCTTGCTGTTCTTGTTGTCATCCTCTTACACCTGAAAGAAAAATCTGATTTAGTTGATCTGCAGTCACTATTAGTAAGATCTGAGTTTTTGATTGTGATCACATCACCTTAATCACAGCAGAACATGCGCACGTCATTGAGAGCGGTGTCGTCTCCTCTTCCCTGTGACCCTTCTACCCGGGTCTTGATGCCGCAGATTCCTTTTCCCATACAGTTTGGGCTCCAGTTGCCCCAGTTGCCCCAGTTGCCCCAGTCTGTGCCGTCACCTTCCAGCACCTCACCTCCACTGCAGGTGAACCTGGAAAAAATTCAGATGTGACAATATTATGATAAATATGTTATTGTGCTGTTGGATTGAATGTCATCACATGATCACCTGCAGCAATCACAATCACAAACAGCGAGTGTGATATTAACTAAACTATTGATAGGGGAAAACGTACTCGGTTACTAGAGTAACCTCGGTTCTCTCTAGAGAGGGAACGAGTATTGCGTAAGTTGCTTACACGACGGGAAAAACTCCTTTTTGAAGCTAAAAAATTATCCTTAATTTTGTATTTATTGTCAACGCGTTGCAGCAGCTAGCAGACCTAGAGCGGGCTAACTAGCATGCTCATTGGTTGCTCCGTGGCAACTGCAGCAGCCTACCACTGAGCCCTGCGTGATGTCACGCCAATGGGAGCGATTCGCGCCCCCACGCGTCATAGCCCGCCAGAATGGGCGTGGCTTTAGCATATAAAAGACGGGCTCGGGAGCTGCTTACCTGGTTTTCATCGACTGAAGCAAGACCAGCTCGAGGCGCGAGCACGGAAGGTTACGCAATACTCGTTTCCTCTCTAGAGAGAACCGAGGTTACACTAGTAACCGAGTACGTTCTCTTACGAGAGGTTCTCTCGTATTGCTTAAGTTGCTTACGCTACAGGAACCCCTTGTCAACGCCGTGCGCGCCAAGCATCCACCACATATAGTCCCAGGGGCACACACGGGGAACACAGATTAGTGGGTACATGTATATAAGCACACAGTATCATGTGGCAGAGAATACAGAGCGGCACAGCCGGTCCATACTGAAAAGGGAAAATCTACCCTTATACGGCAGCTCAACCAGGGGAGCTAGGATAAATGTGAGAGTAGTCTGCGCGCGAACGAACCTGAGCAGAACATACTCGTAACTTAGACTGACAAAAGTCTAGCCTGCAGGGCAGGAACTTCTAGGTTATAAAACCTAACAAATGTAGAGGGGGAGGCCCAGCCTGCCGTCATACAAATGTCGTGAATAGAAATCCCGCTGGACCAAGCCCACGAGGAGGCCATGCCTCTAGTGGAATGAGCCCTGACGCCCAAGGGGCACTGCAGGTCCTTAGACGCATATTCTGCCGCGATAGCGTCCACAATCCACCTGGAAAGACTCTGTTTCGAGGTGGCAAGGCCCTTGGCGCGCCCACCAAATGAAACGAAGATCTGCTCCGAGCGCCTGAAGGTGGCGGAGCGCGTGACGTAAACCCTTAACGCCCTAACAGGGCAAAAGAGGTTAACATAGACTTCGCTACCGGATCCCGGCAGGGCCGATAATGTAATAACCTGCGCTCTGAAGGGAGTGCCTAGCACTTTGGGGACATAATCATGTCTCGGCTTGAGGATGACTTTAGAGTCATTAGGTCCAAACTCGAGACATTGTTCCTGGACAGTCTGTCTGGACCGTCGTTCAGGCGACCAGGCACATGCGCGGCTCTCAGCAAGAGCAGGGAGTGCTGAGCCCAAACGAGGAGGCGTTCCGCCAGAGCATTGAGATTTCTGGATCTGATGCCGCCTTGGCGGTTCACGTAGGCCACCACTGACATGTTGTCCGTGCGAACCAGTACATGGTGGCCCCGCAGGCAAGGGAGGAAGTGCCTCAGCGCCTTCTCGACCGCTATCATCTCCAGACAGTTTATGTGAACCTAGGTTGGAGGCGTCTGTCGAGATAACCTTCCAGTACGAGATAGCTCCCATTGTCACTCCCGACTGGTACCATTCGGCCGCTATCCAGGGCTCCAGAGCTGAAACGCAGCTCTGAGTCACTCTGATACGCAGACCGCCGGAAGCCCAAGCTCAGTGTGGTACTCGTGCATTCAGCCAGCGTTGTAGCGGGCGCATACATAGCAAGCCCAGCTGAAGTACTGCTGAAGCTGAGGCCATGCAGCCAAAAATTCTCTGAAAAGTTTTGACAAAATGAAGTGGCCAGGAGTCGAACACGGCGCGCGCGCTGTGTCGACAGGCGGGCCGTCATAGACACGGAGTCTAGTTATATCCCCAGAAAAGAGGCTGTCTGACTGGGCAGTAATGAGCTCTTGGTCCAATTGACCGTGAGACCCAATTCTTCCAGATGGCTGAGAAGCAACGTTCTGTGAGATAATAATTATATCTCCGACTGTGCTAGAATCAGCCAATCGTCCAAATAGTTCAATATTCGCATGCCCTGACTTCTGAGGGGAGCGAGAGCCGCGTCCATGCACTTCGTAAATGTACGGGGTGCTAGGGACAGGCCAAATGGGAGGACGGTGTATTGATATACCTGACCGTCGAAGGCGAATCTCAAGAATGGCCTGTGACGGGGTATTTTCTGAATCTGAAAGTATGCGTCTTTCAGGTCGAGAGAGATAAACCAGTCCCTCGGGCGAATTTGTCGTGAGCATTTTGAACGGTCGCTTCATGAGAGCTTTGTTCAAATGTCTCAGATCTAAGATAGATAGGAAATACCGGCTGTAGAAGCCTGACTCGCCGAAGCCGAAGACAGGGCGAGGGCTGCGTGGTCTCGTCCCAGGCAGAGAGCGCAGATCACATGGCGGTCTCCGTCGCTGAGCGGGGCTCTGCAAGAGCCACAGGAAGTGCGAGGCATTTTGACAAAAACGCCTCGTGCTCTTTCAGAGAGAAAGTGTGTGACGCAGCGGCAAACACACACAGCAGAAAAAGGATATGACACCGGATAGCGTAGCAGGCACGGATGGCTGAAGGCGGCGAGAATCGTCTGGCTTCCTCAGGCGCTGTCCTAGGCTTGCTCTGTCGCTTGTTTCAACGGTGGCAGCTTCTCTCAGAGATCCAGCGATGCGGAGAGCTTCGCTGAAGAGATGAAAATCAGGTAAGCAGCTCCCGAGCCCGTCTTTTATACGCTAAAGCCACGCCCATTCTGGCGGGCTATAACGCGTGGGGGTGCGATGTCACGCAGGGCTCAGTGATAGGCTGCTGCAGTTGCCGCGGAGCAACCAATGAGCGCGCTAGTTAGCCCGCTCTAGGTCTGCTAGCTGCTGCAACGCGTTGACAATAAATACAAAATTAAAGATACATTTTTTGGCTTCAATATCTCGAGAAAAGGAGTTTTTCCTGTAGCGTAAGCAACTTACGCAATACGAGAGAACCTCTCGTAAGAGAACTGAGTCCTTAAATAGCAAAATAAACCCAGGATGGGTAAGAGATGGTGTAAGAGGTTTACACTGGGTAAGAGATGTTATAACTTATAGCAGCACACACTCACCTGATGTTGTTTGCGGCCGTATCATCTCCTTTTCCTTGGGAAGATTCAACTCTCAGCTGGAAAGATGTCAAGTGTCCAGAATGACACCATTTGATATCTGTCCAGTCACCCCAGCTGAAGAAAACACACAAAGAGGTTGCCTGATCAAATCAATTATTATTTTCAAGAAAATCCTCAATTTACTTATCTAGCTTAAACATTTAATGCAAGAATTGTTAATAATCGGAGTCCATTACTTTCCTACGTCGGACTCAATTGAGGTGTAGTCATGTACGCCTGATGATTCTTTGGACCGATCGACACAGTGAAGACGAATCCCATTGAGCGCTGTATCATCACCACGACCAATAGGTCTTTCCACCTTAAAACAACAACAACATCAAGGCAATCTTCCATTTGAAAGAGGAAACTCTAACCCAACCCATAGTAACATTTATCTTCATGCTCTTTAGTATTACACAGACACTGTAAAAATCTTAAGCAGGTGCAGTTCCCTGGAGAAACCTGGAATTAAAAGTGCTCTAAGTGATCACGTGTTTTTTAGGCCAAAACATTTTTTGTCACATCCAGCAAACATCTCCTCACTATCCGCTAGCTGCCTGTCCCCTGAACACACTGTAAAAAAAAATGCTGGTAAATCCAGTTTGTTTTTTCTAAATGGTTCATGACTGTCTCAGGAAGCACGGAAGGGAGGGGGAGGGGACGGGATGAGGAGGAGGGAGGGTCGAGCTAGCCTCCATTTTGTTTGAAAATACTTTGAACATCAACAAGAAGTGACTTCACCCAACATCGCTTAGACTTAGAGCACCTTTAAATGACAAACAGCAACTCCACAGTTTTGAACCTTTGAAGCACTCATCCACCCCCATATTAGCAAAATAGAGAAAATGCCCAACTTACCTTCAGACTAAACCCTGCGGCGTACGTTCCACTTGGACACATGCTCCTAAACCCCCACGATCCCCAACTCATTCCGTTCGACACCGTCAGCTCAGATCTGTAATATCGGTCGATGCTCCGCTCAGAACGACCTTCTGCGGGACGACTGCTCACATGCCCAATAATGGCCAGCAGTGAAAACATCATGGAAAAGAAGTGATGCATTGCTACAGCACTGGCCTGATTGAAAAATACTGATTGTTAGATTAATTTTCAGGTAGACTATCTGCAGCCTCAGCTATCAGTGATCAGGTGGAAACAGGCGCCTCAACCCTTGTGATGTGAGAATGATCAAGCAAACACAGAGACTGTGTAGTACCATAACATTGTCAAGTTTATTAAGGAAAAAGGCTCATATTTATACACAAGATTAAGCAAATTCATCCAGCTCCTTCTTTGGTTGGTCAGTAGAACATGCCTGCTTCTTTTTTGAGCCAATCAGAACATTACATTTATATGCATTTAAATTCATCCAATCAGCAGCCAGGAACACAGAGTCCACATCAATGCCTGTAAATAAACACACAAAAATACAAACATCTGTTTGTTTAACTGAGTGTTCTTCGAAAGTGTTTTACTCAGTAAAATGCCTATCAAATGCTGGTTGATTTTGTCATTTTATTTCCGGTTGTAAATATCAAGGATTGCGAAGCAGCAGGAAAAGATCTGCTAAAACTGATCATTCTGTCATCATTTACTCACTCTCATGTTGTTCCAAACCTGTATGACTTTCTTTATTTCAAGAAAAATGTAAGTGTCATAACTGTATTTTCACACAACTTGACTTCTGAAGTCTTATGACAATTTGCATGAAGAAATGAAAACACATAAAAATCATTGTTTATCCATATTGTTCCAGTCGGTGAAACTAAATGATTGTGCAAGTCACGTAAACACACTTTAGACAAACACTGATCAGGTCGAATTGCCAGTAAAAGCATGTGCCCTTTTAAAAAGTTTATTTACACTTTTTATCTTTCATGAGGTTTGAGATACTGGGAAGCAGAAATCACACATTTAAGCAATCCATGAAGCGTCTGGGTGTGTAGGAAAATAACAATCTTTGATTTCTGATTCATAACTGCTTCTTGATTCTGGCACCGTTTGTGATAGTCGCTGCAGGAGTGGCTTTACAATCTTCTCAAATATTAAAATAAGGTTTGAATTTGTTTTGCATCAAATCATTTTCTGAATATGCATTGTGCCATTTTAGCTAAAAACACATTTATATATTGGGATACAATTATATCTTTAGAAAGGCAAAAAGTTTAGGGTAACAGGATTGACAATATTACACTTTAATTTAATGTAGTGTTCCTGTAGTAGAGTATGTTGGTCATTCTCAGGGAATGCATGAATGGATAAGACAATTACTTTTGAATGCAATTTACTGTAAGTGGCTTTAGACCATCTGCCACATGCACTAATGTAATGAACGATCTGATGTAAAGTGTTGTGCAAAACAATGCGAAACTACAAGGTTCTGTTTAGAAAGTCTTTAATGCTGATATTTGACAACCGTTCTGACTGACAGCAGAAGTTCAGGAGTCTTCAGAAGAATAAATAACCTACAAGAAAGAATTAAATAATTTCAACTCCAATAATAGGCGGGATGTAAATCTCCCGATCATCCGGTTAGGCTTTATTTTGTGATAATGACCGGCTGACTTTACAGATTTACATTAGAAAGCTGTTGTATGACATGGTTAATGTTAGTTTATCATAGTATGATGATCAATAATTACGATACATTTGATCTTCTTGCTGTTCTTGTTGTCATCCTCCTACACCTGAAAGAAAAATCCGATTTAGTTGATCTGCAGTCACTATTAGTAAGATCTGAGTTTTTGATTGTGATCACATCAGCTTAATCACAGCAGAACATGCGCACGTCATTGAGAGCGGTGTCGTCTCCTATTCCCTGTGGCTCATCTATCAGGGTCTTGATGCCACAGATTCCTTTTCCCATACAGGTTGGGCTCCAGTTGCCCCACTCGCCCCAGTCTGTGCTGTAACCCTCCAGCACCTCACCTCCACTGCAGGTGAACCTGGAAAAAATTCAGATGTGACAATATTATGATAAAATATGTTATTGTGCTGTTGGATTGAATGTCAGTCACATGATCACCTGTCCTGCAGCAATCACAATCATGAACAGCGAGTGTGATATTAACTAAACTAATGATGGGGGAAAACTGAGTCCTTAAAGGGATACTCCACTTTTTTTGGAAATAGGCTCATTTTACAACTCCCCCAGAGTTAAACAGTTGAGTTTTACCGTTTTTGAATCCATTCAGCCGATCTCCGGATCGGGCGGTACCACTTTTAGAATAGCTTATGTAGCGGCACGAGGATGGGATGGAATGATTTTAAGCATAAATGATCTCTGCTAACGACTACGCCCCCCTGGAATCTTGCCAGGGACAATAAAATATAGTTTGTTATTTAAGGAAACACAGGTTCGTTCACAGTAAGGCGGCAGGAGACGTGGGTACAAAAATATAAATTTGTTTTATTAAAGATAAATAATCAATATAAAATGCACAAACATCAACAGCACTCAATGTAGACAATTTTGTGGTTCCACGAGCACACATGGAGCGACCTGAGTCAGCAGGACAGGAGCCGAGGCGGAGCAGTGGATAAGGGCACATAAGGCCTCCACGACAAGTCACCTTTTCCGTACGCCTGTGCATATACACTCACACCAGTACACACACTCACACCACTCAGCACACCACACTCGTGAGGGAGACCACCACCAACAATCCACCCCTGCTTTGTGCACTCAGCTCCTGGAACAGAAATGTCACTGTTGAAACACACTCAGAATTGTCACTGTTGAAACACAGAATTGTCACTCCAAGAGACAGAAATTGGAGTAGAGATGTTCAGTTTCACGTTAAACATATTACAAAATTCTGAGTCAAAATACAAAATAAAAACTAATACAAATGAAAAGAAAACTTTCCTGGTGTCACAAGACACAGAGACAACCCCGAAATAAAGGGCTCACATGGAGGCACACACACTAAAATAAACACAAAGGACAGTGTTTTCAGTCCTTTGTCCACAGCGGATCAAAGCAACGGCAAAAGCAGCAGAGCAGCAGAGCAGCAAAGCCATAAAGCAGCAAAGCAACAGAGCAGCAAAGCAGCAACGCAGCAAAGCAACAGCAAAAGCAGCAGAGCAGCAGAGCAGCAAAGCCATAAAGCAGCAAAGCCATAAAGCAGCAAAGCAGCAAAGCAACAGCGCCTCCAGAAGTAGTCCCACGCAGTCAACCGCACGGAAACTAATCGGTGGTGCAGATGCGACCCATTGGTCCGTACTACATCTATAAATTTACAAATAAACAATCAGACAAACTCTGTGATTTAACTGCTAACAATTAATAAAAGCTGTTTCTCTCAACAGATTGCCATTTAACGGAGGCGCAAATTTAAAACTACATACCTTTTAGGTGCGATCTCTGGGGACTAACTCAGTCAGGCAGACAACATGCATGTGGGCTCATCCCATCTATCAGGTGAACAGCGTGCGCGTCGGCAATAACTAAGCATTCCGGACATGAAGTATAAACAACCATACTCTGACCATCAAGAGTACAACCTCAGCCGAATGCCAGCCGCGAAAGCTTGCATGTCGCCCTGGAAATAAGCTAATGTTAGCTACAGTATGCCATTGATCGGCCAGCTCACAACACCCAACATACCTGATTGACGACACGGGAAGGGGCGGTGCCTCATGGCACCATACACTCTAACCAACTTATTTATATGCGCTATACAGCTCACTGATAGGACGAGCTCAAATGAATCAATCAGCCACCTGCAGGCAGGATATATTTCATTAGACCTGTCACACTTAGCATAGATCATTGAATCGGACAGGACCATTAGCATCTCTCTCAAAAAAATGACCAAAGAGTTTCGATATTTTTCCTATTTAAAACTTGACTCTTCTGTCGTTACATCGTGTACTAAGACCGACGGAAAATGTAAAGTTGCGATTTTCTAGGCTGATATGGCTAGGAACTATACTCTCATTCCTGCGTAATATTCAAGAAACTTTGCTGCTGTACCATGAGTCCAGCAGGCGTAATGATATGACGCAGCGCCTGAAAATAGTCCCCAGTTCAGTAACTTCCAACGTGACCGGGACTAAGTTTGTCTAGCCAATTAGACCTATTTTCAGGCGCTGCGTCATATCATTACGCCTGCTGGACTCATGGTATGGCAGAAAAGTTTCTTGAATATTACGCAGGAATGAGAGTATAGTTCCTAGCCATATCAGCCTAGAAAATCGCAACTTTACATTTTCCGTCGGTCTTAGTACACGATGTAACGACAGAAGAGTCAAGTTTTAAATAGGAAAAATATCGAAACTCTTTGGTCATTTTTTTGAGAGAGATGCTAATGGTCCTGTCCGATTCAATGATCTATGCTAAGCTATGCTAAAAGTGGTACCGCCAGACCCGGAGATCGGCTGAATGGATTCGAAAACGGTAAAACTCAACTGTTTAACTCTGGGGGAGCTGTAAAATGAGCCTATTTCCCAAAAAAGTGGAGTATCCCTTTAAATAGCAAAATAAACCCAGGATGAGTAAGAGATAGTGTAATGGTGCGTTCACACCGGACGCGAATAGCGCGTCAGGCGCGAGTGATTTCAATGTTAAGTCAATGCAAAGACGCGTTACGCGCGTAAAAAATTCCTGCGGCGCGAATGAGGCGTAGAGCGCGGCGCGGTAGACGCGAATACGCCTCATTCGCGCGTCAAGTTCGCGCGAATAGCGCGAATTGAGCGTCTGGCGCGTTAAGCGCGAATGATTTTATTAGTGCTATTTGTGCATTCACGGGTTTGATGCGAATTCGCGTCTGCCGCCCGAGTTGAAAAATCTGAACTTCTGCGTGAATTCGCGCCGCGTTAACCAATCAGGAGCCTGCTTGCTGCTGTCACGTGGTGAAGTGACAGTTTATAATGTTATTTTATGTTTGGCCTCAATAAATTATTTTGTAATATGACTAAAATGCACAACAAAGCAAATCTTTCACATAAAAACTCGATTTCAATATATGAGAGATACTCATTTTGTATTGAATGCTATTTATTCCATATCTATTCTAGATTATATGAAACATTATTATTCTAATGTAAAGACAACAAACACAATTTAGTGTATAAAAACAAAAATCACAGGACAGGTTTCACTTTTGGAGGCTGGCTCCATTTATTATCAAAACAAAAATAAATGACAGATTAGGTGGGTGCGGGCGAGGGTGAACCTCGCGCCGGGCTGTCGAGCGCGGGCTCGACAGGCAGCGACCACTCGAGGCCGAGGCCTTATACGGCCTACGCTGTCCTCGTCAGCGTCCTCACCGTTATGTCCACCAAACCTAGCTCCTGGAGCAAATTGTGAAACTCCTGAAACCCTCCGGAGGGTCTGGTGGATCCGAGTACAGCGACGATGTCCCCTACGCAGCTGTTTCTGCTCTCCAGAGCATACACTGCATGAAAATTGGGATTTCCGACCCCGTAAACCGCCGTAAATCTCCCTAATTTTCGGCAGTTAACGACAATTTACAGCCTGTGAACGTCGCGTTCGTCTGTGCCGAATATTGTCGGAAACGAACCATGACGTATGCAGAGCGCTCGCGCCGGAGGTGTGAATGGCTCTAATTACCATATGAATCGCAGCTCCCGCCAGAGAAAGGCTTGAATTTCCTCACTCACTATTGGTTGAACCCACGTGGTTTAAACAAGAAAAATCACTCGTGATTGGTTGGCAGATCTGTTACTATTGGTCACCCTCGCTCATTATAAATTCAAAAAATTATAATATTCATATAAATAATAATATATAAATTATTTTTTTATATTCATAATATGCTATTCTGTGGTATATTCATGCCATTGTTAACCTATGGACTACACTATTATTACCATCAAGGACATGAATTTATAAAGGAAAGGAAAATTTGCCAGGGACATGCTGTTTATTCAAAGAAAGAGCTTTATTAGCACAAACACAAAACAATATACACCTATGTACAAAGCATAGATCATCTGCACACACAACAAATTGGAAGCTCAGTGTCTGTTTTCATCTTCGGAGCTGTAGGTGACTAGCGGCGTTCTCTCTGAATTCGATCCACTTTGAAAACGTCTGTGGTGCGTTGCCCTGTATTTAGGAGTCGCCTCTAATCTCGACTGCAGCGTAGCACAGAGCTCTGTGAGCTCCTGGCTGGTGGTTGAACTTCATCGGACATCAGATCTATGGTGGCGCACTTCCAAATGCCCACGTCATCCTCACCTAGCACACCGTCTCGCTTCTAGCAGCTGTAAAAACAACCAATACAGACAATCAGTACTGTGATGCACTGTGTATGGACACAAAACATCTATTAATGCACTTGAAAAATAGTCACATTGACTAAAAATCTTACCCTCTTTCTTCTCGCTCGACTCCGAGCTGAACTCTTCACAGCTTCGGCCTGCAATGCCAGATCTGGTTGTTTGTACCTGAAGCTCCTGCGTACTGTCTCGTAGTACGTCTTACAGGCAGCTGGAAAACAATTTAATGAGAGTGATATGAATAAAAACAACGCAAGTCACAGTAAAATGAAACAAGGAGAAAATAGTAGAAGTTACTTACAATGTCGTCATGATCAGCGTCATGAAAATCTGGACTTGCAGACATAGCTCTGAGTAAATGTGAGGTTACGCCCTCGTTATGAGGTGAGGTTACTCTATGGAAACAAAATGTATGATTAAGATCGTATACTATAACGGATCTATTTTCTTATACAAGAGAATGAAAGCATATTCTTTGAATCTTACCTTTAAAATGTTTGTAAGCTTTTATGAAAGTAAACAAATAAAAGATTGTAAGATTCTTTTATTTTTTTACCTTGCTCCAGTTCGTAGCGCCCACAATTTGTCTCAGAGTTGAGAAGATGGCATACTGCTTCCTGTAAATTACAGGATTATTTACAATGATTAAACAAATAATAGCCATCACTCCCATGACCTCTTGCTTTATGATGAAATCATGAAAAACTGAATATTCTTACATTTCACAAGGCCTGACAAAATACAAAAGTGACCGATGAGATGAATACTTACTGGGTGTCAACAGGTCTTTGCTCAGAGGTGCGCTAGCATCTTAAGGGTGAAACAAACAAAGAATATTCAAAAATGTACAATTATTGAAATCAAACAAAAAGGTAAGAATTGCCACACTCTGCTCTTCTAAGCAAGACTGTCTGAAACATGTCATTAAGCCAATAAAATAAACTGTTACCAAACTTGATTCTCAAGCAGTAAGTAAAGACCAATTTATAGTTATGCGTCGACCTCCCGCTGTAGCTACAGAGTAGGCTGTGTACATAGCGTACCCTTTAGCACACCCTGACGTGCACCCCACCCAAAATGTAACAATGCGTCAATTTTACGTGGACTGAAGCGCTGTGATTGGTCTAGAACGCCTCCCTCAGGTTTCACAGGCTTCTTTCTGCATGTGTAATTGTGCGTCAACAGGGACAACAATGCAGAAGTATAAATGAAACAGTGTAGCCTATAGCGTAGAGGCTCGGGCTTCGGTCTGACGCAAAAGTATAAATCAGCCTTAAAGGATTAGCTCACCTCAAAATGAAAATTTCCTGATAATTTACTCACACTGAGTGACAAGATATCCATGTCTGTCTTTCCTCAGTGGAAAAGAAATTAAGTTTAAGGAAAACATTTCCATATTTTTAATGGCATATACTTTAATGGCAACCAAAGATCTCAATGTTCCAAGACGGTTCAAATGTCCGTCTCAATGCAGCTTCAGAGTCTCTACACAATCCCAGTCGAGAAATCAGGTTCTTATCTAGCAAAACCATCTGTCATTTTCTAAAATTATATATACACATTTATGTATTTTTTAAACAATTGTTTGTCTTGTGCTAGTCTGCTGGCATTACAGACATTTGAACCTTCTTGAACATTGGGATTGTTGGTTGCCATTAAAGTCCAATCTCTGTAGAAAAATACTGAAATGTTATTCCTCAAAACTAAATTTATTTTCCACTGAAAAAAGAAATAAAGGTTGGGGCAACAGATAAAGTGAATACTCACTGGAAATTTCCTTGCGCTGAAATCTGGCTGCACATTTCTCCGGGTCAGAGAAGGCTTCCACAAGACATTCAAAGTTTGACTTAAGAGTCTGAAACACATGAGTCAGCCAGTAAGTACGGTCATGTTGCCTATACTAAATTAATAATGAAATACTGGAGTCATTACTACGCTTAATTAAGAGTGAGAAGAACCTACTCATCTTGAATGGACCAAAAAAAGCTAATGTTTTAGTTTCATCTTTCCATAGAACATTTGTAAAAGTAACTGACACTACTGGAACTTCAAACGGGCAGAGGGACGACCAGACTCTGACCATAGAACGCTGCCCGTTTGAAGTTCCAGTAGTGTCAGTTACTTTTACAAATGTTCTATGGAAAGATGAAACTAAAACATTAGCTTTTTTTTGTCCATTCAAGATGAGTAGGTTCTCACTCTTAATTAAGCGGCTTAAATAACTCTGACCAGCACTGTATATATTTAAAATAGATTATTCACAAGCAGTAAAAAACTACTTGTCTTGAATGGAGTGTGACTTTGTGCAGAGCAATGTTTTGTGCAGGGGGAAAAGTACTTACCAGGAGTGGACATTTCACTGCCAGGACGCTCCACTTGGCTAGACATGGCACAATCTTTATTAGATAAAACACATGAATAAGCCTGTGACTTATGTTGTACACAACACAATTATGTTTAAGTTGTCATCAGTACTCACCAGTATTGTGCAACATGCTGGTGTCCTCAATGGGCTGCAGCTTCCTTCGTACATTATTGAAAGGAGTATATCTTGACGCTTATACAGAGGTAATGTAAAATAAAATATATAAAGTTAAAGAATTAAATTTTTAAACTGCAATTATAAATTAAGAGAAAACGATTACCCCTGATATTCTCATCCAAATCCAATAATACTGCAAAATAAAATCACTCATTTGTATAAAATTTCAGGCCCAATTTGTATCAACCGATTTTATATTTCAAATGTATAAAATATCTGAAAATGAGAATACCATTTCTAACAGAACCCTCCGATTTTTTTAGATTTTTTTTTTAGTGTGCTTCCTCGTAACGTTAAGTTAACGTTAGATCTAATCACCTCATCGTCCTTCTCCTCTGCCTGGTAACGTTGTTACGTTAGGTGTCACATTCACGACGCACATTTATAAATGAGACAATTCACCTTTAAACCCAGCATCATCTGTGAACCCCGTAGCAAGCTGCTATATGGACAAGCTAACTTAGTTAGCAAAGAGCTAAGTTAGCCAGTCAGACTCAGAACTCTATGCCATGCTGCTATCGTTTTACATGCAGTTTAGTATCCCAAATTGACATATTCTCTCGTGTACAGCTAAAATAACATGGAAACTGAACATGAACCATGAGCAGCAAGCTAACTTAAAAAAAAAAAAAAAAGCGCCAAAAGCTAACGAGAAGTTGTTTACACAGAGAGTGCGCGCGCGCGACCGGCTCTCTCTCTCTCTGGTCGTTCTTTTAGTTAAAACATGCGCCCTGTCACAAACGCAGCCGTTCATCTACATTACTCACCGATCAAATAAGACTTTGGCGGGACAAAAATTCACTTTGGCAGGCGCTAAAACAAGTTCAATGCAGGAAAATTCATGCGTGAGTTTCCATTAGACTCGCACGGCAGCCAGGCTCGCTGCATCCTGCGGTGGACATCCAACCCGGCCACATCCAAGTGTGACGTCAGAAGCCACCACGCCCATGCCCAAATTGGACACAGTCTCATTAACGTTAACATTTAAAAACAGGAAGAAGCATCGAGAAGAGAAGACGAAGGTAACTGCGAACTATTCTAACTGCATTATTACATCACCAATTTCATGTTGTTATTTGGATTAAGGGTAAATATGAAAAATATATTATTTCAGTGCTTATGTGTGACGTTACATCCTGTAAATCTTATTCTGCTCGTAAAGAATATGAGATTTGATTGTCACTCTGTCAGTTGTAAATACTGCATATTGAAAAAGTCATTGCTATGCAAAGAAGTTATACATGTTTAGATAATGTAATGTGATGATAAACTGTTGTAATATGCATAAGTTTTATTATTGATTCATAGTAAACAGTGACGGCAAGCCAGCCATCACATCAGCAGTCTTTCCTAACTATATTATACTTCTTTTCAGGAGTACTACTGCATGCTAGCACTACTATACTATATAATGGTTTGCTGTTCAGTAGTGATATTATTGTATATTTATATTAACGTTTTTCATAGGCCATCATAAATGCCCTGGCTGTCCTCCGGGATGTCTCCTTACAGGAGGCGGAGCAGGTCTTCCTTTCTGGTCCGGATTATCATTGCAGGTCAGAGTAGATTATTAATTATTTTTGCACAATGCCCAGTGCACCCTTTTGTTACTGATATTTCTGTTAACACAACAGTGACTGTTCTCTGATAACTATTTCAGTGAAGTGGAAGATTTTAACAGACGAATTGACAAACAATTGAGGAAAGAAGGGAGACCATTCAATTGGTGGGTATTGCTCTTACATTTACACATTTGGAGTTTGGAATTAGACGTCAGTAACATGAATATTCTATTTGACTTTCTCTCTCTACAACATTTTGTAAGTGTTAAATCAGAAATATATATTTCAGTTGAACATGTTAAACAAATTCTATTATTTCTCTCTCTCTCTCTCTCTCTCTCTCTCTCTCAGAGTTGAAGCCATTCTTGCAGCAACTGGTGGAAAAGGGGATCTTTTTGGTGCTTTTGTTCTAGCACAATATTTTGATGTAAACTTGATGTATTAACACAAAATATTAAATTAAAATATTAATTTGTGACCAAGATATTTTGAACTATGATGATATTTTGATGTTATATTTTGATATGTTAAACTCATAAAACCTGTACAGAAGGGGAAGCGAGAGATTAACTGGTTTTTATGTATTAAAATATTGTGCAAAAGGTCATTTATTTCAGTAATTCAACATAGCTGTAAGCCATAATCATCAAATTTATAACACATAAAGGCTTGAATTATCTCACTTTGCATGTAATGAGTCTATATTATATATTAGTATCAGCTTTTAGTTGAATTACTGAAATAAATGAACTTTTGCACGATATTCTAATTTTTCGAGTTTCACCATATTGGTTCTTTAACTTAAGGTTAACATAAATTTAATTCTGCTGTTCTTTAATTTGATTTCAAAGTCATTTGCTATAACAGGCATTAACTAATAAGTGAATTCTTAATTTGATTGTAAAAATGCAATATTTCTATAACCACATAGAAAGAAATGTAAAAAAAAAAAAAGTTTACATTTATTTTCTTTATTTAGAAGGGGTAACTATTTTGGAGTCCATATAATTAAGAAAGTGACAAAAACTCGTTTTATTATTAAATGCTCCCTTATACGTTTATTATAGCAAAACCATGATTATTGATTACCATTTGTATAACGTAACAGAAATACAAGAGAAATACAAAAATATCGTTTTAAGGTACATTGTTTACTTGTACTACCATGTCATTAACTTACAAAAACATGAATTAGACCATTCCAAGCCTGCCAAAAGCGTCACAATTTAACTGCATCAATAATCTGTAGCGTCACACCTCTACACCAATAACCTCATCTTTATTATAAACCAATAACTATGATAACAACCGTAAACATATTGCCGACAGGAAGCAGCGCCATTTTGCGCATGCGTACAACAAATCGAGTCACGTGCCGTTTTTGGACATGGGCGAGGCTTCCGACGTCACACTTGGATGGGCGTGGCTTCTGACGTCACACTTGGATGTGGGCCGGGTTGGATATCCACCGCAGGATGCAGCGAGCTGTAGTTGGGCAAATGGCGAGCTCAGCTGTTGTTGACGGTGTGTGTGCTTCAAGATAATGACGCAAGTGCTAAGATTCCGATTGGCCAAGAGAAAAAGTGCTAAGATTCCGATTGGCCCAGAGAAATGTAAATTATAAGATTTATCCAATAATGTTTCGCAATTCTAGCCTGCATGGCAGTTTACTGTGAGAAACAATAAGTTTCTTTGTTTTGGAACGTTTCAAAGTTTAAAACAAAGTTAATAAAAACAAAAGTAAACGATTTAATTGAAAATATATATCTAAAATATTGTAAAATATAAGAATTAGGCTATCTTTGGTCCTATTAACAAAATATAATATACTAGGCCTACTATTAACAAATGTTAAGTGTTTTAACAGTTAAAATTACTTTATCCATTTTTGTTGAGTCAAATGAACCATATATATTAAGCAAAACTAAAATATATATATATATAACATGAAAACAAGGTGCGAACATTTGATTTAATTCAAAATATTTTTTAATACTCAACCATTTTACAACTAACCATTTTTTTTCATAGATCATACACAACATAATTATATGATAGACTGAAAAAACAAAAACGATTGATTAAAATAAATACAGAAAATACAGGAATATATAATTGTTTGTGTTTTGTTAGCTTAAGTTTCAGTGTGGATTGTTTGTGTAACCTTTAGACATTAATGAAGATAATTTAATATTTTGTCTAAATCATGCAGAAAACCATCTATCTTTGGATAAAAGCGTCTGACAAATGGATAAATGTAAAATAATATATATTGCCACTGTACACTGTAAGTCCAGATGTTCCTTCATGAACAACAGCCTTTTAAAGTGGATTTTAATGTGGTTATTCAATTTGTCCCATTTTGTCTGTTTAATAATACTGCTATCACAAAAAGGGCAGTGAAAATTTCTGCAACATGTTGTGCATTGCTCCAAAAGTGGTAGCGCTATTCAAACTCCACTGGCTACCTGTCACATTCAGGATTGATTTTAAAATTGTACTATTTGTGTATAAAGCTCTTAACAAACCGGCCCCACAATATCTGACCAATCTCCTCTGCCCGTACACTCCATCTCGTACTTTGAGATCCAGTGATCACTGTCTTCTTATCGTGCCCAGATCCAGACTTAAAAAACGAGGCGACTGCACTTTTGCGACTGCAGGCCCAAAACTTTGGAACAGTCTACCCCTCTATATCAGACTAGCTCCCTCAATTTCCATCTTCAAAACATCCTTGAAAACTTATTTATTTTCTCTTGCTTTTAATACCCCTTGACTATGATACAACTATTGCCTTTTTTTATTTTTTTTATTGTCCTGTTTCTGCCCTGCATTTTATCTATTGCCCTGTACAGCACTTTGGTCAGCCTTGGCTGTTTTTAATTGTGCGTTATAAATAAATATTGTATTGTATTGTATTTTTTTTAGAATTAAGTTAATACCTTTTAGTCACCTGGGATAAAACTCCCCCTGCTACCCTCATTTGCATTTGTAAAGCTCACAGCAGTCTCATTTACATGTTAAAGCATTAGAGGGAGGGGGGTCACGGGGCAAGCAAGTCCCACGTCAATTTCCGACAATTTCCGACAGTTTGCAGTGTTGCCTGTAAATTGCCGTTTGCAGTCGTAAACCTGAACTTCCACGACAATCTACAGCGCCGGTAACTGTCGAAAATCCCACTTTTCATGCAGTGATATACGAGCGGTGACTCTCTCGATTAATGCTAACGCTAATGCTCGATAAACATCTAAAAAAGATGGCCGCCAAAACTTTCACCTCTGACGCGCGTAAATTTCGCTTCAAACTTTTGTTTTTACGCGCGTTAGACACGCGAATTAACACAAAGTGGTCAAGCGTCAAACTAGACGCGGCAGGCGCGAATTTGACGCGCTATTCGCGTCCGGTGTGAACGCAGCATTAGAGGTATACACTGGATAAGATATGTTATAACTTATAGCACCACACACTCACTTGATGTTGTTTGCGGCCGTATCATCTCCAATTCCTTGGTGAGATTCAACTCTCAGCTGGAAAGATGTCAAGTGTCCACAATGACACCATGAAGAAAACACACACAGAGGTTGCCTGATCAAATCAATTATTATTTTCAAGAAAATCCTCAATTTACTTATCTACCTTAACCTGAATTAGCACTGTTCATACGGTATGGGCAACACCAATAGGTAGGCTATCATGTAACACAAAATAAACATATGTTTTCTTCATGATACAGGGCACAATCTTAGTTTGTTTTTTATTTTGTTACCATTAGACATATCACTGGGTTTTAATTTGAGGTATGAAAACCTGACGATAGCACATATTGAAACCTAAATTGATATAACCTAAATTGTCAATTTGAAATGATACTGTACATTGGTGTACAGTAAGCATTTGTTGGACTATTTAAATGTATAATAGATCAAATAAGCTAAAAAGACCATCGTGCTACGATGAGGGTGTGAACCCGCCCAGATCTGCCGAGCCAATCTAGCGATCAATGGGCGGGACACAGAGTCCCCCAACGCTCTCAACGACAATAGTAGAAGGCGCGCGGGGGCTATTTATAGCGCAGGGTCGACCTGTCTTTCTGTACGACGGTAACTGGAAATTCAAGCTTCGATCTTTCACGAGGGATATACTCGCGACATCAAGTGTAGATTGTGTCAACCACGATAAGAACACTACAAATTCTACGTTTGTTGGTTAAAACAGTCGGTATTTCCGGAAAAAATGCTTCTGATTTGCAGCTGCCATTGGCGTACGTCACGATTTACCAAGCGCTGCTATTGGCCAACGTAAGGTCAGTTGTATTTTTGAAATAAGTCTCTTATCCTCCCGCCAGCCTGCGTTTATTTGATTAAAATATAGTAGCCTAGGCTATGAACAACAGTATTGTGATGTATGATTACAGTTTGAAATAAGAGTTTCTATTTGGACACATATTACAAGTATTTTTTTCCCCTGATTTCTAATTTGAACGATCTCATAGCTTTATTTATGCAATTGTAAATGCAGTGAAAATATCTGAATGCCTGATCTGATGCTGAACCGTGAATTCTGTGAACCGTTACATAATCCTATATAATTATAATCCTTATATAAATACAAGATGTGTCGGCAACATTATCATGAGCTGTTTAACTGTATTGGGAGGAATACTTTTGAGGTGGAAAATATTGACAATGATGAAAATGTGGTTATTAAATCAGAAGAGGTACAATCTGCAGTATTGGGATTAGATGGCGATAAAGCGTGTGGGACCGATAAAATAACAGCTGAACATCTAAAATATGCAAGCAAGAAACTTGTTCCTCTGTTTGCTATTTGTATGACAGGTTTCTTAGTTCATGGGACTCTGCCTGAATCTATTTGACCTGTTTTATTAGTGCCCGTCATTAAAGACAAAACTGGCAAAATGAACAGCATGGACAATTACAGACCTATAGCCCTAGCTAGCATTGTATCCAAAGTGTTGGAGAGAATTCTTCTTAACAGGTCGGAACAGTATATTTTTACGACTGACAACCAATTTGGCTTTAAACGTCAACACAGTACAGATACGTGTGTATTTGCTTTAAAGGAAATTTTAGATCATTATAATAGCCAGAATTCCACAACTTTTATGTGTTTTATAGATGCCTCGAAGGCATTTGATCGTGTAAACCATGAAAAATTGTTTCTTAAATTGCAACATAGAGGAATACCAAAAGTAATGATAAGAATTCTAGTCTTCTGGTATCAGAACCTTTTACTGTTAGTAACGGAGTTCGTCAGGGTGGTATTTTGTCACCTTTCCTTTTTAACGTGTATATGGATGACTTGTCACAACAATTAAATAAATGTAATACAGGATGCATGATAGGCAATTCTCTCACTAATCACCTTATGTATGCAGATGATTTGGTAATCATTTGCCCATATAGTGCTGGGTTACAACAACTGTTGAAGGTTTGCTCTCAGTACGGTGCAGATTTTGATATCAAATATAATGCAAGTAAGAGCAATATCGTGATTGTTAGAAGTAAAGAAGACAGGCAATTTGTATTCCCTGATTTCTTTTTATCTGGTACTGCCCTTAAAGTGTGTGATGAGATTAAATATCCTGGCCATCATATTGCAAATGATTGATCGGATGATAAGGACATCAATAGACAGTGTCGAGCAAGTTATATGCTCAGGCTAATGTGCTTGCACGTAAATTTGGCATATGTGTTCTGCTTATGTTAAGGTAGCTTTATTCAAAGCATTCTGTACACCACTTTATACTGCCCTCCTGTGGCGGTCTTACAGCAAAAAGAACATGCAGAGACTGAATGTATAGCGTATAATGATGGTATGAGACTGCTTCTAAAACAACCAAGATGGTGTAGTGCTAGTCAAATGTTTGTTAATGTTGGTGTGCCTACCTGTTCTGCCTTAATAAGAAATGGTATATATTTTTCGATACATGTGTAGAATGTGTCCCTCAGAAAATAGAATTATACAAGCTTTAAGCCCACAATGATCATAGCTCTGTCAGGTATACATCTAGACTGTGGAGACATTGGCGCTCCTGTTTGTATATTACAAGTGAAAGTTATTGATCTTTTCTTCATTTATTTATGCACTGTATATTTTATTGCTATGTTGTAATTATTGTTTTTTTTTCTTCTTTGTCTTGTACTATGGACCTTCCATTTTGAGTCCTGAATAAAGTCATTATCATTATTAAGCATTTGTTGGACTATTTAAATGTATAATAAATGAAATAAGCTAAAAAGATCATCATGCCACGATGAGGGTGTATTCACCCAGATCTATCGATCCGATCAATGGGCGGATAGAGAGTCCCCAACGCTCTCAACGACAATATTATAGAGCACGCGGGGGCTATTTATAGCGCAGGCTCGACTTGTCTTTCTGTACGACGGTAACGGGAAATTCAAACTTCGATCTTTCACGAGGGATATACTCGCGACATCAAGTGTAGATTGTGTTAACCACGATAAGAACACTACAAAATCTACGTTTGTTGGTCAAAACAGTCGGTATTTCCGGAAAAAATGCTTCTGATTTGCAGCTGCCATTGGCGTACGTCACGATTGACCAAGCGCTGCTATTGGCCAACGTAAGGTCAGTTGTATTTTTGAAATAAGTCCCTTATCCTCCCGCCAGCCTGCGTTTATTTGATTAAAATATAGTAGCCTAGGCTATGAACAACAGTATTGTGATGTATTTCTTTTTTTTTGCCTCTGTCACAGTGTATTCTTAAACACTTAATGCAAGAATTGTTAATAATCTGAGTCCATTACTTTCCTACGTCAGACTCAATTGAGGTGTAGTCATGTACGCCTGATGATTCTTTGAACCGATCGATACAGTGAAGACGAATCCCATTGAGCGCTGTATCATCACCAGCACCAATTGGTCTTTCCACCTTAAAACAACAACAACATCAAGGCAATCTTCCATTTGAAAGAGTTAACTCTAACCCAAACCATAGTAACATTTATCTTCATGCTCTTTAGCATTACACAGACACTTAAATCTTAAACAGGTGCAGTTCCCTGGAGAAACCTGGAATTAAAGGTGCTCTAAGTGATCACGTGTTTTTTAGGCCAAACATTTTTTGCCACATCCAGCAAACATCTCCTCACTATCCGCTAGCTGCCTGTCCCCTGAACACACTGTAAAAAAAATGCTGGTAAATTCAGTTTGGTTTTTCTAAATGGTTCATGACTGTCTCAGGAAGCACGGAAGGGAGGGGGAGGGGGAGGGGGAGGGGACGGGATGAGGAGGAGGGAGGGTCGAGCTAGCCTCCATTTTGTTTGACAATACTTTGAACGTCAACAAGAAGTGACTTCACCCAACATCGCTTAGAGCACCTTTAAATGACAAACAGCAACTCCACAGTTTTGAACCTCTGAAGCGCTCATCCACCCCCATATTAGCAAAATAGAGAAAATGCCCAACTTACCTTCAGACTAAACCCTGCGGCGTACCTTCCACTTGGACACATGCTCCTAAACCCCCACGATCCCCAACTCATTCCGTTCGACACCGTCAGCTCAGATCTGTAAGGTCTCCGCTCAGAACGACCTTCTGCGGGACGACTGCTCACATGCCCAATAATGGCCAGCAGTGAAAACATCATGGAAAAGAAGTGATGCATCTTGACAAGAAGTGATGCAGTGAAGCAAGAAGACATTCCTGCTCAGCTCAGCTACCGTTCGGACGCTCTTGCTTACTGCTCCACGCTTTGCTCTATCGCTTTTATATTTTATCTTCTATATTTTTATATTTTAGCTCCTTTTATCACCTAATTTTAACTTCAGCAAATCAGCACAGTGCTCAAACGACAAAGTTTGGATTACCACAAAAACACAGAATTCTTCTACCCGACCAGCTTACATTCCGGGGAAAGGAAAACACAACTGCCTACAAGGATAAGAGAGAAAATGCCTCCTCTGGAATCTACTTGCTGCACTAACTGCCACAGACTTTTACAAAGGATTGCAGTTCTTGAAACAAAGTTATTTACGGGACCACCAAACCAGACGGAACACACAACAGAGCTTCGTCATGGACACCCTCAGCATATAGCCGGTGAGTCCCATGAAACTAGTGCTCCTCGACAGGTAGAGAAACAAGCCGATCGACTTACAAATCGATGGCACAAACAGGGAGCGAGACCCAAAGGCACTCGAGACATCAGATTGTCACGAGCCCCACATATTGCCGCAGTAGCATCCTCTACCCCAGATACAGCTCTGACAAGGATTGCAAACACTGGTCTCCTACCAACACCTATACATCTTGAGAACAGATTTGAAGTACTAATGAATGTAAATGAGGAATCCCCAAACGTGATGAATGTGATCGAACACAGACTGTATCAGCCAGTAGCTAACACTGATGCTAACTGGCGCTCAAGGTCGAGCAGACAGCGGCACTCAGCTCAGAGCACAGCCGAGCCCAGGACTCTGATAGTGGGAGACTCCATAATCAGAAACATTAGCTGCAGGGATACAACTACATGCTGCCTTCCACAAGCAACAACTTCTGATGTAAACAGGGAACTTCAAAACATTCTGATGAAACATAAGACTGCAAATCGACTCATCATTCATGTGGGGAAGAATGATATTCATAAAGAGCAGTCAGAACTCCTTAAGAAGGATTTCAATGAACTTTTTGAAACACTTAAAAGACTGAAAGTTCAAACATTCATCAGTGGACCACTCCCAGCAAGAGGAACAAACAGGTTTTCACGGCTGCTTGGGATTAATACATGGCTGCAAAAAACCTGCAATATAAAAGGAGTAAACTTCATTGACAACTTCAATATTTTCTGGAGTCAGAGACAACTATTTCATCGGGATGGCCATCACCCAAACAAACTTGGTTCAAGAGTGTTAAAGGACAATATCGACTTCTCCCTCAATCATCCTTCTGCAGTGTGGGTCAATCTGAACGACACACACACACCTGGAAACAGTATGAATGAACACGGGACTTCACTTCAGCAGCAAAATGGACATGCGGTTGACATATCACACAAGGACAATGATAACACCACTGAGCCACAACAACCTCTGCTCACGGACACAATCTCAGCTGAGCCCTGCCCACAGAGCTCACCACAGACAGACATATTAGAACTGCTCCAAGATTCAGCACCCAAGGACGACTTCCTGGAAAACAGCCAGGGAAGCCAGGACAGCATATCCCAGCCTCGGATAACACCTGAGCAACAGCCCCTTTCACCAGATACTTTTCCCCTCTCACCAGCAACTCCACTTCTGTGCTTCTCACAGAAAATGGAAGAACTGGTGCATGCTGGAACCAGACTATCCCACTCTTTTGCTGCAAGCCCCCAGATACCAACCAAAAAACGTCAGGCACCTCAAACACCAAAGCCTGCGCGCCGAGCTCGCCTGCCCCCTCCTCCTGTGAGAGCTCTTCGGCCTCGTCGGCCAAAACACCAGGGCCCACACCCTCCTCCATCTGCTCGAGGTGAACCAAAAACAACTGATACCAGCTCTCAGTGATGTGTTTTGGGTCCCTGCTATGATAACAGTAACTTTCTCAAATGTTTACAGAACAAGCGGGAACCCAGTGTGCCTGTATCTTTCTCTATTGCTGTTCTATTACAAGATAGAAAGTCTAAGGCCTTCAATAGCCGTTCAGCAAACCCAACTAATCTGGTGCCTATTACATGTCAAACTAAGATTGCTGTGGGGACAAAAAGTAAGACTGTTAAGTTAGCACTTTTAAACATTCGCTCACTTAAAAATAAATAACTTCTAGTTAACGACTTAATAACCACATACAACCTGGACTTTATGTTTCTAAATGAAACCTGGCTAGAAGACAGCTGCAGTGCAACAATCCTAAATGAAACAGCCCCTCCTAACTTTACTTTTATGAGTGTCTGCAGAGCTGTTAAGAGAGGTGGGGGTCTAGCTGCTCTTTTTAAAGATATCTATCAATGTAAGCAAATATCATTTGGGAATTACCCGTCTTTCGAATATCTGGGTACTGTGTTAAAAGGTGCTCCACGCATTTTACTTATCATTATTTATAGGCCTCCAAAATATTCTCCAGCCTTTGCTGAGGACTTTACAGAACTGTTATCAACAACTACCTCAGAGTTTGACTGTTTTGCCATTGCTGGAGATTTTAACATTCACATAGATAATGCAGAAAACAATATGGCAAAAGAAATCAAAACTGTTTTAAAAACTTTTGATCTGACTCAGCATGTACATGGACCCACACACAATCGTGGACACACTCTAGATTTACTTATCAGTAAGGGTCTAAACATTTCATCGATTGTTATTAAAGGGATAGTTCACTTTGAAATTAATTTTTGGTATGTTTTAGCTTACCTCAAGGGCATCCAAGATGTAGGTGTCTTTTTTTCCGCAGTAGTTTCAATTTTTATATTTTTAGGTCAAACCGTTCTTGTCTGTCAGTCATAATGCAGGTCTATGGTCATTATCTCAAAACACAAGCACAGAGTCCAAATTAAAACAATTCCCCGTCGTCCAAATTAAACAATTCCCCATCGTAAGTACACATTGATGGCCTAAGACACGAAACGAGCGGTTTGTGTGAGAAAACGAACAGTATTTATATCGTTTTTACCACTTATACGGAGCGATGTCGAAGTGATCTGATCTAACGTGTACGCAGACTGGTGCATAGATATATACACTAGATGTCGCCTTAAAGACATTCGTTCCAATGAACTGCCGTAGACAAGGCGACATCTAGTGTGTATATCTCTATGCACCAGTCTGCGTACACGTCAGATCAGATCACTTCGACATGGCTGCGTATAAGTGGTAAAAACGATATAAATACTGTTCGTTTTCTCACAAAAACCGCTCGTTTCGTGTCTTGGGCCATCAATGTGTACTTACGATGGGGAATTGTTTAATTTGGACGACGGGGAATTGTTTTAATTTGGACTCTGTGCTTGTGTTTTGAGATAATGACCATAGACCTGCATTATATGACTGACAGACAAGAACGGTTTGACCTAAAAATATCAAAATTGAAACTACTGCGGAAAAAAAGACACCTACATCTTGGATGCCCTTGAGGTAAGCTAAAACATACCAAAAATGTATTTCAAAGTGAACTATCCCTTTAAAGATGTAGCACTGTCTGATCATTTATGTATTTTCTTTGATATATTGATCTCTCCTGCCACTGAAGCTAGATCTGTGTCTGTCAAGAAGAGATGCTTAAATGAGAACACTAGTGTACTCTTTATGAAGGCTATATCCTTAACACCAAGCATATCTGCTGACTCTGTTGATTTTCTCCTTGATTCTTTTAACTCAAAAGTTAAAAATATAATTGATGATATTGCTCCTGTTAAAGTCAGGAAGAAGAGTGGCAGACAAAAAGCACCTTGGAGAAACTCAACAGCAGTGCAAAATATGAAAAGACAATGCAGAAAAGCAGAGCGCATGTGGCGGAAGACAAAACTTGTAGTCCATTATAACATCTACAAAGACAGCCTGCATGCTTTCAATATGGAACTAGGCAAAGCTTGACAGACTTTCTTCTCAAATATTATAAACAGCAATTTAAACAACACACGCACTCTTTTTGCTACTGTAGAGAGACTGACAAACCCCCCAAGCCAGATTCCCAGTGAAATGCTCTCAAACAGCAAGTGCAGTGAGTTTGCTTCTTTCTTCTCTGAGAAAATCAATAAGATCAGAAAGGTGATCAGCACATCCTTGAGTTGCGCTGGGGTCAGATCAGACCACCTGAGAAAGTAGTTACTATGTCTGACTTCAAAGAAATTGATGGCAAAATTTTGGAAGAAACCGTACAACACCTTAAAACATCAACATGCGCCCTTGACACACTTCCCACATCTTTTTTCAAAAGTGTGCTAAAGAGTTTAGAAGCAGATCTTCTAGAAGTGGTAAATGCCTCACTTCTCTCTGGGAGTTTTCCAAACTCCCTGAAAACTGCAGTTGTCAAGCCCCTCCTGAAAAAGAGCAATCTGGATAAGACCATATTAAGCAACTATAGACCGATCTCAAATCTTCCTTTCATAGGCAAGATCATTGAAAAAGTTGTCTTCAATCAGCTGAACAAATTCTTAAGCTCGAATGGATACTTTGACAATTTTCAATCTGGTTTCCGACCGCACCACAGCACAGAGACAGCGCTCATAAAGATAATAAACGATATTCGCTTAAATACTGATTCAGGAAAATTATCAGTGCTGGTACTACTCGACCTCAGTGCTGCATTTGACACTGTCGATCATAACATACTTCTTGACAGGCTGGAAAACTGGGTGGGGCTTTCTGGGATAGTCCTAAAATGGTTCAGGTCATACTTAGATGGGAGAGGTTATTATGTGAGTATAGGAGACCATAAGTCTGAGTGGACATCCATGACATGCGGAGTCCCTCAAGGCTCAATTCTTGCGCCACTCCTGTTCAACCTGTATATGCTCCCAATGAGCCAAATAATGAGAAATAACCAAATTGCTTACCACAGCTATGCAGACGACACACAGCTGTACTTAGCCCTATCGCCTAATGATTACAGCCCCATTGACTCCTTGTGCCGATGCATTGACGAAGTCAACAGTTGGATGTGTCAAAACTTTCTTCAATTAAACAAAGACAAAACTGAAGTTATTGCGTTTGGAAACAAAGATGAAGTTCTCAAGGTGAACGCATACCTTCACTCTAGGGGTCAAACAACTAAACATCAAGTCAGGAATCTTGGTGTGACACTAGAGTCAGACCTTAGTTTCAGTAGTCATGTCAAAGCAATAACTAAATCAGCATACTATCATCTTAAAAATATTTTTGGAGTTCCATCTCGGCGTCAGCCTTTAAGCCGTAGACAGGCCGACGCCGTAGCTTTCGCATCTCTCCTCGCTAGGCGCAGAATACTGTTATCTTGGACCTCCCCACAACCCCCTTCTATTTCAGTTTGGCTCAAAGATTTGGTCTTTTTTTTAAAACTTGAAAAAATTAAGTACAATATCAGAGGTAGGGGAGATTCTTTTGGCAAAAAATGGCAACAATTTATTACATACTTTAATGACTTACCAACCTTAGACGTGGATTGAATGGGGGTTTATATATGTGTCATCTCAATTTTGCATGCATCTTTGCCTGTATGTAGATATACATTAATGTATGCACATATGTATTTTTTATTTTATTTATTTTTTATTATTATTATTATTATATATATTTTTTTTATAATTTTTTTATTTTTATTTTTTATTTTTATAATTTTTTTCTCTGATCTTCAGATGTCCTGTTTATCAGATTGGGGATTGCTTTGTTGGGGCTGGGTAGGGTTGTTTATGGTGGGTGGGGTGGTATAAAATGTAAAAATGCAGTTTGCAACAATAAAAATTCTATGACAAAAAAAAAAAAAATATTGCAAGAATTAGATGCTTTGTTTCCAGACAAGACTTAGAGAAACTTGTGCATGCTTTCATCACCAGCAGGGTGGATTATTGTAATGGACTCCTCACTGGCCTTCCCAAAAAGGAAGCAGTTTTATCTTTCATGAGGTTTTAGATACTGGGAAGCAGAAATCACACATTTAAGCAAATATGATCCATGAAGAGTCTGGGTGTGTAGGAAAATAACAATCTTTGATTTCTGATTCAGAACTGGTTCTTGCTTCTGGCACCGTTTGTGATATTTGCTGAAGGAGTGTGTTTACAATCTTCTCAAATATTAAAATAAGGTTTGAATTTGTTTTGCATCAAATCATTTTCTGAATATATATTACATATATACAACTGATATATATACTACATATATACATTTTAGCTATAAACACATATATACAGTGTGTGTATATATATATATATATATATATATATATATATATATATATATATATATATATATATATATATATATATATATATATTGGGATACAATTATATCTTTGGAAAGGCAAAAAGTGCCTTGCCTTGCCTTGAATGCAATATAAGTGGCTTTAGACCATCTGCCACATACACTAATGTAGTGAACGATCTGATGTAAAGTGTTGTGCAAAAGAATGTGAAACTACAAGGTTCTGTTTAGAAAGTCTTTAATGCTGATATTTGGCAACCGTTCTGACTGACAGCAGAAGTTCAGGAGTCTTCAGAAGAATCAATAACCTACAAGAAAGAATTAAATCATTTCAACTCCAATAATAGGCGGGATGCAAATGTCATGATCATCCAGTTAGGCTTTATTTTGTGATAATGACCGGCTGACTTTACAGATTTACATTACAAAACTGTTGTATGACATGGTTCATGTTAGTTTATCATAGTATGATGATCAATAATAACAATACATTTGATCTTCTTGCTGTTCTTGTTGTCATCCTCGAACACCTGAAAGAAAAATCAAATTTAGTTGATCTGCAGTCACTATTAGTAAGATCTGAGTTTTTGATTGTGATCACATCACCTTAATCACAGCAGAACATGCGCACGTCATTGAGAGCGGTGTCGTCTCCTCTTCCCAGTGGCTCTTCTATCCGGGTCTGTATGCCACAGATTCCTCTTCCTTCACACGTTGGACTCCAGTTGCCCCAGTCTGTGCTGTAACCCTCCAGCACAAAACCTCCACTGCAGGTGAACCTGGAAAAAATTCAGATGTGACAATATTATGATAAAATATGTTATTGTGCTGTCGGATTGAATGCCAGTGACATGATCACCTGCAGCAATCACAATCACGAACAGCAAGTGTGAAATTAACTAAACTGAGTTAGTTTATGGAGGAAAACGGAGTCCTTAAATAGCTAAATAAACCCAGGATGGGTAAGAGATGGTGTAAGAGGTTTACACTGCGTAAGAGATGTTATATCTTATAGCACCACACACTCACCTGATGTTGTTTGCGGCCGTATCATCTCCATCTCCTTGGCGAGATTCAACTCTCAGCTGGAAAGCTGTCAAGTATCCAGAAGGACACCATTTGATATCTGTCCACTCTCCCCACCTGAAGAAAACACACAGAGGTTGCCTGATCAAATCAATTATTATTTTCAAGAAAATCCTCAATTTACTTATCTAGCTTAATCACTTAATGCAAGAATTGTTGATAATTTGAGCCCATTACTTTCCTACGCTGGACTCAATTTAGTTGTAGTCATGTGAGCCTGATGAATCTTTGGATTACAGCACTGGCCTGATTGATAAAAAACAAATACTGATTGTTAGATTAATTTTCAGGTAGACTATCTGCAGCCTGTAGTGTAATGGAAAAAATGTGATTTTCATTGATTTTTAGTAGATATTACACTGCAATGTGAGTCACATATGTATATTGTTTGTAGTGGTATGGGAACAGGAAATATATGTATGTGAACGGGAAATGTATGCATGTTTGTACACCTGTATCCGTGCAGAGTGAGCCAGGATGGATATAGCTGAAGAGGGACCTTCTGACCTCAGAGGTCAGAATGCATCTAAATTTGTTGTTTTAAGTTGTGAAATTCAAAGTTTAAGTTAACAGAACTGGCAGAGTTTTATTTTGTACTTATACATTTTAATTGTTCTTAAATCATACTTATGTGAACGTTATCAGTTTGTAGCAGTAAATGAAGAGATGTCTTATCGATCAAAAGTTCAGTATGGTGCACCACAAGGCTCAGTACTAGGACCGTTGCTGTTCACTCTGTACATGCTACCCTTGGGAGATATCATTAGGAAGCATGGCATTAGTTTTTACGGTTATGCTGATGATACTCATCTCTATATTTCTTCACGCCCTGACGAAACTTACAAATTCAGAAAATTAACGGAATGCATAGCTGATATAAAAAAATCGGAGGACTAGTAATTTCCTACTACTTAATTCTGAAAAAAACAGAGATTCTAATTTTTGGACAAAAATATTCCTCACGTAATAACCTAGAATACTGTCTAACACTTGATGGCTGCTCTGTCAAGTCCTCGTCGTCGGTTAGGAACCTGGGTGTGCTCTTTGATACCAATCTTTCATTTGAAAGTCACGTGTCTAGTATCTGTAAAACCGCATTTTTCCATCTTAAAAATATATCTAAATTATGCCATATGCTCTCATTGACAAATGCGGAACAATTAGTTCATGCTTTCATGACCTCAAGGCTAGATTATTGTAATGCTCTACTGGGTGGTTGCCCTGCACGCTTAATAAACAAACTACAGCTGGTCCAAAACGCAGCAGCTCGAGTTCTTACCAGAACCAGGAAGTATGACCATATTGGCGCGGTTCTGTCAACATTGCATTGGCTCCCTATTAAACATCGTATACATTATAAAATATTGCGGATTATTTACAAAGCACTAAATGGTTTAGCTCCGCAGTACTTGAGCGAGCTCTTAACGCATAATAGTCCGTCACATCTATTGCGATCTCAAAATTCCGGCCAGTTGATAATACCTAGAATATCAAAATCGACTGATGGCGGTAGATCCTTTTCCAATTTAGCACCAAAACTTTGGAACAGTCTTCCTAACATTGTCCGGGAAGCAGACACACTCTGTCAGTTCAAATCTAGACTAAAAAGACATCTCTTTGGCCTAGCATACGCATTACACATTATAGAGTTCTATAACTCAATGTTAGGCTGCATAGATTAGGCCAGCCAGAACCGGGAACACTCCCTGATGTACTTGTTACATCATAAGAAGGATGGTGTCTACGCTAATATTAGTCTCTCTGTTTATCCCGAGGTTCACCGCAGTCCGCTGGATCCAGGCCATATCCGGATCTGATGAAGGACCAGTGCCTGGACACGATGACAACGCAGTCCTGAAGTGTCAACTAGTCTCTCCCCTGTGAAGGCCTCCTTCCCTTCCCTTTACCTCAGTACAGATAAGACGTTGTCGGGATAATTCCGGTTCACGTGGCCACGCCGAAGTGGTAAAAATTCTGTATTCAAAATTTTAATAATCCTGATCAGATCAGGAAAGGTCCAAGAGCTGGGGCTCAAACACGGGTCTCCCGTAGCACATGTTGGCGCACTTGCCCATGATGCTATCATGTGATATATTTGACTAAAAACTATAGGCTGATTAATACCTTTGGCTTATTCCAAATACTACAAAGTGCATACTTTGTCTTCAATAACAAATGTACATTATTAGATAAATAAAACTTAGCTATACTTTGTTCAAAATACTATTGTATACTATAATGTATTTTGAAAGTATACTTTCAATTAATTGTTACAATGATCATTTCCAGCACCCAGTTAAATTATACCTAAAATATATTTTTAATAAAGTGCAAATAAATACACTTTTAAAAAATAAACTGAATTTTCACTTCAAGTATATATTTTTAAAATATATTTTTAGAAAATATACTACAGTACAATTATTTATTTTAATTATTATACAATTTAAAGTGTGTTAAAAGTTTAATTGTTTAAATCGGTAAAAGCGTGATGATACCCCCATTTTCTTCAGTCGGGGGTAATAGCCTCTATTGTCTTTAGATGATTCGATTTAGTGGTCATCTCTAAGGCTGTGTGTAAGGTCAACACTTTTAAGGACTGTCAGCACCTTTAAGGACTGCCCATTGAATGCCTATACCCAGATTATTAACAATTCGTGCATTAAGTGTTTAAACTATATAAGTAATTTCAGGATTTTCTTGCAAATAATAATCGATTTGATCAGGCTCACACCTCTTTGTGTGTTTTATTTAGCTGGGGTGACTGGACAGATATCAAATGGTGTAATTCTGGATACTTGACAGCTTTCCAGCTGAGAGTTGAATCTTCCCAAGGAGATGGAGATGATACGGCCGCAGACAACATCAAGTGAGTGTGTGGTGCTATAAGATATAACATCTCTTACTCATCCTGGGTTTATTTAGCTATTTAAGGACTCAGTTTTCCCCCATCAATAGTTTAGTTAATATCACACTCGCAGTCGTGCTGCTGTTCAAGATTGCAGTGATAAAGCTGTCGGCTGCAGGTGATCATGTGACTGACATTCAATCCAACTGCACAATTACATATTTTATCATAATATTGTCACATCTGAATTTTTTCCAGGTTCAAATGCAGTGGCGGTGATGTGCTGGAGGGTTTCAGCCCAGACTGGGGCGACTGGGGCAACTGGAGTCCAACGTGTGAAGGAACGGGAATCTGCGGCATACAGACCCGGATAGATGAGCCACAGGGAAGCGAAGGAGACGACACCGCTCTCAATGACGTGCGCATGTTCTGCTGTGATTAAGGTGATGTAATCAAAAACTCAGACTGACACACTGCAGATCAACTAAATCTGTTTATTCTTTCAGGTTTAAGAGTGTGACAAGAACAGCAAGAAGATCAAATGTATTGTAATTATTCATCATACTATGATAAACTAACCAACCATGTCATACAACAGTTTTGTAATGTAAATCTGTAAAGTCAGCCAGTCATTATCACAAAATAAAGCCTAACTGGATGATCATGACATTTGCACCCCGCTTTTGAAGTTGAAATTATTTTATTCTTTCTTGTAGGTTAGTGATTCTTCTACACCACATCACTGGGACACATCATACAGGCACACGGTTTTTCCTACCACTGCTATGCTGATGACACGCAGCTCTTCCTCTCCTTTCAACCAGATGATCCCACAGTAGCTGCACGGGTCTCAAGCTGTCTGGCGGACATCTCCACATGGATGAAGGAACATCACCTGCAGCTCAACCTGGCAAAGACTGAGCTTCTCGTCCTCCCTGCCAATCCGTCTCTACAGCACGACTTCACCATCCAGCTAGAGTCATCATTAATCACCCCATCAAGATCGGTCAGAAATCTTGGAGTAACGTTTGATGACCAGCTGACCTTCACAGATCACATTTCAAAGACAGCTCGATCATGCAGGTTTGCACTGCACAACATCAGGAAAATCAGGCCTTTCCTAACTGAGCATGCAACACAACTTATCGTCCAGGCCCTGGTCATCTCTAGGCTTGACTACTGCAATGCTCTTCTGGCTGGACTTCCAGCATGTGCAACCAAACCCCTACAGATGATCCAGAATGCTGCAGCTCGTCTTGTCTTCAACGAGCCCAAGAGGGCCCACGTCACTCCTCTGTTCATCTCTCTGCACTGGCTACCTCTCGCTGCTCGCATCAAGTTCAAGGCACTGACGCTTGCTTACAGAACTATCACAGGCTCAGCTCCCTCCTACTTTCACTCACTCCTACGAGTCTACATCCCTACCAGACACCTACGATCGGTCAACGAGCGACGTCTCGTGGTTCCATCACAGAAAGCCACAAAATCACTTTCCAGAACATTCTCATTCACAGTTCCATGCTGGTGGAACGCTCTCCCCACCCTCATCCGGAATGCAGAATCCCTGACAACATTCAAAAGACAGCTGAAAACCAATCTCTTCCGTGAGCACTTATAACCTTATATAAAAAAAAAAAAAAATAAAAAAAAATTCCTTTCACTTTGAAACATCACTTATCAGGCTTATGCTACTCTGAATAATACCTGAACTTCGTATTTTGAGCACTTCTTGCGTTGTTGTTGCTTTTGCCTCTTTATGATGACTCGCTGAACTTTGTCCTAATTTGTAAGTCGCTTTGGACAAAGGCGTCTGCTAAATGACTAAATGTAAATGTAAATGTAAATGTCTTCTGAAGACTCCTGAACTTCTGCTGAAACGGTTGTCAAATATCAGCAATAAAGACTTTCTAAACAGAACCTTGTAGTTTCACATTGTTTTGCACAACACTTTACATCAGATCGTTCACTACATTAGTGCATGTGGCAGATGGTCTAAAGTGACTTATATTGCATTCAAAGTAATTGTCTTATCCGTTCATGCATTCCCTGAGAATGACTAATCTAAAGGAACACTACATTAAAGTGTAATATTGTCAAGTTACCGTAAACTTTTTGCCTTTCTAAAGATCTAAATGTTTGTTTGGCTAAAATGGCACAGTGGACATTCAGAAAATGATTTGACGTAAAACAAATTCAAACCTCATTTTAATACTTTAATATTTAAGACTGTAAACTCACTCCTGCAGTAAATATTACAAACTGTGCCAGAATCAAGAAGCAGTTATTAATCTGTATTCAAATACTGTTATAATCTGAGTTTATGTATGGATGGCTGTTGTTAAGAAGGCACAGCCAATAAGCACGCTCTTCACTGCGTGACGTCAGCCAGTGTGTGCCCGCTGAAGAGAGGTGAGCATTAAGTTTTCTGAGGCTGAACAATAGCGACCATTTTCCATAAAGTGGACATTCCCTTTTGTGAGTCATTGAAATATGTAAGTGTGATTTGCTGTATTTTTCAAGGTGACTCTATATTTGTTAGTCAAGTGATTTGACTTTATTGGTCTGTTATCGCTAGCTGGTTTACTCGCACGAGCACCTGGGTGTGCTCTTTGATACCAATCTTTCATTTGAAAGTCACGTGTCTAGTATCTGTAAAACCGCATTTTCCATCTTAAAAATATATCTAAACATGCGTTCATGACCTCAAGGCCCTGCACGCTTCATAAACTACAGCTAGTTCAAAACGCAGCAGCTCGAGTTCTTATCAGAACCAGGAAGTTCCACTTCACTGGCTCCCTATTACACATCATATAAATTTTAAAATATTGCTGATTACTTACAAAGCACTAAATGGTTTAGCTCCGCAGTACTTGAGCGAGCTCTTAACGCATTATAGTCCTTCACGTCTATTGCGATCTCAAAATTTCGGCCAGTTAATAATACCTAGAATATCAAAATCGACTGCTGGCGGTAGATCATTCTCCTATTTAGCACCAAAACTTTGGAACAGTCTTCCTACCATTGTCTGGGAAGCAGACACACTCTGTCAGTTCAAAGCCAGATTAAAGACACATCTCTTTGACCTAGCATTCACATAATACGTTATAGACTTCTATAATTCAATGTTAGGCTGCATAGATTAGGTCAGCCGGAACCGGGAACACTTCCCATAAATCCTGATGTACTCGTTACATCATACGAAGAATGGCATCTACGCTAATTTTAGTGTCTGTGTTTATCCCGAGGTTTTCCCGCAGCCTGCCGGATCCAGGCCGTATCCAGATCTGATGAAGGACCTTCGCCTGGACCCGATGACAACGCAGTGCTGAAGTGCCAACTAGTCTCTCCCTGTGGAGGATCCCTTTACCACTCTACAGATAAAGTGTTGTCGGGATAATTTCGGTTTCGCGTATCTACCCCGAAGTGATACAATTCTGTATCAAAATTTTAGACCAGACAAGATGTTTAAGGCTTGGTCTGTAGGGAATTCCAAACCTGCGCACATATATTCAAACGCACATAACTATAGAACCAATTCTTAATGCGCATGTGAACGCCATCAGTGTTTCTCACAGGTTCACGTTTAAAGTCTGTGTAGAGAGAACGATGTCGTCTTAGCGGCCTCTAATTTAATAACTAATGATCGTTGCGACGGAAGTGAATCAATCAAAACTAACTTTAGCTGGAAAATATCTTTATTCAAGAACCGCTATAAAGCCAAAACAATCTCTGTTACCTTAAATTATCCGTTTGTTGTAAAGCCGCTTTGAAACAATCTACATTGTTAAAAGCGCTATATAAATTAAGATGACTTGACTTGACTACATTGTTCTGTTCAAGTGTTACGCCTGCTGAGTTGCGGAGTTTAATCAGAAGTTCGGAGAAAATGACGTGAGATCAGATATACGGCAATGGAGGAAAAGAAGGAAGAAATGTGGTGCGTGTTATTATTGTAAATAAATGAGGCAAGGTGGGTTAAGGCCATATAGCACTCAGCTGGTGAGTAGTTTGGCATTTCAGATGTGATGGGCGGCCGATGTTGTGTGATCGCTCCAGAGTAGAGACCTGCGCGGGACACACTTTCCAGTCCCGCTCCCGCTGTGTTCAGTCCCGCTCCCGCAAAGATTTGTCATTTTTAATCCCACTCCCGCCCGCATCTGTGATATTATGTCCCGCTCCCGCCCGCAATGCCCGCAAGACGGCAGGCAGGATGTATGTTCACTTTTTGTCTCACGAAAGGTCTTGAAAAAAAATGCGATTTGTGTCCGTTGTATGTTAACACCTTTTGGCATTTATCGCAGCAGGCAAAAGGTAGTTGATTCCCCTCTCCATCATGCACAACCGAAAAAGACTGCCAAATGTCTGATTTGAGGTTTCGTGATATTTTTTTTGTAGTAAATGTGCCTTTCTTTAGAGAAGTGCTTATACATCTGAAGCGCTTAGGTCTATATCTGAAGCACTAGAGGTGCTCTTTTCCTCGTCCATGCTGTCTATTTTGAACTTGAAGCTTTCGAATTCGAACACGGAGCAGCGGAAAGGAATTGTCTCTAAACAAGTGTGCATGAGATTAGGCCCCGCCCTACCCCAAACGACAACATCCAAGTTTAGGCTGCTTAAAACGTTTTTATTGCTGCCAAACAGAATCTCCCTCACAACTACAAATTATGTACGCTACTTTAATCATTTATATATTTTACTTTACACTCATATTTAATTTGCGGGAGTGCAGCGTATCCTCCCCCCCGCCCGCACCCGCAAGTGCACCTTCATCATCCCGCCCTCTCCCGCAATGACCTTTCAAAATTTGTCCCGCGCCGCTCTGTTTTGCGTCGGGTCCCGCGGGAGTGCAGAACTCTACTCCAGAGGTTGTTGGAATATGGTGAATACCAGCGCGTGCGTCATTGCAGACTGTAAGTGTTTTTTCAGTCTAATAATCATTGTCTGATATGCGGTCAGATGCATCAATAAGATATTTCTTCAATTATAAAATGCTGCTATATTATGCCCTTATCACACGTTTGCCATGTCTCGCGCGTTCAGTCACGTGAAGTGATAATGACGCAGCACTTTGTTGTACGAATTGTAACAGAAACTAATTGAGTTTGTAAATTATTATAGAACCATACATTTATCCACGTTTGTCCAGCTGACCATATCACACAAACCCATCACGCACACGAAGCAGGCCTCACTGTTAATATCTCATCACATTAACCCTGTCAGGACCAGACAAAGATACCTACTAACATGTAACCGCCTGTTCGAGTTCCAATGTGATGGCATGGCATCTGAGGATCGACGTCTGAGGATATCTGAGAGGGGGTTCAGCGAAAAATCGGCAGCTGGCAGCAGGAAGTAGCTGCCACTGGCAGCAGGAAGTAGCTGCCGTTGACAGCCGGAAGCCCTGCCATATTAGGAGGGACCTGCCATTTCGTGGCAGCCAATCAGTATCGTCCAACATAGAAGCAACCAATCACATTTACCTGGAAGTCAAGCGAGAGCAGCCAATGGTGGCGCCGGCGAATCTTCAGTAATGGCGGCGGTATTTGGCTCGGTAAGTTCGTATATTATCAGATTAATAAATAATTGTTGCTCTGTACGTTGGAGTTTACCTTTTATGTTAGAGACAGTGTATCTGTGACTACTTAAGTTGAATTGGTTAATTTAATCATTTGTAGAAACGCAGCTTGTGCACCGTGTGCTCCTGGTTTGTGAGGGGATATCATTAACTTCAAATACTAACTTACGTTACCATTATCATTAAATATTAGCGTTTGTTAACATGTTAACTTAATCTATTGATTAGAATAAAGCTCATGCTGATTTATTGGAATTGACAAGCTCAGCCTTGATGATACACGTGCAACGCTAACAAAACATATCCCAAATTATCTAACTTATGTTTTAATACAAAACACCATTTTAATCAACATTAACGTTACTTCACCATATTCTAAACTTCTGTTTTTTTGTAGTTTCACCAAGTTCACCACAGCCTGTCACAGATTGCTGGGGATGGACAAACATATGTGCCAGGAAGGAGACCCCAGATTTCCAGTTGCAAAACCAACCAAACTCACTGGTATGTTTTCACATAATGAACATAATGTTCAAATGTATTATATCCTGTCTTGATCAAAGCAGGCAAAAGGCATTCTGTTTTTTATCTTTTTATTTTTTTTTATACAAATTCTAGATTGTATCGAAAATTTGACATTTCAGTGTCTGTTTATTTTCTTAGTTTGATCATGTTTTGGATGGGACCCAATCACCAGATGAGACCAGAATATATATATTATTTAAATTATTTTATATATATCTATTCAAAATATACTGGAACTGTTCACTTTTTCCATATAACTTTCACCCCCAGTTTCACAGACAAGGCTCAAACTAGTCCCAGACTAAAATGCATGTTTAACTGAAAGCAAATTACACTTGTGTCTCTTAAAATATCAGTGCCATTGTTTCTTTTAAGATTCACAACAGTAATGTTTTTTCTAAGGCATATTTATAAAAGTCCTAATTGCACTAAGGCCTAATCCTGGCATAATCTAAACCCTATCTGTGAAACCGGGCTTCAAAGTTTTACATATTAGTCCAGTGGTTCAGTTCAACGCTTTGTTCTCTGGCTTTAGATAGGCATAGACAGTGGCATTTAAAAAATAAATTACACCTGCTCCCTAGTTCAGGTATGCTACTGTCTACTGCTGCAACATGGCTAAGTGGTTCAACACAGAGTTCATCTCTCTCTTTCTCTCGTGTGTATAAAATAACTAACTTTTTCCCCCTTCTTTTTAAGCTCAATTGCAATAAAGATGGATCTTGGAAGCTTGTTAAAAATAAGGTATTGATTTCATGTTACAACAATTTTGATTTCTTTACTATCTTTAGTGTATAAATAAAATGTTAGTTTTTCCATTTAGATTTTTTTTTTCCAGGATGTTCCAGCTCAGTTGGGATCTGTGGACTGCAGTGTATTCATGCTAATGGTAAGTTATTACGGTGGTTTTGTTTCCCCATAACATTTATTTTACGGATAACCCAACATCCATAATAATTATCAAAAGACATCAGGCTGATCCCAATGAATTTTGTTTTTCAGGTGTGTGTGTGTGTGTGTGTGTGTGTGTGTGTGTTAAGGTTAGTGATGTCACTAGCCCAGGAGGAAGCTTGTGTAGTCCCCACCAGTTGTTTGTTGTAGTCCTTAAAGTGATTTCTGTAAAAAAAAAAAAAAAAAAAGTCTCCCTTTGCTTTGAACTTTTATCGTCGTAACTTATTCATATTGCAGATATTGTTTATGCTCTGACAGCAACATTACTCTAAAGTTTCTTTCTTTCTTTTTCTAACATCTGTCTTTCTTTATTTTCTTTCTTTTTCTAACGTCTGTCTGTATTTCTTTTATTTCTTTTCTTTCTTTCTAACTTATCTATCTTTTTCTAACATCTGTCTTTCTTACTAATCTTAAGGTTACAGGGGTTAAACACTATGTGATCTGATTCACAGAATTGTACTTTTATGTGTATTTCTTTAAAGTGAACATTATCTGTACTACTTTTGGAGGAACTGCGATTCCATTGTGTTTTTGTGTGTGTGTGTTGAATGCTCTGTGCAGGTCTTGTGATATGCAGCAGCTGACCCCAAGACGCCTTTCTACGACCTCCGAGGTCATCACCGGACCATCTTGGACTCGGATGACAATGTCGACTTACCCTCCTATCTATCCATAAGTGTAGAATTGTTTTAACTTTGTTCTTTTGCCAATGAGAAGTAGCCAACCTGTATTTACTGATGTCAATCATGCCCTTGGAAATGGTATAACTGGTGTGAGATTTTGTGTACAGTAGAGTCTCTGGCCTGCGACCCCGTGAGACGCCTGGCTCTACCGATGAAACTATTCTTCAGTAAATTTTTACTTATTTGATTGAACCTCATGACTCCTGGTCTTCTTTCATCATATCTGGTCCTGGGTCTTTAAGCTGTTATCCCCTAACACTAGAAACATTGTAAATCATGTTAAACCATGCTAGAACATTGTAAAACGTTTTCAAACTTTCTTTTTCAAGCCAACTTAGTTTTTTATGAACTTTAACATCTAGTTCAGAATTGTTCATTCTGATTTCAGAACAACAAATATCAAGCCTGTTTTCAAAGTTACAGCTGTTTTATAAAACAAAGACAAGAATGTATTGAAATACTACAAATGTAAAACTGAACTTAAATGATAGCAAAATATGTTTTTTAAATAAAGGTCATTGAGAACATTTTTTTTTTTTCTTTTAGACATGACTTTCATTATTTGTTTAATGAATGTTTATGTACGTTTAATAAATATACAATATTATTATATAGGCATTCATTTATGTATACATTTCATTTTTTGACAAACATGTACACAAATTATATTTATACACGTACAAATTCATAATTTCAAGTGTAGCTTAATGTTTGTTTTTTTGTACTGTCTATGATCTTCGTTACTTAATTTATATTTGATAAACCTTTTTAAACCAATTACAAAATAATTACAAATTTAAGTAATTTATTTAAATAAGTACTAAAATGATATATATACATTGATATAATAATTTATTTGCCTTGCTAAAAGCGGCATCCACCTCCGACTTCCGGTTATTAGCGGCAGCTGACGTCAGCTGCCAGTGGCAGCTACTTCCTGCTGCCAGCTGCCGATTTTTCGCTGAACCCCTACTGGGATATCTGCACCCTCCTTCCATTAAGTGGACTTTCTATGGAATACTTTGGACTTGTTAAGACGGAGTACTCTTATTAAAGGTCCCGTTCTTCGTGATCCCATGTTTCAAACTTTAGTTAGTGTGTAATGTTGCTGTTAGAGCATAAATAATATCTGTAAAATTATGAAGCTCAAAGTTCAATGCCAAGCGAGATATTTTATTTAACAGAAGTCGCCTACATCGAACGGCCCGTTTGGACTACATCCCTCTACTTCCTTCTTTAATGACGTCACTAGAACAGTTTTTTGACTAACCTCCGCCCACAGGAATGCTCCCTCAACTCTACCGAAATTCGTTTATGTACTTGCGCACTGCTTATAACTTACTGTGTTTACTAAACAATACCTGTTCCATCTCTATGCAGCACTCTGACTCTGTAGGCATTATTGTCCGACTCGAAATAAACACAGTAAAGGTCCTTTCACACTGGACGCGATTTTGACGCACGAATAATTCGCGCCATGGTTTTATTTTTTGATCAGCTGTTTGTGTAATGAGTGCTTCCACACCGAACGCGAATGTGCTGCGGCGAAAAAAACAATTAAATTTTTTTCGCTTCGATGTCGATTTTTTTTTTTTTACTTTTGCGGCGACAGAAAAGGCTTCAGCCAATCGCATACTACTAGGACAATGATTGTGTGGCGTAGCATTGCCAACCAACTCAGTTATCACGACTGTGAGTATGTTGTGTGATAGTTTTCGTCGTTGTATAGTCCTGTGCTGTGTTGGCTAGAAGGCTAAACTACATTTGGGATAGAAAGCTAATCGTCAAATATAGAGATAGAGACCGTGTTTACGCAGCTCATGTGATGGGTTTTGACGCGAACTATTCGCACACGAACTATTCGCTTTTTCGTTACGCATCCGGTGTGAAAGGGCCTTTACTGAGAGTTTCTGATGTTATCATCATTCCGTGAGATGAGATTGTCCTGGGAGACTGAGCGCGAGCTCGTGAAGCTCCGCCCCCTGTGTCGTCCAGCAGCAGCTTATTTGCATTTAAAGGGCACACACTAAAACAGCGCATTTTTCTGAGCCCCAAAAAATGACAATTTAAACATGCTGTAAAAAATTATCTGTTGGGTATTTTGAGCTGAAACTTCACATACACACTCTGGGGACATCAGAGACTTATTTTACATCTTGTGAAAAGGGGCATAATACGGGACCTTTAAGACCACTTCATTGCCTTATCTCAACATCATTGTGTCTTTTGAATCAAAAGCAGGTTGTTTTATTGTTTGGTTATTTTGCGTAGGCCTACGCTGTTTTATTGTGACATATTTACATTTTGTTGACATTGTGAGAAAATAATTCATTCTTTTATTTGACCAATTAATACATTGAGTGAATTTGACTCATGGCTTCTTTACTCCTCTCCTAGTTACTGGACATTAATGGTGTAAATAATCCTATAAAGTGATTTAGAACCATAATAGCAATCAGTGCAAACTACAGCCTTCAATACACTGGCCATGGTCTTGGCTAAGCCAAAAATAAATGACCCGGCAGCGCCAGGGCTGAAACATCCTCACCATGTCCTCCAGTAAAATGTAAAACATACAAATGACAATAGCCAATTCTGGCTCCATAGCTGTTTACTCAATTATATCAAATGAATTATCAGGATGGCAGCTGTCCTCTTGCACAGTTGCTTGGCGCTAGGAGCGGTAATCGGGAACACCTGGTTACACAATTTGGAAATCCTACGAGGGCTACATGGTGCAGCCTTCCCATTGGGACACAGCTACAGTCTTTTATGTCCTTAAACACACACACTTCTGCTCCTTCTCATTGGTAAGACTAGTGCAAATATTACAAATAGGTTGTTAAACTAATATTAGCTACTAATAAGTTTTACCTCAAACCACCTGACAAGTGAAGCCACACAATGGTGACGAAGGAGTTAAGATGAAGTTTATAAGAAAGAAAAACCTGTGGCTTTTAACTCTGGTTTCACTAGCTATTTGAGTAAATGAAAACATAATATATTTAAATGTGAATTTTCCATCCACCACCAAACTCTTGGCCACCTTTTTTAAAAAATAAAAATGCAGTCGTCACCGGCGCGCAATAACTTATGGGGTAGGATAGGCCGCTAAGGATCCTTTTATGTATCCTTCCTTTCATGTGGAAACAAAGGGTGCTTTTGGCGTCACTTTTGAATCAGGGTAGCCTTTGTTGCACCGCAGTGACGCAACCGGTCTTCAAATGCAACCTTCAGAGGATGCAGCCTTCACAATTGGGACACAGCTTGTGGTTCTACTTCTAGAGCCTTAAAAGGAAATCAGCCATCTTGGTTGAATTTACTGGAGTTCAAGGACATGAAAAGGTGAAGATTAGAACCTAACTTCAGTGGGAAACAACAGGAGTATAAAAAAAACTGATGAGTTGATTGCCTCTTTGGATACTGATACATCATTAAACCCCCGATGCCTAGAGCTGAGGAAAATAAACCCCAAGTGAAAGACAACAAGCCTAGAGTTGACAACTCCTTTGACCCAAAGCGTGATTATCTGCTGTATATATATACACCTCTTAATTCGTTGATTGGGTTGATTATCTGAATGTACTCCACAGGTGTTTAATTAGGTTTAATTATCTGAACGTGCTCCCGAACTTTGTTAATAAAACATAATTTCTTAACATGCCAAATATGGGTTGATCTTTGAGTATTATGATTGGATGGAATGGAAATTGTGGTTAATGATTCTTGTGTATAAATATGAGGCTTCTTCCTCATGGTATTATACTGTCTCTGCTTTATCATTTTCTGCAGATAGTCTATCTAAAAATTAATATAACGCAGTATTCAGGCCAGTGCTGTAGCAATGCATCACTTCTTTTCCATGATGTTTTCACTGCTAGCCATTATTGGGCATGTGAGCGGTCAGTCCACAGAAGGTCCTTCTGAGCGGAGCTTCGACAGACCTTACAGATCTGAGCTGACGGTGTCGAACGGAATGAGTTGGGGATCGTGGGGGCCTGTGGACATGTGTCCAAGTGGAAAGTTTGCCACAGGGTTTAGTCTGAAGGTAAGTTGAGTATTGACTCTATTTTGCTAATATGGGGGTGGATGAGCGATTCAAATTTTGAAAACTGGAGTTTCTGTTTGTCGTTTAATTCCAGTTTTCTAAAGTGTATGTGTAATACTAAAGAGCATTAAGATAAATGTTACTATGGGTTGGGTCAAGGTTACCTCTTTCAAATGGAAGATTGTCTTGTTCTTTTAAGGTGGAAACTCCTCTTGTTTTTGGTGGTGATGATACAGCGCTCAATGGGATTCGTCTTTACTGTGTCGATCAGTCCAAAGACTCAAGTCGCTACACCTCAATTGAGTCCAACGTAGGAGGGTAATGCACTCCGATTATTAACAATTCTTGCATTAAGTGTTTAAGCTATTTAAGTAAATTGAGGATTTTCTTGAATGATAATTGATTTGATCAGGCAACCTTTGTGTGTTGTCTTCAGGTCGGGTGAGTGGAGAGATAAGCGAGTGTGTTCTTCTGGATTCTTGACAGCTTTCCGGCTGAAAGTTGAATCTTCCCAAGGATCTGGAGATGATACGGCCGCAAACAATATTGAGTGTGTAGTGCTATAAGTTATAACATCTCTTACCCAGTGTATACCTCTTACACAATCTCTGACCCATCCTGTTTTTATTTAGCTATTTAAGGATTCAGTTTTCCCCTATCAATAGTTTAGTTAATATCACACTCGCAGTCGTGCTGCTGTTCAAGATTGCAGGCCATTGGCTGCAGGTGATCATGTGACTGACATTCAGTCTAACAGCACAATTACATATTTTATCATAATATTGTCACATCTGAATTTTTTCCAGTTTCAAATGCAGTGGAGGTGATTGGGTGTACGGTGATGGCATACACTGGGGCGACTGGGGCAAGTGGAGTCCAACGTGTGAAGGAACAGGAATCTGCGGCATACAGACACTGGTAGAACCGTCACAGGGAAGCGAAGGAGACGACACCGCTCTCAATGACGTGCGCATGTTCTGCTGTGATTAAGGTGATGTGATCACAATCAAAAACTCAGACTGACACACTGCAGATCAACTAAATCTGTTTATTCTTTCAGGTTTAAGAGGGTGACAAGAACAGCAAGAAGATCAAATGTATTGTAATTATTCATCATACTATGATAAACTAACCAACCATGTCATACAACAGTTTTATAATGTAAATCTGTAAAGTCAGCCAGTCATTATCACAAAATAAAGCCCAACTGGATGATCGGACATTTGCACCCCGCTTTTGAAGTTATCTTATTCATTCTTGTCGGTTAGTGATTCTTCTGAAGACTCCTGAACTTCTGCTGAAACTGTCAAATATCAGCAATAAAGACTTTCTAAACTGAAACTTGTAGTTTCGCATTGTTTTGCACAACACTTTACATCAGATCGTTCACTACATTAGTGCATGTGGCAGATGGTCTAAAGTGACTTATATTGCATTCAAAGTAATTCTTATCCATTCATTCCCTGAGAATGACTAGCGTAATCTACAGGAACATTACATTAAAGTGTAATATTGTCAAGTTACCATCCTTTTTTTGCCTTTCAAAAGATATGAATGTTTGTTTAGCTAAAATGGCACAATGCACATTCAGAAAATGATTTGATGTAAAACAAATTCAAACCTCATTTTAATGTCTGAAGACTGTAAACTCACTCCTGCAGTAAATATCACAAAGAGTGCCAGAATCTAGAAGCAGTTATACATTTGTATTAAACTGTTATAATCTGAGTTTTTTGTTATGTTTGGATGGCTGTTTTATGTTTCAGTTCTGTGCCTCAGTTTTCTGTTTCATTTGGTCTTCTAGGCAGGTTACAAATGGTTGAAGGGTGTTTTCACACTGGCAGTTTAGTTCAGAACGGGACACAGTTCATGCAGACCCGGGTGCGCACTGGGGTACCGAACCCGAGACTACCTGGAGGAGGTGATCTGGGTTCGGTTGCACTTGAACCGTGTCACGGTTCGTGTGAATGTGAAAGCAACATGGATTCGTGTGCATGCTCGTTCAGGAAGTAAAGTAACATATGCATGCGTTTTAGCTGATTATGATGCATTTAGTTAAATAACAAGCATGTAAGGGATGATAGTGTTGATGATTTACCTTGGATACGAGCGAGAGTGAGCCTGCAGTGTATTTGTGCATAGCGCGTGGAATCAGGACAACAAATTCATGGAAATCCACCAAGTCCTTTGCTTGTTCTCACAACCTTTTGCTATGCAGGCAATTACCATGTTTACTGTAACTGTAGTTGTAACTTCTCAAACTCAACACAATCCAAAAGCGAAGATACCCGGTGCAGGTCATATGTTGATGGAAGTTGGGGGGTTTCAGTTGTTGTTTCACTTTAGCACAATGTGGGCAGTGGGCAGGTCTAAAGGACCTGTATAGGAGAGTAAGGCCGCTCTACCATGAGTCATAGGGGCTCACCATGGACAAGTGACAGTACCCCTCTCTGCCTCCCAACTATGTTGGTCAAATAGTAGATGTCAACTCGGCAGCAGGAGTTGACAGCTGTTGTAGAGCATTGGAACGTCTTTCTAGTTGGTTTACCACAGCTTTCTTGGTGGGTGGATGATCCTTTGCGGGACAACAGTCAGCGAGTATCAGGCCAAGTTAGTAGGCTACTGTGGGGCGATCCTGCATTGCTCTTGACTGTTGTGCTTGCACTCCGTCTGATTCAGTGGAGTAGGCACTTGGTACTATAGCATGCATGGAAAGTCTTATACATATTCAGCGACTGGCAAATCGGGAGCCCTTGTACTCAAGGTCTGTCGTTGCTCGACAGGACATGAATGCAAGGCAGGCGCGGTCAGGTCGACATTCTGCAACGGCCTCTTCTTCTCTGACATTGGCGTGCTGGAACATCAGAAGTCTTGGGGTGCACTCCGACCTCAACAGTGCTTCTCCGAAATCAGCCATCATTGATTGCGAACTATCTCACCTCAGAGTGGATATTGCTGCTATAAGCGAGACTTGGCTGTTGGGAAGTGGCTCGGTGCGCGAGAGGAACTACACCATTTTCTGGTGTGGTCATCCAGACGACCATCATCCGATGCATGGAGTCGGCTTTGCTGTGCGGAACACCCTGCTGTCCACCGTCTCTCAACCAACTGCTTGCTCACCACGCCTAATGTACCTGCGATGTCACACTCGGCTGGTTTTCTCACTCTCCTCTCTGCCTATGCACCCACTCTTGACGCGACCCCTGAGGACAAGTACGCCTTTTATGCCCACGTTAGCAAAGTCATTCGTTCCGTCCCGGCCAGGGGGGATTTAACGCCAGAGTTGGAGGGGATGTCACTGACTGGAGGCCAAACTTGAGTCATTTTGGGATTGGTAGCATCAATGACAACGGCCAACGTCTCTTCGAGTTGTGCGCTGCTCATGGCCTATGCTTACCGGGTTCCTTCTCATCTGAGCTATCAGATCTAAGGTTACCTGGATGCACCCCCGGTCCAAACACTGGCACCAACTTGATCACATTATTGTCAGGAGGCGCCAACTCAATGCTGTCAAGAGGTACAGGAGTATGCACTCTGCAGACTGTGACACCGACCATGCCCTTGTCCGCTGCACTCTAAGGCTATGTTCACACTTAGCGTCTTTTTTCAAACTGCCAGCGTCTGTTCTACATTATAACCCTATGGAGTAAACCGTTTTTTCAAAAAAGTCCTGAGCGCTTTTTTAGACGCCACCGCCGGCGTCTTTTTCTGCAGCTCAGAGCGTCTTTTTAAGTTGAAAAAAGTTCAACTTTTCTGAAAAGAACGCCCTACGTCAAGCGCCTTTTTGACAGCTGACCAATGACAAGCGAGTAGCGAGACCTGTCGTTTCCATAACAACAAGAACAACTGTCTGTCGTGCACCCACAAACGTCTTTGTGAACCGACATTCTCCTCCCCGGTAACTTCAGAAGCCAACGCAAGAGCCAACTTTCTCTTTCTCGACATTTTTTGCATCACACAGCACTAGGCTACTGTTGCAGCTCTTGTTATAGCAGCCCGGTCTCACCCCAAAACGTCATATACTTAAGCCGCCTTTCCACTGCGCACGACATTCGCATTCGATTGTCGCATTTTGCCCCCTGGTGTCAGTCGCACGGAACTTTGAAATTGGTCGTGATGCAACCGTTACCCTCCGCTGTTCACAATGGTAAAATTAATGATTTTAATGAATGTAATGCATGCATGAATATATCCACACAAAACAAATGACCCTCAATACATCTTATATATAAAAAACTGTCGATTTTATAGAGCTAATCAATATAAATATAGACCCTTTTACTGTTTGTACACAATGATGCCGTATGCGCGCGCACATTGGCAACGGAAGTATGGCGAGAATCAACAGCGTGTCAAGCTACGCGAGCGGATTAAACAACAGACGCAAGCATTTTTTATTATGTCCTCGCTCCAATCAACACGTTTAATCGCCTGCAGCCACTCTTCTGAAACGGCCGTGATCCTGTCGGAATAATATAAAACTTAAGCCCCTTGGTGGAATATCGATTAGGGCAACCGTAAACGCAACAACCAGACATTTTGATGCTGGGAAACTGTTTTGATAAACTTTCGGAGTTGCTAACACGTTAGAGCCAGTGGGGAGAAACACCACTTCCGTTGCCAAAATGCGCGCGCAGCTATTTGATCACGTGGGCTGTAAAAGGGTCTATTGATTTAATAATGATACAAATATTTTTTTCAGCCATAATTATTAATAACCGTCATTTTGCAGGAATAGCGTTTACATTAAAGTATTAAAATATTGGTAATTCTAGCTTCACGCTCATAGTTTTGATTAGAATACATCACATCCGGTCGATCGGTCGCATACGGTCTAGCCGCAGAAGTTCAGATATTTCAACGCATCCGAAGCTCAAATCGGATCCGAAATTTCCGCATACGCATATGATCGGAACTCCCCGCAGCTCCCGTACGTCTCTCCATAGGAAATGAATGACTTCCGGTCCGACGGCTGTCGTTTGTCGTTTGCAGTGGAAAGGCGGCTTTACGCGTCTTGACCATGCGTCAACATACGACGAAAAGGGTACCCCTTTAACGTCAATATGAGACGCAGACAGAAGCGCACCAGCAGCGCCTCCTAGCGATACCCTAACGCATACCTAAACCTACCCATAACCCGAATCGTCACATATGGACGTTATGGGGGTACCCTTTTCGTCGTATGTTGACGCATGGTCAAGACGCGTCAGTATATGCGCCAGCCACAAAAGACGCGCTCTGCTGCTATTTGTAACCGAACGCTGCCAGCGGTTTTTTTTGCTAAAAAAACGCCGTTGTCAACTTTTTCTTGTCAAAAAAGACGCTAAGTGTGAACATAGCCTAAAACTCACCCCAAAGAAGTTTCACAGTGCCACTCCAAAGCCCACTCCAAAGCTAAACATTGAACTGATGCGGGAACAATACGTGGCATGTTTCCATGTGCGTATGGAGGGGCTTCATGTCAGAGTTGACGGCACTCCTGAAAACACCTGGACCGAGCTGAGAGGTTCCATGACGGAGGCTGCATCTGAGGTCTTCAGCCTTTGTAGAAGGAAACAGCCGGATTGGTTTCTTGCAAGCTCTGCTACTATGCTCCCAGCCCTAGATGTCAAGCGTGCTGCCCGCCTCAGTGCTCTCCAAGACAGAAACGACTCCACCATCGCTCACTATCGTAAGGCCAGGAATAACGTCAAGCATCTTACATGCCTGGTCTACAAGAAGTACTGGTAGGACCACAGTGAAAAGGTAGAACGGTGTGCAAGTTTTGGGGACATACACGGCATGTAAAGCAGCATCAATGAGGCACTGAGTCCTACAGTGCCGTCGTCAATGATCTCCCAGGCTAGCTTGGTAGAGGGGTCGAGCATTACAGCTTGCTGTATGGCACTCCTGTGGATGCCGACTTGAACGTTGTTTCTGCTGCTGTACCACAACTACCTGTCCTCAACGAGCTGGATGCGGAGATCTCAACAATGGAAATCGAGCATGCGATTGCAGCTCTGAAGAATAACAAGTCACCGGGCAGCGATGGAATTCCAGCTCAGCTGCTGAAGTGTGGCGGGGCAGTGCTGGTCAGGCAGCTTCACTGCTTGTTTCGATGCTGTTGGCAGAACAAATGCATCCCTAGCGAACTCAAGAATGCTAACATCGTCACTCTTTATAAAAATAAGGGTGACAGGCAGGACTGCAACAACTACCGAGGTATCTCGCTCCTTAGCCTTCTGGGAAAATGCCTTGCCCGTGTAATCCTCCCAAGACTGCAGCGCGTTTCTGACCAGGTGCTGACGGAGAGTCAGTGCGGCATCCGTGCTGGTCGCTCGACCTTGGACATGATTTTTTTTCGGTATGCGTAAAACAGCAAAAGTGTGTGGAACAGCAACGCCCATTGTACATGGTGTTTGTCGATCTGACTAAGGCTTTCGATCATGTGAGTCGCTCTGGTCTCTTCCACGTTCTGCAGCGACTCGGGTGTCAAGATTCAAGATTCAAGATTCAAGAACTTTATTTGCCATTTGTGCTTACACACATAGGAACTCTTGTGCGGTTATTGCTCAGAAAGTCAAGTCAAGTTTAAAAAGACACACAAAAAAGACATAAATCTATCTATAAAACATATACATTTAAAATTGCATAAAACCCATTAAAAGTGTAAATTTGCATTGTAAATTGCACAAGTATGTAGCATATTGCACAGGCCCCAGAGACAACATAATATAATATGATATATTATGGTGCAAAGTTGCGTAATAAATAAATAAATAAATAAAATATAATGCATAAGTATATTGCACAGGCCCTAGAAACAGTAGTTCATTTTGTTTTTGCCAAGAGTCTCACTGTGGCTGGGAAAAAGCTGTTATAAAAGCGTGTTCTATTTGTGATAATGCTGTCCGCTCGTTTGTGCCTGAGATTGTATGTACAGTTTTTGTATGTGAGCAGGGAGTGAGCTGGATGTAATGTGTCTCTAATAATTCTCTCTGCTCTTTTCTGACAGCGCTGTGTGTAAATTGTATCCATGGAGGGGAGTTCTGTTCTAATAATCCTCTCTGCAGTCTTTATGACTCTTTGCAGAGCCTTCCTCTCTGTCTGTGTGGTGTTTCCATACCATACAGTGATGCCTGTAGTGAGGATGCTCTCTATCAGTCCTTTGTAGACCTGGGTGAGAGGGCGACAGTGCAGACCAGCTTTTCTGAGCAGCCTGATGAAATACAGTCTCTGCTGGGCTTTTTTCACTGTGGCAGCAGTGTTCAAGGTCCAGTTCAGATCTGATGTTACTTGTAGTCCCAGGAATCTGTAACTGTCAGCCCTCTCCACCTCAGTCCCCTTGATGAAGAGGGGCTGCAGGGGTGGTGGATTTTTCCTGAAGTCCATGATTACTTCTCTTGTCTTATCTGTATTAAGGCATAGGTCGTTCACTTCACCATAGGCAAGAATGTCATTCACCAAACTCCTGTAGCCCGACTCGTCCCCCCCCTTGATGAGGCCCAGAATGGTGGTATCATCCGCATACTTAATGATGATGGTATTATCCTGGGTGGAGACACAGTCATGTGTGTACAGGGTGAATAGTTTAGGACTGAGACAGCAGCCTTGTGGTGATCCTGTGCTGACGATGAGCTCTGCAGACACCCTCCTTCCCATCCTCACCACCTGTGGTCTTTCAGTAAGGAAATCCAAGATCCAGTTACAGGTGGGAGTCGGGACGCCGAGGTCTGTCAGCTTCTCAGTCAGCCTGCCCGGGCGGATGGTATTAAACGGTCCGGCATTAGATGGTCTGGCAACTCTTTTGGAAAATACTCCAAGGCTTCCATGATGGGATGCAGGCAACCGTACAGTTCAACGGTGCCTGCTCAAATGAGTTTGATGTCTGCTGCAGAGTAAAGCAGGGGTGTGTCCTCGCTCCCACCTTGTTTGGCATCTTTTTCTCGGCTGTGCTGCGATGGTCGTTTCCTGATCCTGGTTCTGCTGCTCACCTACTCGCATATTGGGAAATACTTGGTAGACATGAAAAGAAACCAAAACATGGTGAAATAATTGAAGCTTTAAACTACATGCGTTATAAACGGCTACATGAGTTAACAAAATTTCTATCTTCGCTTATGGATGTTAAATGTGAACAAGAGCAATCTAAAAATGCAGAGGTACAAAAGATTCAAGATCTTCAAACACAGCTGGATAAATTACTAGCTGAGCAGTTAGCCCTGACTGAAAAGTGTAAAAATCACAAAGACCATTGCAGATCTCAAGGCTAAGCTAAATGCTAAAAAGACCATGTCTCCCAAAATGCTTAACAGCGATGGGTCTAAAAAGCATGTTCACATCTTAGAGGAGTGACTTGCTCTAGTGAATCTGAAACATTTAGTTCAGAAAATACATGTGTAACTGTCAAAGAAAGTGTGTCTATTTCAGTTCTTAAGATGATGTAACAGAGTAATTGCGCAGAGTCATGTACCAGAACGCACGGTGTTCAAGCATTAGAGAGTCGTGAAAACCCTCAAATTCCAGGAGAACATAGCAAACATCCCTATGGTAAAGAATGCAGGTTTTGCAGTTCCTGTCAGAAAATAGGCCATAAAGAGGGAAAATGCTGGTCACTGGGAAGGGGCAGACGTCCTCCTTATTTTCAGAAAAATAGCAAACCACTTTCTGAGCAAAAATCAGCGATCTGCACATACAGGTAAAACTCTTAGGCTGCGTTCGAAACCGCATACTTCCCTACTATTTAGTATGGGAAAAAGAGTAGGCGAGCGAAAAAGTATGTACAAATCCAAAAGAGTAGGCGAGAATTACCTGGGTGACGTACTAATTATCGCGAGATTCGGACTTAAGTGCGTTCGAATATGCCTACTTTCCTACTATATAGTAGGCGAAAACAGTACGTGAAGGAAGCAGTACGTGCGAAACATCAGTATTCATAAAAGAGTAGGCGAGAAGTTCCCGGATGGCTTACTGCTTCCACACAGATTTTTGAGTGCTGATCCGTGGATACTCTTCTATCCCAGGAGGCCACGCGAGAGGATACGTCATTATCAAACATCGCAGAGATCAGCGACGCGGGTGCTTTCAAATGTGAGTAAACACGGTTCCTTGCGTTAAAATTGCATGTGTTGAACTACTGTAGAGTAAACTGTTGAATTGTTGAAGGTGTAAAGACGTTACACAGTGTAGTATAGTTGTGATTTTGCTGTAAAAACACGTTTTATTATGTATAACGTTAGCTAACAGAGGAGCTCCAGTAAGGACACGTAAGTTACGTCTCTAAAGTGGATTTACATAAACCATATATATCTTAAAGACGCTTATTTTAAATGTCTATTTACATCTGACAGGAAAATCTTCAGTAAGTATTGCAGAAGAGCACATCACAACATGAAATAGACATCTGAGTGATGAATGTGTGCTAGAACAAATCTATATAGTAACTAAACATAAGTTATCTATTTTATTTGTCCATTACTGTTGATAAATTGAGGAACATTTATGTTGGATAAAAAGTTAAAACAACCTCAACATGTAAATGTAGTGTTGCTCATAAATCACAGAGGTAATGTGAATCTTGTCTGGATGTTACAGGGACAGATGATGAACAGATGTGTGTTTATCCAGTGGAGAGTGGCTCATGAAGCTGAATGCTGCCATCAAAGGCTTTGAGTGAGTATACTACAGAAATAAATAACAACAACTATTTAAATATTAAGTTGTAGTTTATTTTAATTATTGTAATTTGAAACAGAGCTATTACAGCACTTTTCTGATTCTTGATTTCTGTGCATGTGCTGCACAGCTTTTGTGGTGGAGCAGGACCTGCAAGGAAAGATGATGGCGGCATTTGTGGAAAAAAAACACGTTTTTGTCTTCTAAATAATACTGAAATCAAATGACATTGTGCGGTTAAAATGACTGTTTTTTGTGTTATGCTTGTGCATTTTTGTAGGATCTGAAATGTCAGCAGGCTGGTGTGAGCACTGAGGATGAAGAGCCCAGAGCTGAATCCTGGAGATGGTGCCATGGATGAGTCCCTTCATCACTCCACCTGCCCTTATGAGACCCTCCATCCCTCCACCTGCCCTTACGAGACCCACCATCACTCCACCTGCCCTTACGAGACCCTCCATCACTCCACCTGTCCTTACGAGACCCACCATCACTCCACCTGTCCTTACGAGACCCTCCATCACTCCACCTGTCCTTACGAGACCCTTCATCACTCCACCTGTCCTTACGAGACCCTTCATCACTCCACCTGCCCTTACGAGACCCTCCATCCCTCCACCTGCCCTTACGAGACCCACCATCACTCCACCTGTCCTTACGAGACCCACCATCACTCCACCTGTCCTTACGAGACCCTCCATCACTCCACCTGTCCTTACGAGACCCTCCATCACTCCACCTGTCCTTACGAGACCCTTCATCACTCCACCTGCCCTTACGAGACCCTCCATCCCTCCACCTGCCCTTACGAGACCCACCATCACTCCACCTGTCCTTACGAGACCCTCCATCACTCCACCTGTCCTTACGAGACCCACCATCACTCCACCTGTCCTTACGAGACCCTCCATCACTCCACCTGTCCTTACGAGACCCTCCATCACTCCACCTGTCCTTACGAGACCCTCCATCACTCCACCTGTCCTTACGAGACCCACCATCACTCCACCTGTCCTTACGAGACCCTCCATCACTCCACCTGTCCTTACGAGACCCTTCATCACTCCACCTGCCCTTATGAGACCCTCCATCACTCCACCTGTCCTTACGAGACCCTCCATCACTCCACCTGCCCTTACGAGACCCACCATCACTCCACCTGTCCTTACGAGACCCTCCATCACTCCACCTGCCCTTATGAGACCCTTCATCACTCCACCTGTCCTTACGAGTCCCTCCATCACTCCACCTGCCCTTATGAGACCCTCCATCACTCCACCTGCCCTTACGAGACCCACCATCACTCCACCTGTCCTTACGAGACCCTCCATCACTCCACCTGCCCTTACGAGACCCTCCATCACTCCACCTGCCCTTACGAGACCCTCCATCACTCCACCTGCCCTTATTGCCTCAGATTGTGAAGCACAACACAGCACACAACAACCTCAGGCACGAAGGCACTGCTCACCTCTGGCGGTCAGCTGATTCATCAGAATAAAGCCTCAGAATGGGAACCGCTGTGTTGAGATGGCAGAAGGATGTAGGGTTCAGCGCCTGTAGCCTACATACATGATTGTAGTTTGAATAAAGCTTTATTTCATGTGTTGACTTGTATATGCATTTGTTTATTGTGTGATGGTGACTTTGATTCATTCTTTTACTAATTTATTAATATTTCTCATTGTTGTCAGTAAATAAAATATAAATATTTAATTAATGCTTTATTTATTGTTTGAATGAAAATGTAGATATGTTCACTATACACACATCTAGAGTGTATTCATAGCTATGTCGTATGACATACATTACATTTTGTTTGTTTTATTGAATTATTTTCTGTAAAATTAATATAATTAAGTATTGGTCAGCATTTATCTTTGTTATTATTGTATGTTTTGGGGTGGGATAGCAATGCAATTCATTCTGGGGTAATATTAATTTTTAACATTAATGATACTTATGATATGGGTTAAAGTATTTGGGGGTATTTTTAGGAATATAAGAGATATTGACCTGCATGTAAACACACTTTAGACAAACACTGATCAGGTCCAATTGCCAGTAAAAGCATGTGCCCTTTGAAACAGCTTTACTTGATAGTTTATTTACACTTTCTATCTTTCATGAGGTTTTAGACACTGTGAAGCAGAAATCACACATTTAACCAAATATGATCCATGAAGTGTCTGTGTGTGTAGGATAATAACAGTCTTTGATTTCTGATTCAGAACTGCTTCTTGATTCTGGCACAGTTTGTGATATTCGCTGCAGGAGTGTGTTTACAATCTGTCCCATCATCCTCTGCTCTGGCCTTCCTCTCGTTCATGTCGTCCACGAGTGTTTTCAGTCTGTCCAGGTGATGAAGAGCTCTGAGAAAACAGACAAAAGAACAACAATGAACAGCAACAGACGAGAGCAACGCCGCTTCACTGAGATCACATGACTCTCCTGACCTCTGTAACGACTCGTCGCTTCCCATGGCAGTTTCTTCTGTTTCCTCCTGAGGAACCTTATGAAAAATACAATCACAAAACAAAAATAACTTTTTTTAAATGAGACTGTGAAGGAATAATGCAGGAAAATTCTAAGGTTGCATATATATATAAACTTCACATGTCATGATTGGCTGGTCACATGACTTACGAGAACCAATGGTCTTCAACAACACCAAATTTCAGCTTTGTGTGAGGAAATTTATTGTAAGACTTAAGAGGAATAGATTGCATGACATACTTTAATTATAGTTTAATGGCATTTTTTTGTATAAAAAACACTTATGTTGAAAAGAGTAGCGTGAACATTCTGCATAACATCTAATTTTGTGTTTCACAGAAGGAAAAATAAATCAGAAATTAAACTTGAGGTTCTAATGCTTGCAGTTTCATCTCTGAACTTGCATTGGAGCGCTTCAATATTATCGCCAATTTATGAATAAATTGCTTGTGTTTGTACATAATTTTGTATATTATCTGCTAAATTAATAGATACAAATGATTCGCTTTTATACCATGTCTGCAATGGAAGAGACTGGAGCGTCACAACATGACAAAACTATATTTTACCCACATTGTACATTGTGATTTTTTTTTTTTTATTCATGACAACATGATGCTATTCAGAATTTTTTTTATCAATTTTAATTTGTTCGTTCACTAAACACAAAATGAAACATTCAGCCAATACATTTACAATAGAGGCAACTACAGATTTCTTGTCCAGTTCGTAACACAATAAACTGATCTTTTATTTCCGTAGCTTTATATACATTATAGTTTTATATGACACTTAAATTCACCACGAAATCAAAAACTTTTTTCTTTTTTTTATGGAATAATTTCAGAATAAATTCCCCTCCCTCTTGCAGCATCTCTTCTCTGATGACGAGGGCGGGACTATAACCTGTCACTCACATGAGATCCACCAATAGCAAACCACAACCATCCAATCAATTCTCCACAGAAAAAAACAAGCCCCGCCCACATTTGTTCTTGATCCACAAGCGTTTGATATACGGCACAGGAAGGAAAGACGAGCACAACTTCCCTTTAATGATGTGAAGAATACTATTTATGTTTCTAAAGGCACAATCATCCTACAAAGCAAAGGGTAACACTTTACAATAAGGTTCATTAGTTAACATTAGGTGACTACATTAGTTAGCATGAACTAATAATGGCCTGCACCAATACAGCATTTATTCGTCTTTGTTAAAGTTAACCAACATTTACTAATATTTTATTAAAATCATATTAACATTAGTTGACATGTGAACTAACATGAACAAACAATGAAGAGCTTTTTTTTATTATTAACAAACAACACAGAAACAAATGTATTGTTTTTGGCAAGTTCATGTTAGTTAATACATTTACTAATGTTAACTAATGAACCTTGTTGTAAAGTGTTACCAAGCAAAGATATCTGGGATAAAGTCAAAGAATCTTGTACATAGACCTCAAAACTCAACTCATAAACCTCAAGAACGGTGACGATCAATACAAAAGATGAGCTCTGAACATCACAACAAATACTGACAAAACAAGAGCAGAAGTTAAATGAGGTGATGTTTCTTGTCCTGGTTTACTGTACCGGCTCCAGTGTTCGGGCTTCAGTGGACGCGTGTGATTGGCTGATGTCGTGTTGGACGGCCTGTAGGCGGAACAGCATGTGTTTGAGCGCCTCCACTGGACCAGGGTGTTTTCTGCTGCTGTATCCTGATGAACACGAGCCTGCAGACTAACACACACTATCAGTACTGATGTACACTAAACAGCATTGAGTTTCAATCATAATGCCGTCACATACTGTACCTTGCTCCTCTGAAGCTCTTCAGGCGGTTGTGGTTCATCAGCGCCACCCACTGGTACTGGAGATTTACTACAGATCATGGGATATGCTTTACATTTATGCATTTAGCAGATGCTTTATTTTTAGTCTTGCATTCACTGGGAATTGAACCAATGACCAACATTGGTGTTGCTTTTTAATTACAGGAACACATTTTTATTTTGGGTTAAAAAAAAATCAAAGATAACTGTTTGAAATGGCATTATAAATATACCGTACTATATACATTACTATTTTTAATGTTTTTGAAAGAAGTTTCTTCTGCTCATCAAGCCTGCATTTATTTGATCAAAAATACAGAAAAATTATGTAATATTGTGATATATTATTACAATTTAAAATAATTGGTTTTCAATTTATTATACTTTAAATTATCATTTATTTCTGTGATGCAAAGCTGAATTTTCAGGATCATTACTCCAGTCTATCACATGATCCTTTAGAAATCATTCTAATATTCTGATTTATTATGAGTGTTGGACACAGTTCTGCTGCCTAATATATTTGATGAATAAAAGGTTAAAAAGAACTGCATTTATTCAAAATAAAAAAATATTTTCTAATATAAATCTTCTTTACTATCACTTTTTATCAATTTAACACACCTTGCTGAATAAAAGTATTGATTTTTATTTCAAAAAAAGAAAGAAAAAAAATTACTGACCCCAAATGACTGACCAGTAGTGGATATTGCTGTTACAAAAGATTTCTATTTTTAAAACATTTGCTTCTTTTTTTCTTTTCTTTAAAAAAAAAAAAAAAAACCTTTTTATTCATCAAAGTATCCTAAAAAAGTATCACAGGTTATGAAAAAATATTAAGCAGCAGAACTGTTTCCAACTTTGATAATGAATCATCATATTAGAATGATTTCTAAAGGATCATGTGATAGACTGGAGTAATGATCCTGAAAATTCAGCTTTGCATCACAGAAATAAATGATAATTTAAAGTATAATAAATTGAAAACCAATTATTTTAAATTGTAATAATATATCACAATATTACATTTTTTTTCTATACTTTTGATCAAATAAATGCAGGCTTGATGAGCAGAAGAAACTTCTTTCAAAAACATTAAAAATAGTAATGTTTCCAAACTTTTGGCCTGTACTGTATATATATATGTGTGTGTAGGTGTGAAGAAATATGTGAAACAGAATGCAGTACGTAATAATAAATAATAAACATTTCAAACAGTAGTGTGTTGTTATTGTTGTCACATGACCTCATTACGTTATATGCAAAATAAGTTTAAACAGTATGTACTATATATTTCATACTATTTTCTTGAAAAACTGTTGTAGTATGCCACACTGAACACACCCTGATAGGTGTCATTTTCCCCTTTTATTTGAAGATTATCAAAGTGTTTTGCCATTAAATGAATAATGCGATTAAACGTGAGAAATCCCTCACAAGGCCACGGGTGGATTGTCCCAGGATCGATCAGCGTCCAGCGTCTCCGTCTCTCCTGAAGTGTGTTCTTTCAGCGGCTCACAGAGACCAAGAGGAGGAGCGCTTAACATCAGAGACACAATCTGATCATCTACACAGAGACAAACACAAGAGAAGAAGGGTTTAACATCAGACACACAATCTGATCATCTACACAGAGACAAACACAAGAGGAGAAGTGTTTAACATCAGAGACACAATCTGATCATCTACACAGAGACAAACACAAGAGAAGTGTTTAACATCAGACACACAATCTGATCATCTACACAGAGACAAACACAAGAGAAGTGTTTAACATCAGACACAATCTGATCATCTACACAGAGACAAACACAAGAGAAGTGTTTAACATCAGACACAATCTGATCATCTACACAGAGACAAACACAAGAGAAGTGTTTAACATCAGAGACACAATCTGATCATCTACACAGAGACAAACACAAGAGAAGTGTTTAACATCAGACACACAATCTGATCATCTACACAGAGACAAACACAAGAGAAGTGTTTAACATCAGTCACACAATCTGATCATCTACACAGAGACAAACACAAGAGAAGTGTTTAACATCAGACACACAATCTGATCATCTACACAGAGACAAACACAAGAGAAGCGTTTAACATCAGACACACAATCTGATCATCTACACAGAGACAAACACAAGAGAAGCGTTTAACATCAGACACACAATCTGATCATCTACACAGAGACAAACACAAGAGAAGCGTTTAACATCAGACACACAATCTGATCATCTACACAGAGACAAACACAAGAGAAGCGTTTAACATCAGTCACACAATCTGATCATCTACACAGAGACAAACACAAGAGAAGTGTTTAACATCAGACACACAATCTGATCATCTACACAGAGACAAACACAAGAGAAGCGTTTAACATCAGAGACACAATCTGATCATCTACACAGAGACAAACACAAGAGAAGTGTTTAACATCAGTCACACAATCTGATCATCTACACAGAGACAAACACAAGAGAAGTGTTTAACATCAGACACACAATCTGATCATCTACACAGAGACAAACACAAGAGAAGTGTTTAACATCAGAGACACAATCTGATCATCTACACAGAGACAAACACAAGAGAAGTGTTTAACATCAGTCACACAATCTGATCATCTACACAGAGACAAACACAAGAGAAGTGTTTAACATCAGACACACAATCTGATCATCTACACAGAGACAAACACAAGAGAAGCGTTTAACATCAGACACACAATCTGATCATCTACACAGAGACAAACACAAGAGAAGCGTTTAACATCAGACACACAATCTGATCATCTACACAGAGACAAACACAAGAGAAGCGTTTAACATCAGACACACAATCTGACCATCTACACAGAGACAAACACAAGAGAAGTGTTTAACATCAGACACACAATCTGATCATCTACACAGAGACAAACACAAGAGAAGTGTTTAACATCAGACACACAATCTGATCATCTACACAGAGACAAACACAAGAGAAGTGTTTAACATCAGAGACACAATCTGATCATCTACACAGAGACAAACACAAGAGAAGTGTTTAACATCAGACACACAATCTGATCATCTACACAGAGACAAACACAAGAGAAGTGTTTAACATCAGACACACAATCTGATCATCTACACAGAGACAAACACAAGAGAAGTGTTTAACATCAGACACACAATCTGATCATCTACACAGAGACAAACACAAGAGAAGTGTTTAACATCAGAGACACAATCTGATCATCTACACAGAGACAAACACAAGAGAAGTGTTTAACATCAGAGACAATCTGATCATCTACACAGAGACAAACACAAGAGGAGAGCTTAACATCAGAGACACAATCTGATCATCTACACAGAGACAAACACAAGAGAAGTGTTTAACATCAGACACACAATCTGATCATCTACACAGAGACAAACACAAGAGGAGTGTTTAACATCAGACACACAATCTGATCATCTACACAGAGACAAACACAAGAGAAGTGTTTAACATCAGAGACACAATCTGATCATCTACACAGAGATAAACACAAGAGAAGAAGTGTTTAACATCAGACACACAATCTGATCATCTACACAGAGACAAACACAAGAGAAGTGTTTAACATCAGAGACACAATCTGATCATCTACACAGAGATAAACACAAGAGAAGAAGTGTTTAACATCAGACACACAATCTGATCATCTACACAGAGACAAACACAAGAGGAGTGTTTAACATCAGACACACAATCTGATCATCTACACAGAGACAAACACAAGAGAAGAAGTGTTTAACATCAGAAACACAATCTGATCATCTACACAGAGACAAACACAAGAGAAGTGTTTAACATCAGAAACACAATCTGATCATCTACACAGAGACAAACACAAGAGAAGTGTTTAACATCAGACACACAATCTGATCATCTACACAGAGACAAACACAAGAGAAGAAGTGTTTAACATCAGACACACAATCTGATCATCTACACAGAGACAAACACAAGAGAAGAAGTGTTTAACATCAGACACACAATCTGATCATCTACACAGAGACAAACACAAGAGAAGAAGTGTTTAACATCAGACACACAATCTGATCATCTACACAGAGACAAACACAAGAGAAGAAGTGTTTAACATCAGAAACACAATCTGATCATCTACACAGAGACAAACACAAGAGAAGTGTTTAACATCAGACACACAATCTGATCATCTTCACAGAGACAAACACAAGAGAAGTGTTTAACATCAGTCACACAATCTGATCATCTACACAGAGACAAACACAAGAGAAGTGTTTAACATCAGACACACAATCTGATCATCTACACAGAGACAAACACAAGAGAAGAAGTGTTTAACATCAGACACACAATCTGATCATCTACACAGAGACAAACACAAGAGAAGTGTTTAACATCAGAAACACAATCTGATCATCTACACAGAGACAAACACAAGAGAAGTGTTTAACATCAGAAACACAATCTGATCATCTACACAGAGACAAACACAAGAGAAGTGTTTAACATCAGACACACAATCTGATCATCTACACAGAGACAAACACAAGAGAAGTGTTTAACATCAGAAACACAATCTGATCATCTACACAGAGACAAACACAAGAGAAGTGTTTAACATCAGACACACAATCTGATCATCTACACAGAGACCAAGAGGAGAAGTGTTTAACATCAGACACACAATCTGATCATCTACACAGAGACCAAGAGGAGAAGTGTTTAACATCAGACACACAATCTGATCATCTACACAGAGACAAACACAAGAGAAGTGTTTAACATCAGTCACACAATCTGATCATCTACACAGAGACAAACACAAGAGGAGTGTTTAACATCAGACACACAATCTGATCATCTACACAGAGACAAACACAAGAGGAGAAGTGTTTAACATCAGACACACAATCTGATCATCTACACAGAGACAAACACAAGAGGAGAAGTGTTTAACATCAGACACACAATCTGATCATCTACACAGAGACAAACACAAGAGAAGTGTTTAACATCAGTCACACAATCTGATCATCTACACAGAGACAAACACAAGAGGAGTGTTTAACATCAGACACACAATCTGATCATCTACACAGAGACAAACACAAGAGGAGAAGTGTTTAACATCAGACACACAATCTGATCATCTACACAGAGACAAACACAAGAGGAGAAGTGTTTAACATCAGACACACAATCTGATCATCTACACAGAGACAAACACAAGAGAAGTGTTTAACATCAGACACACAATCTGATCATCTACACAGAGACAAACACAAGAGAAGCGTTTAACATCAGACACACAATCTGATCATCTACACAGAGACAAACACAAGAGAAGCGTTTAACATCAGACACACAATCTGATCATCTACACAGAGACAAACACAAGAGAAGCGTTTAACATCAGACACACAATCTGACCATCTACACAGAGACAAACACAAGAGAAGCGTTTAACATCAGACACACAATCTGATCATCTACACAGAGACAAACACAAGAGAAGTGTTTAACATCAGACACACAATCTGATCATCTACACAGAGACAAACACAAGAGAAGTGTTTAACATCAGACACACAATCTGATCATCTACACAGAGACAAACACAAGAGAAGTGTTTAACATCAGAGACACAATCTGATCATCTACACAGAGACAAACACAAGAGAAGTGTTTAACATCAGACACACAATCTGATCATCTACACAGAGACAAACACAAGAGAAGTGTTTAACATCAGACACACAATCTGATCATCTACACAGAGACAAACACAAGAGAAGTGTTTAACATCAGACACACAATCTGATCATCTACACAGAGACAAACACAAGAGAAGTGTTTAACATCAGAGACACAATCTGATCATCTACACAGAGACAAACACAAGAGAAGTGTTTAACATCAGAGACAATCTGATCATCTACACAGAGACAAACACAAGAGGAGGAGAGCTTAACATCAGAGACACAATCTGATCATCTACACAGAGACAAACACAAGAGAAGTGTTTAACATCAGACACACAATCTGATCATCTACACAGAGACAAACACAAGAGGAGTGTTTAACATCAGACACACAATCTGATCATCTACACAGAGACAAACACAAGAGAAGTGTTTAACATCAGAGACACAATCTGATCATCTACACAGAGATAAACACAAGAGAAGAAGTGTTTAACATCAGACACACAATCTGATCATCTACACAGAGACAAACACAAGAGAAGAAGTGTTTAACATCAGACACACAATCTGATCATCTACACAGAGACAAACACAAGAGGAGTGTTTAACATCAGACACACAATCTGATCATCTACACAGAGACAAACACAAGAGAAGAAGTGTTTAACATCAGAAACACAATCTGATCATCTACACAGAGACAAACACAAGAGAAGTGTTTAACATCAGAAACACAATCTGATCATCTACACAGAGACAAACACAAGAGAAGTGTTTAACATCAGACACACAATCTGATCATCTACACAGAGACAAACACAAGAGAAGAAGTGTTTAACATCAGACACACAATCTGATCATCTACACAGAGACAAACACAAGAGAAGAAGTGTTTAACATCAGACACACAATCTGATCATCTACACAGAGACAAACACAAGAGAAGAAGTGTTTAACATCAGACACACAATCTGATCATCTACACAGAGACAAACACAAGAGAAGAAGTGTTTAACATCAGAAACACAATCTGATCATCTACACAGAGACAAACACAAGAGAAGTGTTTAACATCAGACACACAATCTGATCATCTTCACAGAGACAAACACAAGAGAAGTGTTTAACATCAGTCACACAATCTGATCATCTACACAGAGACAAACACAAGAGAAGTGTTTAACATCAGACACACAATCTGATCATCTACACAGAGACAAACACAAGAGAAGAAGTGTTTAACATCAGACACACAATCTGATCATCTTCACAGAGACAAACACAAGAGAAGTGTTTAACATCAGTCACACAATCTGATCATCTACACAGAGACAAACACAAGAGAAGTGTTTAACATCAGACACACAATCTGATCATCTACACAGAGACAAACACAAGAGAAGAAGTGTTTAACATCAGACACACAATCTGATCATCTACACAGAGACAAACACAAGAGAAGTGTTTAACATCAGAAACACAATCTGATCATCTACACAGAGACAAACACAAGAGAAGTGTTTAACATCAGAAACACAATCTGATCATCTACACAGAGACAAACACAAGAGAAGTGTTTAACATCAGACACACAATCTGATCATCTACACAGAGACAAACACAAGATAAATGTTTAACATCAGACACACAATCTGATCATCTACACAGAGACAAACACAAGAGAAGTGTTTAACATCAGTCACACAATCTGATCATCTACACAGAGACAAACACAAGAGAAGTGTTTAACATCAGACACACAATCTGATCATCTACACAGAGACAAACACAAGAGAAGAAGTGTTTAACATCAGACACACAATCTGATCATCTACACAGAGACAAACACAAGAGAAGTGTTTAACATCAGAAACACAATCTGATCATCTACACAGAGACAAACACAAGAGAAGTGTTTAACATCAGAAACACAATCTGATCATCTACACAGAGACAAACACAAGAGAAGTGTTTAACATCAGACACACAATCTGATCATCTACACAGAGACAAACACAAGATAAATGTTTAACATCAGACACACAATCTGATCATCTACACAGAGACAAACACAAGAGAAGTGTTTAACATCAGACACACAATCTGATCATCTACACAGAGACCAAGAGGAGAAGTGTTTAACATCAGACACACAATCTGATCATCTACACAGAGACCAAGAGGAGAAGTGTTTAACATCAGACACACAATCTGATCATCTACACAGAGACAAACACAAGAGAAGTGTTTAACATCAGTCACACAATCTGATCATCTACACAGAGACAAACACAAGAGGAGTGTTTAACATCAGACACACAATCTGATCATCTACACAGAGACAAACACAAGAGGAGAAGTGTTTAACATCAGACACACAATCTGATCATCTACACAGAGACAAACACAAGAGGAGAAGTGTTTAACATCAGACACACAATCTGATCATCTACACAGAGACAAACACAAGAGAAGTGTTTAACATCAGTCACACAATCTGATCATCTACACAGAGACAAACACAAGAGGAGTGTTTAACATCAGACACACAATCTGATCATCTACACAGAGACAAACACAAGAGAAGTGTTTAACATCAGACACACAATCTGATCATCTACACAGAGACAAACACAAGAGGAGAAGTGTTTAACATCAGACACACAATCTGATCATCTACACAGAGACAAACACAAGAGAAGTGTTTAACATCAGACACACAATCTGATCATCTACACAGAGACAAACACAAGAGAAGAGTTTAACATCAGACACACAATCTGATCATCTACACAGAGACAAACACAAGAGAAGTGTTTAACATCAGAGACACAATCTGATCATCTACACAGAGACAAACACAAGAGAAGTGTTTAACATCAGACACACAATCTGATCATCTACACAGAGACAAACACAAGAGGAGTGTTTAACATCAGACACACAATCTGATCATCTACACAGAGACAAACACAAGAGAAGTGTTTAACATCAGACACACAATCTGATCATCTACACAGAGACAAACACAAGAGAAGAAGTGTTTAACATTAGACACACAATCTGATCATCTACACAGAGACAAACACAAGAGAAGTGTTTAACATCAGACACAATCTGATCATCTACACAGAGACAAACACAAGAGAAGTGTTTAACATCAGTCACACAATCTGATCATCTACACAGAGACAAACACAAGAGAAGTGTTTAACATCAGACACACAATCTGATCATCTACACAGAGACAAACACAAGAGAAGCGTTTAACATCAGACACACAATCTGATCATCTACACAGAGACAAACACAAGAGAAGCGTTTAACATCAGACACACAATCTGATCATCTACACAGAGACAAACACAAGAGAAGCGTTTAACATCAGACACACAATCTGATCATCTACACAGAGACAAACACAAGAGAAGCGCTTAACATCAGACACACAATCTGATCATCTACACAGAGACAAACACAAGAGAAGTGTTTAACATCAGACACACAATCTGATCATCTACACAGAGACAAACACAAGAGAAGTGTTTAACATCAGACACACAATCTGATCATCTACACAGAGACAAACACAAGAGAAGTGTTTAACATCAGACACACAATCTGATCATCTACACAGAGACAAACACAAGAGAAGTGTTTAACATCAGAGACACAATCTAATCATCTACACAGAGACAAACACAAGAGAAGTGTTTAACATCAGAGACACAATCTGATCATCTACACAGAGACAAACACAAGAGGAGGAGAGCTTAACATCAGAGACACAATCTGATCATCTACACAGAGACAAACACAAGAGAAGTGTTTAACATCAGACACACAATCTGATCATCTACACAGAGACAAACACAAGAGGAGTGTTTAACATCAGACACACAATCTGATCATCTACACAGAGACAAACACAAGAGGAGGAGAGCTTAACATCAGAGACACAATCTGATCATCTACACAGAGACAAACACAAGAGGAGGAGAGCTTAACATCAGAGACACAATCTGATCATCTACACAGAGACAAACACAAGAGAAGTGTTTAACATCAGACACACAATCTGATCATCTACACAGAGACAAACACAAGAGGAGTGTTTAACATCAGACACACAATCTGATCATCTACACAGAGACAAACACAAGAGAAGAAGTGTTTAACATCAGACACACAATCTGATCATCTACACAGAGACAAACACAAGAGGAGTGTTTAACATCAGACACACAATCTGATCATCTACACAGAGACAAACACAAGAGAAATGTTTAACATCAGACACACAATCTGATCATCTACACAGAGACAAACACAAGAGAAGAAGTGTTTAACATCAGACACACAATCTGATCATCTACACAGAGACAAACACAAGAGGAGTGTTTAACATCAGACACACAATCTGATCATCTACACAGAGACAAACACGAGAGGAGTGTTTAACATCAGACACACAATCTGATCATCTACACAGAGACAAACACAAGAGGAGTGTTTAACATCAGAGACACAATCTGATCATCTACACAGAGACAAACACAAGAGGAGTGTTTAACATCAGAGACACAATCTGATCATCTACACAGAGACAAACACAAGAGGAGTGTTTAACATCAGACACACAATCTGATCATCTACACAGAGACAAACACAAGAGGAGTGTTTAACATCAGAGACACAATCTGATCATCTACACAGAGACAAACACAAGAGAAGTGTTTAACATCAGACACACAATCTGATCATCTACACAGAGACAAACACAAGAGAAGTGTTTAACATCAGACACACAATCTGATCATCTACACAGAGACAAACACAAGAGGAGGAGAGCTTAACATCAGAGACACAATCTGATCATCTTCACAGAGACAAACACAAGAGAAGTGTTTAACATCAGACACACAATCTGATCATCTACACAGAGACAAACACAAGAGGAGGAGAGCTTAACATCAGAGACACAATCTGATCATCTACACAGAGACAAACACAAGAGGAGGAGAGCTTAACATCAGAGACACAATCTGATCATCTACACAGAGACAAACACAAGAGAAGTGTTTAACATCAGACACACAATCTGATCATCTACACAGAGACAAACACAAGAGGAGTGTTTAACATCAGACACACAATCTGATCATCTACACAGAGACAAACACAAGAGAAGAAGTGTTTAACATCAGACACACAATCTGATCATCTACACAGAGACAAACACAAGAGGAGTGTTTAACATCAGACACACAATCTGATCATCTACACAGAGACAAACACAAGAGAAATGTTTAACATCAGACACACAATCTGATCATCTACACAGAGACAAACACAAGAGAAGAAGTGTTTAACATCAGACACACAATCTGATCATCTACACAGAGACAAACACAAGAGGAGTGTTTAACATCAGACACACAATCTGATCATCTACACAGAGACAAACACGAGAGGAGTGTTTAACATCAGACACACAATCTGATCATCTACACAGAGACAAACACAAGAGGAGTGTTTAACATCAGAGACACAATCTGATCATCTACACAGAGACAAACACAAGAGGAGTGTTTAACATCAGAGACACAATCTGATCATCTACACAGAGACAAACACAAGAGGAGTGTTTAACATCAGACACACAATCTGATCATCTACACAGAGACAAACACAAGAGGAGTGTTTAACATCAGAGACACAATCTGATCATCTACACAGAGACCAACACAAGAGAAGTGTTTAACATCAGACACAATCTGATCATCTACACAGAGACAAACACAAGAGAAGAAGTGTTTAACATCAGACACACAATCTGATCATCTACACAGAGACAAACACAAGAGGAGTGTTTAACATCAGACACACAATCTGATAATCTACACAGAGACCAACACAAGAGAAGTGTTTAACATCAGACACAATCTGATCATCTACACAGAGACAAACACAAGAGGAGTGTTTAACATCAGAGACACAATCTGATCATCTACACAGAGACCAACACAAGAGAAGTGTTTAACATCAGACACAATCTGATCATCTACACAGAGACAAACACAAGAGAAGAAGTGTTTAACATCAGACACACAATCTGATCATCTACACAGAGACAAACACAAGAGAAGTGTTTAACATCAGAAACACAATCTGATCATCTACACAGAGACAAACACAAGAGAAGTGTTTAACATCAGAAACACAATCTGATCATCTACACAGAGACAAACACAAGAGAAGTGTTTAACAGCAGACACACAATCTGATCATCTTCACAGAGACAAACACAAGAGAAGTGTTTAACATCAGACACACAATCTGATCATCTTCACAGAGACAAACACAAGAGAAGTGTTTAACATCAGTCACACAATCTGATCATCTACACAGAGACAAACACAAGAGAAGTGTTTAACATCAGACACACAATCTGATCATCTACACAGAGACAAACACAAGAGAAGAAGTGTTTAACATCAGACACACAATCTGATCATCTACACAGAGACAAACACAAGAGAAGTGTTTAACATCAGAAACACAATCTGATCATCTACACAGAGACAAACACAAGAGAAGTGTTTAACATCAGAAACACAATCTGATCATCTACACAGAGACAAACACAAGAGAAGTGTTTAACATCAGACACACAATCTGATCATCTACACAGAGACAAACACAAGAGAAATGTTTAACATCAGACACACAATCTGATCATCTACACAGAGACAAACACAAGAGAAGTGTTTAACATCAGACACACAATCTGATCATCTACACAGAGACCAAGAGGAGAAGTGTTTAACATCAGACACACAATCTGATCATCTACACAGAGACCAAGAGGAGAAGTGTTTAACATCAGACACACAATCTGATCATCTACACAGAGACAAACACAAGAGAAGTGTTTAACATCAGTCACACAATCTGATCATCTACACAGAGACAAACACAAGAGGAGTGTTTAACATCAGACACACAATCTGATCATCTACACAGAGACAAACACAAGAGGAGTGTTTAACATCAGACACACAATCTGATCATCTACACAGAGACAAACACAAGAGGAGAAGTGTTTAACATCAGACACACAATCTGATCATCTACACAGAGACAAACACAAGAGGAGAAGTGTTTAACATCAGACACACAATCTGATCATCTACACAGAGACAAACACAAGAGAAGTGTTTAACATCAGACACACAATCTGATCATCTACACAGAGACAAACACAAGAGAAGAGTTTAACATCAGACACACAATCTGATCATCTACACAGAGACAAACACAAGAGAAGTGTTTAACATCAGAGACACAATCTGATCATCTACACAGAGACAAACACAAGAGAAGTGTTTAACATCAGACACACAATCTGATCATCTACACAGAGACAAACACAAGAGGAGTGTTTAACATCAGACACACAATCTGATCATCTACACAGAGACAAACACAAGAGAAGTGTTTAACATCAGACACACAATCTGATCATCTACACAGAGACAAACACAAGAGAAGAAGTGTTTAACATTAGACACACAATCTGATCATCTACACAGAGACAAACACAAGAGAAGTGTTTAACATCAGAGACACAATCTGATCATCTACACAGAGACAAACACAAGAGAAGTGTTTAACATCAGTCACACAATCTGATCATCTACACAGAGACAAACACAAGAGAAGTGTTTAACATCAGACACACAATCTGATCATCTACACAGAGACAAACACAAGAGAAGCGTTTAACATCAGACACACAATCTGATCATCTACACAGAGACAAACACAAGAGAAGCGTTTAACATCAGACACACAATCTGATCATCTACACAGAGACAAACACAAGAGAAGCGTTTGACATCAGGCACACAATCTGATCATCTACACAGAGACAAACACAAGAGAAGTGTTTAACATCAGACACAATCTGATCATCTACACAGAGACAAACACAAGAGAAGTGTTTAACATCAGAGACACAATCTGATCATCTACACAGAGACAAACACAAGAGAAGTGTTTAACATCAGAGACACAATCTGATCATCTACACAGAGACAAACACAAGAGAAGTGTTTAACATCAGACACACAATCTGATCATCTACACAGAGACAAACACAAGAGAAGCGTTTAACATCAGACACACAATCTGATCATCTACACAGAGACAAACACAAGAGAAGCGTTTAACATCAGACACACAATCTGATCATCTACACAGAGACAAACACAAGAGAAGCGTTTAACATCAGACACACAATCTGATCATCTACACATAGACAAACACAAGAGGAGTGTTTAACATCAGACACACAATCTGATCATCTACACAGAGACAAACACAAGAGAAGCGTTTAACATCAGACACACAATCTGATCATCTACACATAGACAAACACAAGAGGAGTGTTTAACATCAGACACACAATCTGATCATCTACACAGAGACAAACACAAGAGGAGTGTTTAACATCAGACACACAATCTGATCATCTACACAGAGACAAACATAAGAGAAGCGTTTAACATCAGACACACAATCTGATCATCTACACAGAGACAAACACAAGAGAAGCGTTTAACATCAGACACACAATCTGATCATCTACACAGAGACAAACACAAGAGAAGCGCTTAACATCAGACACACAATCTGATCATCTACACAGAGACAAACACAAGAGAAGCGTTTAACATCAGACACACAATCTGATCATCTACACAGAGACAAACACAAGAGAAGTGTTTAACATCAGAGACACAATCTGATCATCTACACAGAGACAAACACAAGAGAAGTGTTTAACATCAGAGACACAATCTGATCATCTACACAGAGACAAACACAAGAGGAGGAGAGCTTAACATCAGAGACACAATCTGATCATCTACACAGAGACAAACACAAGAGAAGTGTTTAACATCAGACACACAATCTGATCATCTACACAGAGACAAACACAAGAGGAGTGTTTAACATCAGACACACAATCTGATCATCTACACAGAGACAAACACAAGAGGAGGAGAGCTTAACATCAGAGACACAATCTGATCATCTACACAGAGACAAACACAAGAGGAGGAGAGCTTAACATCAGAGACACAATCTGATCATCTACACAGAGACAAACACAAGAGAAGTGTTTAACATCAGACACACAATCTGATCATCTACACAGAGACAAACACAAGAGGAGTGTTTAACATCAGACACACAATCTGATCATCTACACAGAGACAAACACAAGAGAAGAAGTGTTTAACATCAGACACACAATCTGATCATCTACACAGAGACAAACACAAGAGGAGTGTTTAACATCAGACACACAATCTGATCATCTACACAGAGACAAACACAAGAGAAATGTTTAACATCAGACACACAATCTGATCATCTACACAGAGACAAACACAAGAGAAGAAGTGTTTAACATCAGACACACAATCTGATCATCTACACAGAGACAAACACAAGAGGAGTGTTTAACATCAGACACACAATCTGATCATCTACACAGAGACAAACACGAGAGGAGTGTTTAACATCAGACACACAATCTGATCATCTACACAGAGACAAACACAAGAGGAGTGTTTAACATCAGAGACACAATCTGATCATCTACACAGAGACAAACACAAGAGGAGTGTTTAACATCAGAGACACAATCTGATCATCTACACAGAGACAAACACAAGAGGAGTGTTTAACATCAGACACACAATCTGATCATCTACACAGAGACAAACACAAGAGGAGTGTTTAACATCAGAGACACAATCTGATCATCTACACAGAGACCAACACAAGAGAAGTGTTTAACATCAGACACAATCTGATCATCTACACAGAGACAAACACAAGAGAAGAAGTGTTTAACATCAGACACACAATCTGATCATCTACACAGAGACAAACACAAGAGGAGTGTTTAACATCAGACACACAATCTGATAATCTACACAGAGACCAACACAAGAGAAGTGTTTAACATCAGACACAATCTGATCATCTACACAGAGACAAACACAAGAGGAGTGTTTAACATCAGAGACACAATCTGATCATCTACACAGAGACCAACACAAGAGAAGTGTTTAACATCAGACACAATCTGATCATCTACACAGAGACACACACAAGAGAAGAAGTGTTTAACATCAGACACACAATCTGATCATCTACACAGAGACAAACACAAGAGGAGTGTTTAACATCAGACACACAATCTGATCATCTACACAGAGACAAACACAAGAGGAGTGTTTAACATCAGAGACACAATCTGATCATCTACACAGAGACCAACACAAGAGAAGTGTTTAACATCAGACACAATCTGATCATCTACACAGAGACAAACACAAGAGAAGAAGTGTTTAACATCAGACACACAATCTGATCATCTACACAGAGACAAACACAAGAGGAGTGTTTAACATCAGACACACAATCTGATCATCTACACAGAGACAAACACAAGAGAAGAAGTGTTTAACATCAGACACACAATCTGATCATCTACACAGAGACAAACACAAGAGGAGTGTTTAACATCAGACACACAATCTGATCATCTACACAGAGACAAACACAAGAGAAGAAGTGTTTAACATCAGATACACAATCTGATCATCTACACAGAGACAAACACAAGAGAAGTGTTTAACATCAGACACACAATCTGATCATCTACACAGAGACAAACACAAGAGGAGTGTTTAACATCAGAGACACAATCTGATCATCTACACAGAGACAAACACAAGAGGAGTGTTTAACATCAGAGACACAATCTGATCATCTACACAGAGACAAACACAAGAGGAGTGTTTAACATCAGACACACAATCTGATCATCTACACAGAGACAAACACAAGAGGAGTGTTTAACATCAGAGACACAATCTGATCATCTACACAGAGACCAACACAAGAGAAGTGTTTAACATCAGACACAATCTGATCATCTACACAGAGACAAACACAAGAGAAGAAGTGTTTAACATCAGACACACAATCTGATCATCTACACAGAGACAAACACAAGAGGAGTGTTTAACATCAGACACACAATCTGATAATCTACACAGAGACCAACACAAGAGAAGTGTTTAACATCAGACACAATCTGATCATCTACACAGAGACAAACACAAGAGGAGTGTTTAACATCAGAGACACAATCTGATCATCTACACAGAGACCAACACAAGAGAAGTGTTTAACATCAGACACAATCTGATCATCTACACAGAGACACACACAAGAGAAGAAGTGTTTAACATCAGACACACAATCTGATCATCTACACAGAGACAAACACAAGAGGAGTGTTTAACATCAGACACACAATCTGATCATCTACACAGAGACAAACACAAGAGGAGTGTTTAACATCAGAGACACAATCTGATCATCTACACAGAGACCAACACAAGAGAAGTGTTTAACATCAGACACAATCTGATCATCTACACAGAGACAAACACAAGAGAAGAAGTGTTTAACATCAGACACACAATCTGATCATCTACACAGAGACAAACACAAGAGGAGTGTTTAACATCAGACACACAATCTGATCATCTACACAGAGACAAACACAAGAGAAGAAGTGTTTAACATCAGACACACAATCTGATCATCTACACAGAGACAAACACAAGAGGAGTGTTTAACATCAGACACACAATCTGATCATCTACACAGAGACAAACACAAGAGAAGAAGTGTTTAACATCAGATACACAATCTGATCATCTACACAGAGACAAACACAAGAGAAGTGTTTAACATCAGACACACAATCTGATCATCTACACAGAGACAAACACAAGAGAAGAAGTGTTTAACATCAGACACACAATCTGATCATCTACACAGAGACAAACACAAGAGAAGTGTTTAACATCAGACACAAGATCTGATCATCTACACAGAGACAAACACAAGAGATTTACAATTAAATTTACTTTTAATGATTGTGTGTTAAGCGTCTGCGACTTACTTTCACTTTGATTTGCGATAGTTTGCACGTTGGTTTAATGAGTAGATGCTCAGCTTCTCATCTGCGGTGATGCGTGTTGCAGTAGCGTCGTCATATCTGGCTATAACATTACATATAGACTATAACACGCTCTCACATGCTTATTTTTTTAGCATTTTTGGGAGGAGTACAATTTACATATGTGGTTTCAACAACCAGATGCATTTACACTTGTCCAGTTTCGTCTGGAATGCGTCCCAGACCACCTCCTGAAGTGGTTTGAGCGATCGGATTCAAATGCGTCTCGAATGCGTTTCGGAGGGCATTTACACCTGGTCTTTTCACGATCGGATAGCTATCCGATATGAGAAAACGCATGAAGTGGCCAGGTGTAAACAGCCCCTTACACCTGAAAGAATAAACAGATTTAGTTGATCTGCAGTGTGTGTCAGTCTGAGTTTTTGATTGCGATCACGTCACCTTAATCACAGCAGAACATGCGCACGTCATTGAGAGCGGTGTCGTCTCCACTTCCCTGTGGCTCTTCTACCCGGGTCTGTATGCCGCAGATTCCTGTTCCTTTACATTTGGGACTCCAGTTTCCCCAATTGCCCCAGGCTGTGCCGTCACCCTGCAGCAAAAAACCATCACTGCAGGTGAACCTGGAGAAAAATCAAATGTGACAATATTATGATAAAATATGTAATTCATTTGTGCTGTTGGATTGAATGTCAGTCACATGATCACCTGCAGCTGACGGCCTAATACGAACAGCAGCACGACTGCGAGTGTGATATTAATTGAACTGCTTGATGAGGGAAAACGGAGTCCTTTAATAGCAAAACAAAACCAGGATGACTTATAGCAGCACACTCACCTGATGTTGTTTGCAGCCGTATCATCATATGCAAATCCTTGGTGAGATTCAACTCTCAGCTGAAAAGCTTTCAAGAATCCAGAATGACACCATTTGATATCTGTCCACACACCCCAGCTGAAGAAAACACACAAAAAGGTTACCTGATCAAATAAATTATTATTTTCAAGAAAATCCTCAATTCACATATCTAGCTGAAACACTTAATGTAAGAATTCGTAATAAACTGAGCCCATTACTGTCCTAAGTCGGACTCAATAGAGGCGTGGCGCTCATGTGAGCCTGATGATCCTTTGGACCGATCGACACAGAGAAGACGAATCCCATTGAGCGCTGTATCATCACCAGCACCAATTGGTCTTTCCACCTTAAAACAACAACAACAACATTAAGACAATCTTCCATTTAAAAAAAGAGAATTAACTCTAACCCAACCCATAGTAACATTTATCTAGTATTACACAGACACTTTAAAAATCTTAAGCAAGTGCAGTTCCCTGGAGAAACCTGGAATTAAATGACAAACATCAATTTTCTCTCTTGGCTTTGAACCTTTGAAGCACTAAGCCAAACCCATATAACCGATGTCAAGGCCAAACTTACCTTCAAACTAAACCCTGCGGCGTACCATCCACTTGGACACATGCTCTTAAGCCCCCATGATCCCCACTTCATTCCATTCGTCACCCTCAGCTCGGATCCATTATCTCGGTCGATGCTCCGCTCAGAACGACCTTCTGTGACCTGACCGCTCACATGCCCAATAATGGCTAGCAGTGAAAACATGGAAAAGAAGTAATGCATTTCTACAGCACTGGCCTGCTTGATAAATACTACTTGTTAGATTAATTATCACATAGACTATCTGCAGCCTCAGCTATCAGTGATCAGGTGGAAACAGGCGCCTCAACCCTTGTGATGTGAGAATGATCAAGCAGACACAGAGACTGTGTAGTACCATAACATTCTCAAGTTTATTAAGGGAGAAGCCTTATATTTATACACAAGATTAAGCAAAATCATCCACGAAGTCCATTCCATCCAATCTTATACTCAAAGATCAACCCCTACCATATTTGGCATATTAAGAAATATAATGGAAGAGAAGTCAGATGTTTAAATGTATGTGCGTGTCTTGAGTTCACGTTTGGGTGCGAGTGTATAAGTGTGTTCAACCCTAGTTCTTGTTTTGTCTAGGTGTGTCCCTGATGTGCAGATAACAACGAAAAGAAGTTACACAAGGGCAGTCTTACACAAGAATAGTCAAAAGTGGAGCCTAAGAAATAAGAAAATAATAACAATGGCCACTTTAAATGAATTCTGTTTCTAAACTAAAACTGGTCAGTAAAACTGCTCTAAGGATTCTTTTTTGAGCCGATCAGAACTTCTTCAGACTACAAGTTAAAAAAGATTCTACCTTAAATTTTAAGTACAATCAATCAACAGTCATTTCAACTTAAATTATATCAAACTCACTTGAAATGAGCTGAATCATGTATAACTTGTAAAAAATAAAAAATAAAAATAAAAAAGTAGAAAGTTGCTTAACTTATTTTCATGAGTTAATGTAAAAACAAGTTGTCAATTTATTGATCATATAATTTTAAGTGTACTTTTATACGAATAATCAATATTGTGATGTCCTGGTTCTATCCAGTGAGCAGCCAGATGTTACGAACTGCTCTGAGACACGAAGGTTGAGATCCAAATGCAACTTTAAGGGGCAATCCAGACACGTAAACCAATATCCAGGCAATAGGTCAAAACACAGGTAGGCCAAACAAACAAACAAACAAACAAACAAACAAACAAACAAACAAACAGGGGTCAGAGGCAAAAGAGTAATCCACAGAACAGGAAAAAAAAAAAATCCAAAACCCAAGAGACTTAAAACCAGGGAAACTGCTCAGAAACACAGTGCAACAACATACAAAACTTCACCCTGAGTGAATGAGTGAACATGGTATAAATAGGCTGAGACTAACAGGGTAATGAGACACAGGTGAATGCAATCAGTGAAGATGAGTCCGGGCAGTGAGTTATGGGAAATGTAGTTTGTGAGGGAGTGATAATAGTCTGGAGTGGAGTGCCCTCTGGTGGCTCTCAAGGGCACTCCAGCTGGTGACCGTTACACCAGGAGCACCACAAATCAATGACCTGTACGTGAACACACAATAATACAAACATTGATCCGATAAAATATACGTTTAACCGTCAGTGTCCTTGAAAACCGTTTTCTTGGTAAAATGCCTATACATATTTTGTAACCCCATCATCTTGCAAGAGATGATAAGAACTCAAGAGAGCAACCACCACAGTATTTCTTTGCAAATATAACAAAGTTTATTAGACAACATTCAAAAGTAGCACAACAGGCAATCAGAAATGGCAAAGAAACGAATGAAACAGTTGTAACCACTACAGGCAACAGGGTTTCCCAATCATATCCAGTGGCAATTACTCTGCAATTAAAACAATCAAAATTTCACTCCAAACTCCAAAGCAAAAGTAATCACCAAATCAAACCCCTACAAATTGTTGCTGGATCCCAGCATGGGATGCTGGTTTGTGGGTTTGCAGGTCCCCAGCATGGGATGCTGGTTGCTGGTGTAAGGGTGGATTCCTGCAGTGGTTCAAGCTGAAAGACTGCCCAATGACTAAAGAAACGTTATTAGCAAGATGGTAGAAAACTGCACATTTCTTGTCTATTCCACCCACGGCCACTTATACCAACGATGGAAATAAGTGCAGTTACAATAGCTTAATATTTGTGGGAGAGCGTTGCTATAGATAGTGACGTTATTGTATTGCAATATGTAGCACTTCAAAGTCAATACCAAATCAAAACTAGTTAGCACATTAGTTGTAATTGAAAAGGTTTAATGACAAAATATGGTTATGGTTACACTTAAAATAGTTACAAAATAGATGTATGAGATGATGATAATTTATACCATTAATCTTACCCAACATGTAAAATGTTACCTGAGAGAGAGAGAGAGAGAGAGAGAGAGAGAGAGAGAGAGAGAGAGAGAGAGAGAGAGAGACAAATGCCGCGTTTACACCAAAATTACCCGGAACAATTTGTCCCAGGAACTTTTTTACCAGGAACTGTTTTTACCCCAGACCGGTTGCTTATTGCGTTTACGCCTCGGTCAGATTATGTACCGGGCAGATTATGCAAATTAGTCTGGTGACGTTGAACTACGCGCGACTGCTCCTCTCAGTCTGCGACGGACAGTAATCAGTTTTGAGTGCCTTTTGAGTTTTGAGTATGGAGGAGATTCAAGCTGTGCTGCTATTGTGTGTGATGTATTGGTTTACTAACGAGGTAATTAACAAAACGACAGAAAAGAGACGAGCACTGATACTAAAGCGTATTCAGAAAGCTCGTAATGCTAGATATAAAATTAGACAACGTATGTTATCAACTATTGCGGATATTGACCGTGAGATGGCTGGGACGAACGCGCGCCATCGGGCAGAAAGAACAAGATTGGTAAGAAATGAATCCATCAAAATAAACCAAGTTGTGAATAATGTTATTATCGATTACATCAACTTATTTTTGGCACTTTTGTGTGTTTTAGATATGCGAGTACTATCAAATGCGTCATGTTTCGCGATCGGTTTGGATACACACTAGAACAACGGGATAGTGGGACAGCGTGGCTCCAACTTTCACCGAAGCACAGTGGATAAAGAATTTCCGGATGTCTAAGGATACTTTTCTGTACCTCTGTCGTCGATTGCAACCCCAACTGGAGAGATATGATTGTGTACCCATTCAAAAAAGAATCGCCATTGCACTGTGGAAACTTGCGACCAACTCAGAGTATAGAAGCATCTCTCATTTATTTGGAGTCGGAGTTGCAACTGTGTGTCACTGTGTTCACGATTTCTGCTCATCTGTTGAGAAGGTACTCATGCAAGAAGTTATCCAGTTACCAAACAGTGAAAAATTAAAAGAAATGGCGGTGTATTTTGAGCGCAGGTGGGGTGTGCCACAGTGTGTAACCACACATCCCCATTCTTGGACCAGAGGAGTACCACACAGAGTACTTCAAGGGCTGACATTCGATCATCCTACAGGCTGTTGTGGATGGAAGGGGTCTCTTTTGGAATGTTTTTTTAGGAGCGTCAAGGAGCCTGTATGATGCCAGAGTGCTGCGTTTGTCAGGATTGTGGGACCTAGTGGATAGGGGTTTGTTACTACCTGATGTAACAAAGAACATTTGTGGACATGATGTGGGGTACTATGTCCTTGGTGATGCAGCCTATCCTTTAAAGGGTCATGAAACCCCCCTCTTTCAGCTCAAGTCTAGCTCACAATCTTTTTGAAAAATGCAACTTAAATGGGCGTGGTGGCTGTGAGAAGAAGGGAGGGGAGTGGGTGTGGTATGGCACGGCAAGAGAGAGGGGAGGGGGGGGGGGGGGGGGAACTGTCATCGCCAGTGGCCCATGCATATCGACTGTCACTAAAAATCAGTAGTAAAACGTGAGGAAATGCTAGATTTTTTTTTTATAGCTGGCAAAGTTAAAGTCTAATGAAATACACGGACACCTTATTTTTGTCCTTTCAAAAGTAACTGAATGCACTGCTACATATATTAGCCTACAGTAATCATAATTGTATTTAAAACATATAAATTGTTTATATACCCACTATAAATGCATATATTTGAAAATAATACATTTTCCGCTTAAAAAAAACAAAACGTTCCGTACATAGCCTAGATCTACGCGCCCCCCAAACACACATAATAAAGATGGACATGCAGTGACAGAAATTTGCACAAATTAAGCATACGTTCCATACACTTGAGGTTAGGGATGGGCATGATTAATCGACGATCGATAATTGATCGTTAAGAATTTCGTCGATCACGTTTATTTGTTATCGATTAAACTAATGCAGGTTGCGTTGCGTAGTGTGTCTTGAAGCAATGGAATTAATTTTAGCGCGGAGGTACCTGTGCATCCCGGCAACGTCAGTCCCCGGCTGCCCCGGCTTGACAGTCTCACCCCAAAACGTCATATACTGACGCGTCTTGACCATGCGTCAACATACGACGAAAAGGGTACCCCCACAACGTCCATGTGTGACGATTCGGGTTATGGGTAGGTTTAGGTATGCGTTAGGGTACCGCTAGGAGGCGCTGCTGGTGCGCTTCTGTCTGCGTCTCATATTGACGTTAAAGGGGTACCCTTTTCGTCGTATGTTGACGCATGGTCAAGACGCGTCAGTATGACGTTTTGGGGTGAGACCGGGCTGCTCAGAGCGGGTGTTTTCGGCGGCTGGACTGGCTGTCACCAGGTTGCGGTTGCGTCTGATCCCAGATCATGTCAACATGCTTATCTTTCTCAACAGAAATCAGTAGACTGGTGCAGAAGTTCTATGGGAACTTCATGCGTTTTCTCAGATCGGATAGCTATCTGATTTATCAAAACGATTCCATTTACACCTGGTCACATAAATGTGTTTTTGCAAAACGGATATAAATCCGATCTTGAATTCCCGCGCTATATGCATATTTAAATTGTTGCACGTCATCGAATGCAACTGATATGAGCTGCATTTTATTGATCATCAGCGAAAATTTCTAAATCAAAGACCGCAACAAGATATTGCGGCAACAGCCCTGGTAAGATCATTTCGGTTCTTTACTTTTAATGAAGATGATTGTGTGTTGATGAATGACTTTCACTTTGATTTGCGATAGTTTGCACGTTAGCTTGATGAATAGATGCTCATCTGTGGTGATGCGTGTTGAAGTAGCGTCGTCATATCTGGATATAACATGACATATAGCCTATAACACGCTCTCACACGTTTATTTCTTATCATTTTTGGGATAAGTCAAATTTACATATGTGGTTTCAACAACCAGATGCATTTACTCTTGTCCAGTTTCGTCTGGAATGCGTCTCAGATATAAAGTATAAAGTGGTTTGAGCGATCGGATTTAAATCCGTCTCGAATGCGTTTCGGAGGGCATTTAGATTTGGTCTTTTCACGACCGGATAGCTATCTGATCACAGAAAACGGATGAAGTGGCCATGGGTGCTCGCAGCTGCAGGTTCCGCTGGTTTAGAACACCGCAGGAATCTTCAAGTCTACCGAACGTCCAGTTTCACTGCCACAAGTTGATCTTCTTGTAATAAAGATCTCATCGAGGACAAACAAACTGTATTTTTGTATTTTCATTGCATTTTTAATTTATAAAAAGTTAAAGAAATAATAAATTTCAATATAAAAATATTAATGATTAATCGATAGTCGATCGTTAATTCTCCCGACGATCGACTAATAAAATTTAATCGAATGCCCATCCCTACTTGAGGTATTATCGAAATATCTACATTTTAATAACGAGTGATTATTTAACAAAAGGCAAGTAAAACGGTCAGCATCGCGGGGAAAGATGCACTGGAACTTTTGCACCACGAAAAACAAACGCGCGTCCCATCATTGCTCTCGCATCTACTACGCGATATCACAGGTTGACATGTCTGTCATTGGAAAGTTCCACGTGGTGTAATGAATAATTTACAGCATGTGTCTTCTCATTGGATAAGAAAACTCAGTATATGAATAATAATAAGACACCGATGAGTCATCAAAGTACTATAGTGCTCTGCCACGTCACAGCCTGTGACGTGGACACGATGAAGATTTTAAACCCGGAAGATGAAAATAGCGGGAAAAAATTCAAATTTAACCATTTCCCCCCTACTATTAAATCTAACAGATGCTAACATTGTCTTCAATGGTGTTCAACACACATACCTCTGTTAAAATCTCAGAAATTTGGGTTTAGGGTTTCATGACCCTTTAAAGAGCTGGCTGATGAAACCTTTCACTGACAACGGACGACTGACACCACAACAACTTGTGTACAACCAGAAAACAAGCAGAGCCAGGGTGGTGGTTGAGAATGCTTTTGGCAGGCTAAAGGGCAGATGGAGGTGTTTGCTAAAACGAAATGACTGCAATACACACAAGGTCAAATCCCCGGTAATAGCATGTTGTGTTCAGCATAACCTCTGTGAAATGAATGGTGATGAGTTCAGAGAAGAATGGGCTACGGGTACATTCAACCAGCCTGATGGAGCACTGTCATCCACTGTAGAGGCCGAGGGTCTAGATGCGCGTACAGGCCTAATTAAGTTTCTGACTACAATGTAGTAAACTGCAGTATCACTGGTTACAGACCAAAAACTGTTTTTTTTGTGTGTTAGGGAAAAATAACCTTCAGAGGCTGTAATGTGCTTTTTTTATGCTGTATACACTTGTACATTGTTTTTGCTGTGTAACATTTTCTTTTTGTAAATAAAAATGATTACTTCTGATTCATGCTTTGGTTTTCATTTATTCTGCTTACAAAAAGATAACTGAAAAGATTCATAATATATTATACAGAACTAATATATTATATAGACTCATTACATGCAAAGTGAGATATTTCAAACCTTTATTTGTTATAATTTTGATGATTATGGCTTACAGCTATGAAAACCTTTTCACAATATTCTAATTTTGAATTTGGGTTTCATAAGCTGTAAGCCATAATCATCAAAATTATAACAAATAAAGGTTTGAAATATCTCACTTTGCATGTAATGAGTCTATATATTAGTTTCACATTTTAAGTTGAATTACTGAATTAAATTAACTTTTGCATGATATTCTAATTTGTTTAACAACCTGATAAGTCACTTGTCACAAGTCACATACCCGTATATTTGAATATTTGGCTCTGTCATAAATATAAAATGTCATTTCATAAGTGACTTATGAGGTTGTTAAACACTTAATGTAAGAATTGGTAATAATCTGATCCCATTACTGTCCTACGTCGGACTCAATTGAGGTGTAGTCACGTGAGCCTGATGGTTCTTTGGACCGATCGACACAGTGAAGACGAATCCCATTGAGCGCTGTATTATCATAAAACGAATGTTCATCCACCTTAAAACAAACAACAACAACATTAAGACAATCTTCCATTTAAAAAAAGAGAGTTAACTCTAACCCAACCCATAGTAACATTTATCTTCATGCTCTTTAGTATTACACAGACACTTTAACAATCTTAAGCAAGTGCAGTTCCCTGGAGAAACCTGGAATTAAATGACAAACAGCAACTCCACAGTTTTGAACCTTTGAAGAACTCATCCACCCCCATATTAGCAAAATAGAGTCAATGCCCAACTTACCTTCAGACTAAACCCTGCGGTGTACACAGTGGCGTAACTTTGTTTTAAAAAGTGGGTGGGACAGGTGGGGTGGGGGTTGCTAATACAGTGCTAAATCAGATATATGTACAATAACATTACGATGTCCAGCAATCGATTTAAATAGTAGGCTACATGGGGTTTAATTTGTAGTTTAATGAAATGCAGCCTAATGTTGTCAGTGCGAGAATTTTTGTGTGAATAAATACATAGATCCTCCTATCTGACCAACGTGTACTTTAATGGTCCAGTGGTAGAACTTTGGCAAACCGTGTCAGAAGTTATGGGTTCTAATCCGCACTCGTATATATTTTTTCTCGTTTAGTCGTATATTCCATGTTCATCAGTCGTTGTATATCAAGCAGGGACATGTTTGTGTGCATTATGTTTTGTGATTTCACCGGAACGAATAGAGAGTATCCGCAACGGATTGAATCGCGCGTCCGAGTGAAGACAGTGCAGCGTGTGCGCGAGCCACACGAGAACACACAGTATCCGAGCCACTGATCGCAGCGGCAACGAGCACTTTGATCACTTGATTTAAAAAACACATTTCAGCGCTAGATCGTCTCTTATTTAACAAACGAACAAAAGAATGCTCTGCTAGTTAATTGGAGATGTTTTATTTATTTGTAGAATTGGTACATTCGTGCCGCAAGATGTTTTAAAAAGTGGTGGGGACAATATCGACCCTGTCAAAAAGTGGTGGGGACATGTCCCACCCGTCCCACCCGCAAATTACGCCTATGGGCGTACATTCCACTTGGACACATGTCCTTATATCCCCACAATCCCCAGTTCATTCCATTCGTCACCCTCAGCTCAGATCTGTAATATCGGTGGACGCTCCGCTCAGAACGACTTTCTGTGACCTGACCGCTCACATGCCCAATAATGGCTAGCAGTGAAAATATGGAAAGTAAGTAATGCATTTCTACAGCACTGGCCTGCTTGATAAAAAATAGTGATTGTTAGATGAATTATCATGTAGACTATCTGCAGCCTCAGCTATCAGTGATCAGGTGGAAACAGGCGCCTCAACCCTTGTGATGTGAGAATGATCAAGCAGACACAGAGACTGTGTAGTACCATAACATTCTCAAGTTTATTAAGGGAGAAGCCTTATATTTATACACAAGATTAAGCAGAATCATCCACAATGTCCCCCTACCATATTTGGCATATTAAGAAATATAATACCATGGAAGAGAGGTCAGATGTTTAAATGTATGTGCGTGTTTTGAGTTCACGTTTGGGTGCGAGTGTATAAGTGTGTTCAATCCTAGTTCTTGTTTTGTCTAGGTGTGTCCATGATGTGCAGATAACAACGAAAAGAAGTTACACAAGAGCAGTCTTACACAAGAATAGTCAAAAGTGGAGCCTAAGAAATAAGAAAATAATAACCATCTGGCCATGACGAGCCAGGCGGGAGCGCACACGAATTGATAAAGACTCACAATCCTCCCCTCGAGAGCTGCTTGCGTGTGCTGCACTCCCAAACAATGCACGCACATTCGGTGTGTGTCCCCACCCGTGATATAACGAGGGCAGATATGCACACACCGTCTGAAACTTGCACTCGCCATAATTCTCTTTCTAATATAGTGCTTGTGTAACTGACAGACAACACCAAATAAGACAAACAAAAGACAGAGAGCGCTTGCTGAAGAACAGAAAGCTAACTCTGTTTGTGTGCCGACGTCCTTTTGTAGCTTCCGCTTATGCCGTTACACATTATGTCATGACGCAACACCAATCAGGATTGGCTTAGTTTCATTCATGCTTCAGAGGCAAAAGGAAACTAATGCCATGCTTCCTAATGATATCTCATAAGGGTAGCATGTACAGAGTGAACAGCAACGGTCCTAGTACTGAGCCTTGTGGTGCACCATACTGACCTTTTGATCGATATGACATCTCTTCGTTTACTACTACAAACTGATAACGGTCAGATAAGTATGATTTATACCATGCTAGTGCAATTGCACTAATGTCAACATAATTTTTGAGTCTATTTAAAAGAATGTTGTGGTCGATAGTGTCAAATGCAGCACTAAGATCGAGTAACACGAATAGAGAGATACAACCACGATCGGATGATAAGAGCAAATCATTTGCGACTCTAATGAGAGCTGTTTCAGCACTATGGTACGGTCTAAATCCTGATTGAAAATCCTCGCATATATAATTTCTTTCTAAAAAGGAACACAGTTGTGAAGATACTGCCTTTTCTAGTACCTTTCTTAGATAAAAGGTAGATTCGAGATCGGCCTGTAATTGACTAATTCTGTTGGATCAAGTTGTGTTTTTTTAACAAGCGGTTTAATTATAGCCAGCATAAAAGTTTTTGGTACGTATCCTAATGACAAAGATGAATTAATGATATTAAGAAGAAGGCTTGAATACATTCAATAACTAAATAACAGCAATTGCAAGGAAGCCATTGTTAAAGGAAATTATCATTCTATCATCCTTTACTCATGTTGTTCCAAACCTGTATGACTTTTTAGTCATATAGTCTCCGAAGAACATAAGGAGAATTGAGGAGTCATACATTTATTTTCATCCTTGCCTATTTCATCCTTGCCATCCTTGCAGATTTCTAAAGTCATAGGGTTAGGAAGAAATAAATATACACAGAACATACTCAGTAAGCAAAAGAATCAGTGTTTATCCTATTAGTGTTCCAGCCATTGATCAAGACAAAACTAAATGATTGTACAAGTCACTGACCTGAACGTAAACACACTTTAGACAAACACTGATCAGGTCGAATTGCCAGTAAAAGCATTTGTCCTTTCAAACAGCTTTGATATTTTATCAAATATTTTATATATGATATTTTATTTACACTTTTTCTCTTTCATGAGGTTTTAGATACTGTGAAGCAGAAATCACACATTTAAGCAAATATGTTGCATGAAGCGTCTGGGTGTGTAGGAAAATAACAATCTTTGATTTCTGATTTATAACTGCTTCTTGCTTCTGGCACCGTTTGTGATATTTGCTGAAGTATCGTTTAGGGTAACAAGGTTGACAATATTACACTTTTATTTAGTGTTCCTGTAGAGTATGTTTGTCATTCTCAGGAAATGCATGAACGGATAAGACAATTACTTTGAATGCAATATAAGTGGCTTTAGACCATCTGCCACATGCACTAATGTAGTGAACGATCTGATGTAAAGTGTTGTGCAAAAGAATGTGAAACTACAAGGTTCTGTTTAGAAAGTCTTTAATGCTGATATTTGGCAACCGTTCTGACTGACAGCAGAAGTTCAGGAGTCTTCAGAAGAATCAATAACCTACAAGAAAGAATAAAATAATTTCAGCTCCAATAATAGGCGGGATGCAAATGTCCTGATCGTCCAGTTAGGCTTTATTTTGTGATAATGACCGGCTGACTTTACAGAATTACATCACAAAACTGTTGTATGACATGGTTTATGTTAGTTTATCATAGTATGATGATCAATAATTACAATATACTGTATTTGATCTTCTTGCTGTTCTTGTTGTCATCCTCCTACACCTGAAAGAAAAATCCGATTTAGTTGATCTGCAGTCACTATTAGTAAGATCTGAGTTTTTGATTGTGATCACATCACCTTAATCACAGCAGAACATGCGCACGTCATTGAGAGCGGTGTCGTCTCCCATTCCCTGTGGCTCATCTATCCGGGTCTGTATGCCGCAGATTCCTTTTCCATGACACTTTGGACTCCAGTTTCCCCACTCGCCCCAGTTTGTGCTGCTGTCACCCTCCAGCACAAGACCTCCACTGCAGGTGAACCTGGAAAAAATTCAGATGTGACAATATTATGATAAAATATGATATTGTGCTGTTGGATTGAATGTCAGTCACATGATCACCTGCAGCCGACAGCTTTATCACTGCAATCTTGAACAGCAGCACGACTACGAGTGTGATATTAACTAAACTATTGATGGGGGAAAACTGAGTCCTTAAATAGCTAAATAAACCCAGGATGGGTAAGAGATGGTGTAAGAGTTTTACACTGGGTAAGAGATGTTATATCTTATAGCACCACACACTCACCTGATGTTGTCTGCGGCCGTATCATCTCCAAATCCTTGGGGAGATTCAACTCTCAGCTGGAAAGATGTCAAGTATCCAGAATGACACCATTTGATATCTGTCCACTTACCCCACCTGAAGAAAAAACACAAAGAGGTTGCCTGATCAAATCGATTATTATTGTCAAGAAAATCCTCAATTTACTTATCTAGTTTAAACACTTAATGCAAGAATTTTGAATTATCTGAGTCCATTACATTCCTACGTCGGACTCAACTGAGGTGTAGTCATGTGAGCCTGATGATTCTTTGGACCGATCGACACAGTGAAGACGAATTCCATTGAGCGCTGTATCATCACCACCTGGTCCTTCCACCTTAAAACAACAACATTGAGACAATCTTCCATTTGAAAGAGTTAACTCTAACCCAACCCATAGTAACATTTATCTTCATGCTCTTTAGTATTACACAGACACTTTAAAAATCTTAAGCAAGTGCAGTTCCCTGGAGAAACCTGGAATTAAATGACAAACAGCAACTCCACAGTTTTGAACCTTTGAAGCACTCATCCACCCCCATATTAGCAAAATAGAGTCAATGCCCAACTTACCTTCAGACTAAACCCTGCGGCGTACGTTCCAATTGGACACATGCTCTTAAACCTCCACGTTCCCCATGTAAATCCATTCGTCACCCTCAGCTCAGATTTGTAATATCGGTGGACGCTCCGCTCAGAACGACTTTCTGTGACCTGACCGCTCACATGCCCAATAATGGCTAGCAGTGAAAATATGGAAAGTAAGTAATGCATTTCTACAGCACTGGCCTGCTTGATAAAAAAATACTGATTGTTAGATTAATTATCATGTAGACTATCTGCAGCCTCAGCTATCAGTGATCAGGTGGAAACAGGCGCCTCAATCCTTGTGATGTGAGAATGATCAAGCAGACACAGAGACTGTGTAGTACCATAACATTCTCAAGTTTATTAAGGGAGAAGCCTTATATTTATACACAAGATTAAGCAGAATCATCCACAATGTCCCCCTACCATATTTGGCATATTAAGAAATATAATACCATGGAAGAGAAGTCAGATGTTTAATTGTATGTGCGTGTCTTGAGTTCACGTTTGGGTGCGAGTGTATAAGTGTGTTCAACCCTAGTTCTTGTTTTGTCTAGGTGTGTCCATGATGTGCAGATAACAACGAAAAGAAGTTACACAAGGGCAGTCTTACACAAGAATAGTCAAAAGTGGAGCCTAAGAAATAAGAAAATAATAACCATCTGGCCATTCGGTGTGTGTCCCCACCCGTGATATAATGAGGGCAGATATGCACACACCGTCTGAAACTTGCACTCGCCATAATTCTCTTTCTAATATAGTGCATGTGTAACTGACAGACAACACCAAATAAGACGAACAAAAGACAGAGAGCGCTTACTGAAGAACAGAAAGCTACCTCTGTTTGTGTGCCGACGTCCTTTTGTAGCTTCCGCTTATGCCGTCACACATTATGTCATGACGCAACACCAATCAGGATTGGCTTAGTTTCATTCATGCTTCAGAGGCGCTACGCTGAGGGGCGTTCCCCAAAGTGTCGTTCAATGCAGTTCGAGTTCCCTCGAAAGGAACTAATGCCATGCTTCCTAATGATATCTCATAAGGGTAGCATGTACAGAGTGAACAGCAACGGTCCTAGTACTGAGCCTTGTGGTGCACCATACTGAACTTTTGATCGATATGACAGCTCTTCGTTTACTGCTACAAACTGATAACGGTCAGATAAGTATGATTTATACCATGCTAGTGCAATTGCACTAATGCCAACATAATTTTCAAGTCTATTTAAAAGAATGTTGTGGTCGATAGTGTCAAATGCAGCACTAAGATCGAGTAACACTAATAGAGAGATACAACCACGATCGGATGATAAGAGCAAATCATTTGCGACACTAATGAGAGCTGTTTCAGTACTATGGTACGGTCTAAATCCTGATTGAAAATCCTCGCATATATCATTTCTTTCTAAAAAGGAACATAGTTGTGAAGATACTGCCTTTTCTAGTACCTTTCTTAGATTAAAGGTAGATTCGAGATCGGCCTGTAATTGACTAATTCTGTTGGATCAAGTTGTGTTTTTTTAACAAGCGGTTTAATTATAGCCAGTTTAAACGTTTTTGGTACGTATCCTAATGACAAAGATGAATTAATGATATTAAGAAGAAGGCTTGAATACATTCAATAACTAAATATACGCTTTGGATAAAAGCGTCTGCCAAATGCATAAATAAATAACAGCAATTGCAAGGAAGCCATTGTTAAAGGAAATTATCATTCTATCATCCTTTACTCATATTGTTCCAAACCTGTATGACTTTTTAGTCATATAGTCTACGAAGAACATAAGGAGAATTGAGGAGTCATACATTTATTTTCATCCTTGCCTATAACCGGATTTCTAAAGTCATAGAGTTAGGAAGAAATAAATATACACAGAACATTCTCAGTAAGCAAAAGAAACAGTGTTTATCCTATTAGTGTTCCAGCCATTGATCAAGACAAAACTAAATGATTGTACAAGTAACTGACCTGAACGTAAACACACTTTAGACAAACACTGATCAGGTCGAATTGCCAGTAAAAGCATTTGCCCTTTCAAACAGCTTTGATATTTTATCAAATATTTTATTTATGATATTTTATTTACACTTTTTCTCTTTCATGAGGTTTTAGATACTGTGAAGCAGAAATCACACATTTAAGCAAATATGATCCATGAAGCGTCTGGGTGTGTAGGAAAATAACAATCTTTGATTTCTGATTCATAACTGCTTCTTGCTTCTGGAACCATTTGTGATATTTTCTGAAGTATCGTTTAGGGTAACAAGGTTGACAATATTACACTTTTATTTAATGTAGTGTTCCTGTAGAGTATGTTGGTCGTTCTCAGGAAATGCATGAACGGATAAGACAATTACTTTGAATGCAATATAAGTGGCTTTAGACCATCTGCCACATGCACTAATGTAGTGAAGGATCTGATGTAAAGTGTTGTGCAAAAGAATGTGAAACTACAAGGTTCTGTTTAGAAAGTCTTTAATGCTGATATTTGGCAACCGTTCTGACTGACAGCAGAAGTTCAGGAGTCTTCAGAAGAATCAATAACCTACAAGAAAGAATAAAATAATTTCAGCTCCAACAATAGGCGGGATGCAAATGTCCTGATCGTCCAGTTAGGCTTTATTTTGTGATAATGACCGGCTGACGTTACAGAATTACATCACAAAACTGTTGTATGACATGGTTTATGTTAGTTTATCATAGTATGATGATCAATAATTACAATATATTTGATCTTCTTGCTGTTCTTCTTGTCATCCTCTTACACCTGAAAGAAAAATCCGATTTAGTTGATCTGCAGTCACTATTAGTAAGATCTGAGTTTTTGATTGTGATCACATCACCTTAATCACAGCAGAACACGCGCACGTCATTGAGAGCGGTGTCGTCTCCCATTCCCTGTGGCTCATCTATCCGGGTCTGTATGCCGCAGATTCCTCTTCCATGACATTTTGGACTCCAGTTTCCCCACTTGCCCCAGTCTGTTCTGCTGTCACCCTCCAGCACAAAACCTCCACTGCAGGTGAACCTGGAATAAAAATTCAGATGTGACAATATTATGATCAAATATGATATTGTGCTGTTGGATTGAATGTCAGTCACATTATCACCTGCAGCCGACAGCTTTATCACTGCAATCTTGAACAGCAGCACGACTACGAGTGTGAAATTAACTAAACTATTGATGGGGGAAAACTGAGTCATTAAATAGCTAAATAAACCCAGGATGGGTAAGAGATGGTGTAAGAGGTTTACACTGGGTAAGAGATGTTATATCTTATAGCACCACACACTCACCTGATGTTGTCTGCGGCCGTATCATCTCCAATTCCTTGGGGAGATTCAACTCTCAGCTGGAAAGCTGTCAAATATCCAGAATGACACCATTTGATATCTGTCCACTTACCCCACCTGAAGAAAAAACACAAAGAGGTTGCCTGATCAAATCAATTATTAAAATCCTCAATTTACTTATCTAGTTTAAACACTTAATGCAAGAATTTTGAATTATCTGAGTCCATTACATTCCTACGTCGGACTCAACTGAGGTGTAGTCATGTGAGCCTGATGATTCTTTGGACCGATCGACACAGTGAAGACGAATTCCATTGAGCGCTGTATCATCACCACCTGGTCCTTCCACCTTAAAACAACAACATTGAGACAATCTTCCATTTGAAAGAGTTAACTCTAACCCAACCCATAGTAACATTTATCTTCATGCTCTTTAGTATTACACAGACACTTTAAAAATCTTAAGCAAGTGCAGTTCCCTGGAGAAACCTGGAATTAAATGACAAACAGCAACTCCACAGTTTTGAACCTTTGAAGCGCTCATCCACCCCCATATTAGCAAAATAGAGTCAATGCCCAACTTACCTTCAGACTAAACCCTGCGGCGTACGTTCCAATTGGACACATGCTCTTAAACCTCCACGTTCCCCACGTAAATCCATTCGTCACCCTCAGCTCAGATTTGTAATATCGGTGGACGTGGACGCTCCGCTCAGAACGACTTTCTGTGACCTGACCGCTCACATGCCCAATAATGGCTAGCAGTGAAAATATGGAAAGTAAGTAATGCATTTCTACAGCACTGGCCTGCTTGATAAAAAATACTGATTGTTAGATTAATAATCACGTAGACTATCTGCAGTCTCAGCTATCAGTGATCAGGTGGAAACAGGCGCCTCAACCCTTGTGATATGAGAATGATCAAGCAGACACAGAGACTGTGTAGTACCATAACATTCTCAAGTTTATTAAGGGAGAAGCCTTATATTTATACACAAGATTAAGCAGAATCATCCACAATGTCCCCCTACCATATTTGGCATATTAAGAAATATAATACCATGGAAGAGAAGTCAGATGTTTAAATGTATGTGCGTGTCTTGAGTTCACGTTTGGGTGCGAGTGTATAAGTGTGTTCAACCCTAGTTCTTGTTTTGTCTAGGTGTGTCCATGATGTGCAGATAACAACGAAAAGAAGTTACACAAGGGCAGTCTTACACAAGAATAGTCAAAAGTGGAGCCTAAGAAATAAGAAAATAATAACAATGGCCACTTTAAATGAATTCTGGTTGGTTTCTAAACTAAAACTGACCCCGGGGTCAGTAAAACTGCTCTAAGGATTCGTTTTTGAGCCGATCAGAACTTCTTCAGACTGGTTAATCAATTTTGTAATGTCCTGGTTCTACCCAATGAGCAGCTAGGAGCACAGAGCGCACGCCAATGACTTGTACCTTACATGAACAGTGAACACACAAAAATACAAACATTGATCCAATTTAAATATACGTTTAACAGTCAAAAGTGTTTAAAAGTGTCCTTGAAAACTTTTTTTCTTTGTAAAATGTAGATAAAATATTGTTCAGGTTCAGAATCCCTGGGACATGAACTGTTCTCAGAGAGAGGAACTTGTCCTGGGACCACAGGAGAATGTGACGTGCATGCCTGTCTAGGGTGCGCGACCGTGAACCCCCCGTCTGTTCACATGGGACACTACCGCCATATTGTCCGTTCTGACAATGACATGGTGTCCTTCGAGGAAAGGGAGAAAGTGGCAAAGAGCCAGGAAGACAGCCCTTAGTTCCAAGCTGTTTATGTGCCACGAGAGGGTCTCGCCAGTCCAAACCCCACACGCTGGTCTGCCCTCGAAAACCGCTCCCCAGCCGGTCAGAGAGGCATCTGTCGTAACCATCTGGCGACGGAATACCGCACCCATACCGACCCCTTTCTGAAGGAAGAGGGGGTCCCGCCAGATCAACAGGGCGCGAAAGCAACTGCGCAACACCTTCAATAGGCGAAGGGCTGGCCACGTGGGCCAAACCCCTGAGAGCTTCATCCACCACAGAAAAGGTCTCATGTGGAGCAGCCCTAGAGGTAGCAAGGGGAGGCCGTGGCCGTAAGGCCCAGAAGTCTGCGGCAGGTGCTCACGGAAATATGATGACCCAGCGCAAAGTGGGTCAGACATGTCACCAGACTGGAAATCCGTGCAGGAGCCAAACGGGCCTGCATAAGAACGGAGTCCATACGTACCCCCAAGAAAACCATGCTCTGAGCTGGAGTAAGAACGCTCTTCTCCGTATTTAACCTCAAACCGAGAGACTGAATATGACGGTGGACAATGTCCCTGTGGTGAGTCACCACCTCTCTGGAGTGGGCTAAAAGGAGCCAATCGTCCAGGTAATTGAGAATACGGATGCCCTGGAGCCGCAGTGGGGCCAGAGCAGCATCCATACACTTTGTGAACGTCCTTGGCGCTAGAGCGAGGCCAAAGGGGAGGACCCTGTACTGGTACGCCTTTTCTCCAAAGGTGAACCTGAGAAATTTCCTGTGTCGCCGTACGACCTGGATGTGGAAATAAGCATTCTTGAAGTCTACTGTCACGAACCAGTCCCCCAGCCGGATTTGAGATATGATAGCCTTCAGCATCAACATCTTGAATTTCCCTTTGTAAAGAGAGAAATTCAACCGGTGAAGATCTAGTATTGGCCGCAGGCCACCTCCCTTCTTCGGGACCAGGAAGTAACGGCTGTAGAAGCCCTGTTCGACTTCCCTCGAAGGAATCTCCTCTATCGCCCCCTTCAGCAGAAGGGATGAAATCTCCTGCTGTAGTACAGAAGCCTGAGCGGCGCTGTCGACTACAGTAGGAAAGACCCCGTTGAAGCAGGGGGGGTTGCGACAAAACTGAAGCGTGTAGCCGGGCTGAACTGTGCGGAGGATCCAAGGCGATACCCCTGGTAAACGCTCCCATTCTTGAAAGAAATGTGATAGAGGGAGAGGAGTGTTACAGTGCAAGGGACATACTTGAGGTAGGGTGTCGTGCTGATTCCCATGGGGCGGCGTGGTTAACCGTGGAGGAGAGCGCTTGGCGTCCTGACACGTACTGGGGGGTACCACCGCCTGGATAGGAGCAACTGGGTCCGCCTGCTCCAGAGGAAAACAAACTGTGCCTCAGAGGAAGCGATTGGCCAGTGTAGCGTGCACCGGGAGCGAGGGGAGAAAGCAAGACGCGTCTCCTTCCTCCTGCGCCGGACTGGGTGAAGAGAGTAAAAGAGGACCTGCACTTCGAAACACACTGGGTGGCGAAGGTGACAGGGTTGGAGGAGGAGAGCCGGTTGGAGGAGGGCAGAAACGCTTGCGCGGTCTGTCCCAACCTCGTAGATTTGGTGAGGCTCTCCTTCTTCTGACCTGCGGGTCAGGAACGGCTCGTGGAGGCTGGAGCGGCCGGTTTGTTGGACCGCTTCAGCTGAAGGCGCTTGTGAGGGCGCTGGCGGGGAAACGGACGACCGCGGGCTCCCCAGACCGTATTTGGTGGGGGATGAGCCGGGTCACTCCTTCTAGTAGGGAACTCAGCCCTATGAGCAGAACGTTCTCGGGTTTGAGAAGGGGGAGGGTTGGAGTCTCTTGGCTCTCTAACCCTCCTAGGCATAAACTGCCTGAACGCAGCCGACTGAGAACTTCTCAACCACCGTGTTGACTGCCTCCCCGAAAAGACCGGAGTGGGAGATAGGGGCGTCCAGAAGAAAACTCTTATCCCTGTCTCGGATCTCCGAAAGATTCAACCAGAGGTGGCGCTCTGCGGCAACCGAGCCCGCCATAGAGCGACCCACAGCCCGAGCAGTGTGTTTGGTGGCTCTTAGGGCCAGATCTGTGGCTTTGCGAAGCTCTTTGACAGCTTCGGGCGTCAGTCCATCTGCTTCATCCATGTCCTTCAAGACGTCCGCTTGGTAGGCTTGAAGGATGGCCATGGTATGCAGGGCCATGCCTGCCTGACCAGCCGCCATGTAAGACTTCCCAATAAGGGAGAAAGTAGTCCTACAAGCCTTGGAAGGAAGGAGGGGACGCGACTTCCAGGACGGTGCAGATGACAGGGCAAGGTGGTTAGCCAGCGTGTCCTCGACCGCTGGAATAGCGGAATAACCCTGCTCCACAAAACCAACGAGGTTGGTGAAGTCAGCGGCTGCCGCATTAGTTAAGCGTGCGGAGAAAGGCTGCTTCCAGGATCTGGAGATCTCATGATGCAGATCACTGAAAAAGGGCAGCTTTCTTCGCTCTGGCCTAGAATTAGGGCCACTTAGGAACCTCTCGTCGAATTTGGATGATTGAGACTCGCGGGGCTCATCAGGCCAGTCTATAGAGAGCTTCTCCGTAGCACGCGACAGCACGTCAATAAGCTCTGTGTAGGCCGGAGTAGGCCGCGTGTCCTGGCCGCTAGGCGGGATAACGTCATCAGTCAAAGCAGGCCCGAAATCCTCGGAGTCGGAAGCTGGAGTGTAAATAACGTCATCCAGACCTAAAGAAACCGAACGCATGGCGGAGAGCAGCGTCGATAATCCATGACACTTCACTGTAAGGAGAACAGAGTTCCACTTATACCAGTCGCTGAAGTGTCGAGACGAAAGCTGTAGTTGAATAGAATATTTGGGCTCAGAAAAACCGAACGAAGGGCAAGAAGTGACCGCTTCGTGAAGGCAGAGAAATCTGAGGAGAAGATGGCGCTCGCGCGTTTATCATGCTACGACGTAAGAGCGTCGGGGCGGAGCCAGCTTTGCGCGAGCGCCATCAGCCAATGAATTGGCGTGATTCTATAGGGCTTCAGGCAATCGGCACATCCAGAGGATATCCCACTGCGCTATCCGCAGCGTTGAGTGAACCTATGAAAGAGAACAGTGCCTGGTGTCTCGAGAACGCACTCCCTGAAATAGGTTTGAAGGGGCAAACGATTATCCATTTTCTTTGAGCAAACCTCAAAAACGCAAACCCACAAAAACGCAGACGGCGCGCACATGCGCTTCACGTGTTCAGTCGATAGGTATGCACGTTTGAATATATATGTGCGCAGGCGTGTAGTCCTTCACAAATCAATCATCAACAAACTACTTGTCTGGCCTTAAAAATGTATAATACATACATTTTTGTCACGTCTGCGTAGCCACGCGAACCCAAATTATCCCGACAACGTTTTATATGTACAGAGGTAAAGGGAGGGAGGCCTTCACAGGGGAGAGACTAGTTGACACTTCAGGAGTTTGTCGCGTTGTCGTTGTGTCCAGGCGCTGGTCCTTTCTCAGATCTGGATACGGCCTGGATCCGGCGTAAACTTCGGGATAAACAGAGAGACTAATATTAGCGTAGATGCCATCCTTCTTATGATGTACCAAGTACATCAGGATTTTCGGGAAGAGTTCCCGGTCCCGGCTGATCTAAACTATGCAGCCTAACATTGAATTATAGAAGTCTACAATGTGTAATGTGTATGCTAGGCCAAAGAGATGTGTTTTTAGTCTAGATTTGAACTGACAGAGTGTGTCTGCTTCCCGGACAATGTTAGGAAGATTATTCCAAAGTTTTGACGAGGACTTGACAGAGCAGCTATCAAGTGTTAGACAGTATTCTAGGTTATTAAAACAGTGTGAAGCTGCGCAAAGGCACACTTAGGCAAGAGCACAAGGGTGCCATGTGTAGATGGAATGTCCAGGCTATAAAACCGAATGAAGGTGTGAGGGGTGGCCCATCCTGCTGCATCGCAGACTTCTTGGATCAGGGCCCCTGAAAGGAGGGCTCTAGAAGACGCCATGCCTCTGGTCGAATGAGCCCTCACGGCCAAAGGTGAAGGCAAACTGCGCACCTGGTAGGCCATCGATATAGCTTGAACAATCCAGTTGCTAATGGTCTGTTTGGAAGTGGGAAGCCCCTTCTTGGGCGAAATGGCCTTGATGTCGCCTGGAGCAAACTCCAGGCACCCATTGGAAATAGAGAGCGCCTGAAGATCTCCTACCCTCCTCAGAGCCCAGTAATGGCCAACAAAAAGGCCACCTTTAGGGACAGGTTCTTGGCCTCAGCCGACTCCAGAGGTTCAAAGGGGGCCTCGGCCAGCCCTTCGAGAACCACCGCCAGGTCCCAGGTGGGAACCCTGGTACGAGCCGCAGGTCTCATCCTCCCAGCCCCACGGAGGAAACATACGACCAACTGATGCCTCCCCAGAGGCCCATCACCCAGAGGAGTGTGGAAAGCCGCAATGGCAGCCACGTACACCTTGAGTGTGGACGGGGTAAGACTAGCCGAGATGCGATCTTGGAGGAACTCCAGCACTGAAGCCACTGGGCAGTTAACTGGGTCCACTTCACGCTCTCTACATCATGTGGTGAAAACATTCCACTTTAGGCCGTACAATTTCCTCGTGGAGGGAGCTCTAGAGCTGAGTATGGTTTCCACTTTTCCTGCTGACAGGCCAGCCTCTCGGTACTGCGCCCCCTCAGGGGCCAGACCCACAGTTTCCATAACTCCGGCTGAGGGTGAAATATCGAACCCTCTGCCTGCGTCAGCAGGTCCCTCCTGATGGGAATCTCCCATGGAGGGCCGTCCAGGAGCGATATTATGTCGGAGAACCATACTTGGGCCGGCCACAATGGGGCTACCAACAGTAGACTGATCCCGTAGCGACGGACCCTCTCTAGAACTCCTGGGAGCAGAACGATCGGGGGAAATGCGTACAGACGCAGCCTCGGCCACGTCTGCACCATGGCATCCAACCCCAGCGGGGCTGGATGTGTGAGGGAAAACCACAGTGGACAGTGGGTCGTCTCTCGAGACGCAAATAGATCCACTTCCACTGGGCCGAACCTCTGACATATTGACTCAACCACCTCGGGATGGTGGAGTCTCCATTCCCCGGGCCTCAGCCGCTGCCTCGACAGGATGTCTGCTCCCTGATTCTGATTCCCCGGGATGTATGCTGCTCTGAGAGACAACAGTTTCCATTGGGACCACAGGAGGATCTGATGTGCCAGTCTGCATAGAGGGCGAGACCTCAGACCCCCTTGATGGTTTATATAGGCCACCGCTGACATATTGTCTGACCTCACGAGGACATGATGACCTTTGAGGTCCGGCAGGAAGCTCCTCAGAGTCTGGGACACCGCCAACATTTCCAGGCAATTTATGTGCCAGGAAGAATGATGGTCCTGCCATAGGCCCTGTCATAAATCGGCCGTCCATGACTGGGCACCAGCCTGTGAGGGAGGCGCCTGTCGAAGCGGTTTTTCCGGCGACACGACACTCCCAACACGGGACCTTGGGACAGAAACCAAGCTTTCTTCCACATAGATAGGGAACGAAGGCGTCTGCGCGTAACCCTTATCATGCGGAATGGGTTCCCCTTCAGGGAAAACCCCTTGGTCTTCAACCACCACTGCAGGGCCCTCATGTACAGCAGGCCGAATGGAATGATGTTGGACGCTGCTGCCATAAGACCTAATACTCTCTGAAAGTGTTTGACAGTGACGGCTTGACCTAGATTTATCCTGGCCACTGTGGACAGGATGGACTCGATCCGTGCAGGAGACAATTGTGCCCGCATTGTGACCGAGTCCCACACCACTCCCAGGAACGTGGTTCTCTGGACTGGTGCCAACACGCTCTTTTTCGTGTTGAGTCTCAACCCCAGGCTCTGGATGTGAGCAAGGACGACATCTCGATGCCGAACTGCCAGCTCTTGTGACTGGGCCAGAATTAACCAGTCGTCGATATAGTTGAGCACTCTCTGATGCCCTGAAGCCTCAGTGGTGCTAGAGCTGCAGCCATGCATTTGGTAAATGTGCGAGGGGAGAGAGCTAGACCGAATGGAAGAACCCGATATTGGTACCCTTCGCCCCCGAAAGCGAACCTCAGGAACTTCCTGTGAGATGGGAGGATGGAAACATGGAAGTATGCGTTCTTCAGATCTATCGTGACAAACCAATCCTCGGATTGAATTTGGTTCACTATGATGGGAATGGTGAGCATCTTGAACCTGAACCTCCTCAGAGACTGGTTCAAGATCCTGAGACCTATTATTGGACGTAACCCCCCATCCTTCCAGGGAACTATGAAGTAGCGGCTGTAAAACCCGGACTCCCTGTCTGGTGGAGGAATACGTTCTATAGCCTCCTTTACCAGCAGGGAGTTTACTTCTTGTTCCAATACCCGACCCTGCTCTGGGTCGACTACAGTCCAGGCCACCCCGTTGAATTTTGGTGGGCGGGAACCGAACTGCAGTCTGTACCCCTCGCATATATCATTTCTTTCTAAAAAGGAACATAGTTGTGAAGATACTGCCTTTTCTAGTACCTTTCTTAGATAAAAGGTAGATGGGCGATTCCACAGTTTCTGTCCACAAGGGGTGTAATGAACAATATAGATTGAATAATACCCAGTTGTTGTCATTTTTTTTTTTTTAGTTCACTATTTTGTTAAAGATAGATGTAAGAAATAATAAAGTTACTTTTATCCCACCAAGCCTTGGAATTATCGTGTAATGAGACTTTATTTTATTTCCGTCCCCAGAAATTGCGGATGTCATGGTGGGACATTCAGTGCATCTGAATTTTTCCTAAGTCATTTCTTTCATTTCCTTTAATAAAATCCTGAATTTTGCCGCATAACATTTATTTTGGTGTGTCTTCTACAAAATACTTCTACTAACACTGAAAGTATAATTCCCTTAATCCACCACAATGCAATGGAAACATTTACTAACGTTCGTTACACTTTCTGTCCAAGCAGTTACGCACGTTAAACTATGATTCTAAAGGAAGCAGAGATATCATTTTTCCATGTAATTCTATCAGTAGCAAAACGATAAAAACATCTTGTGTGGGTTAAATTCTCATATGCGTTGCTACATGATAAATTGTTAATAAATCGGGATAAAACGGGGGCCGAGATTTTCTGTCCAAAAATCATAACGCTCGTACATTCTATTCTGACGCTGAATTTCCATCTCCTAATGTCTCAACGGTTCTCATGTCAGAAATAAGATTGTCTAGGTCACGGTCGCTCTGCGTGAGAGGAAGAGTTAACAGGATTTCACGGATTTCGACGAATGTGGGTAAGTTTGTGGATTCTGTCCAAAAGTTTACGAACGTTAAAATGATACGAACGTGGTAAACTTTGGTTAAGTAAACATTAAATAGGATCATTGTGGTGAGAAAGGATAAAAGAGTGTGCGAGTCGGATGATTGCGAGTGGTTTCGGACCGAAAGTGTCGTGTTCATCGTGAAAGAGCATGTATGAATGGTGGTTTTACATTTTGACAGATTCTGCACATCTTGTTTGTAAATTAGACGAAAATTTTCAGTCTGTCCAACTTCGAACGTTGTTTTCTGCGTATTTTTGACTCATCCTCAACTGCCTTCCATTTACTTCTGCAGTAAATTAATTGTCCTTTAGTTAACAAATATTCAGGGTTACTTTGCATAAAGAGTTATTGGTGCTCTATTCAGCAGAATTACAGTACTCATTTTATCTGTCCACGTTACAAATGTTATTTCATTCACGATGTATAATCTTTAAATTTGATAGTATGATAACAGGTTATTTTAATGTGTTATGAACTTGTTCTATTCTTTGCCAGTTTTCATGAAATGGTATTATTTTGTGTTACAGAGGCAATCTTGCAGGATTGTTTAATTTTTTTCCGTCCACGTTACACACGTTATAACTTTGCACACTTGTTGGAGTTCCTTTGTCTTCTACATTTGGCAAATAAATTAGAAAAATATACCTGTGGTATTTTTTAGTAATTTTGCTGGCTTTCAGTTTATGAACATACCAGACTCAAAAATGCACCTTTAAGTTTATAGAACAGATAATATTAGATGGCCACCCTGCCTGCATGGAAGTCCTATTACCAGTTTTGTGAACCATACACAACGCATGAGTCATAACTATACCAAATTAGGAACAAAGCAACCCTTACGAAAAAGAAGTTTATTCAAGTGTTCTATTAGTATACTTCTTTTAAACTAAAAATAAGAAAGTATACTTTCAGTCTACTTTTTATATACTTCTCAGAAATATACTTCAAATTGCACTTAAGTAAACTTGACTTATACTGACAGAAAAGTCTAAGTATATTTGGCCTATACTTGTTGATCGAGATATACTTAAAAGTATAATTAAGTATTATAAGTATTCTTGGCTTGTACTTGTGTTTACTATTTTGATTGAGTAGCTTATTAAATACTTTTTTAAAAACATAATATTACACACCGTCTTATAAACTAACATGTTCAGCTTTATATAGTAACAAACTTTCGGGTGGAATAGCTTATAGAGTAAATAAAATAAGCATGGAAAATACGTTTATTCAAGTGTTCTATTAGTATACTTCTTTTCAACTAAAAAGAAGAAAGCATACTTTCAGTCTACATTTTATATACTTCTCAAAAATATACTTAATTACACTTAAGTGTACTTGACTTATACTGAGAGAAAAGTCCCAAGTATATTTGGCCTATACTTGTACTCAATCTTTTGATCGAGATATACTTAAAATTTGAATTATTCAAAGTATACTTGGCTTGTAGTTGTGTTAAGTCTTTTGATCGAGTAGCCTATTAAATATACTTTTTTTTACATCGTTTTTCATATACAGTCTTATGAAACTTTGTTTGAAAATATTGATTAAAATATTGATATAAAACAGATATGTTTCTAATTCTGCGTATCTGAATTTTAGTGTAGGCTAGTCCACTGGTAGTGTACATATTTACTTTAATTTAACTTTTCCCCACCATTGACTGAATTTTCCAGCTATCCATGTTTTCACTGGTATACGGTAGGGGGCGCTATGACACATCTTCTAGTACAGAATCTCTGGATCAAAACACAGGAGAAGAAGAAGCTGAAACAAGCGATAGAAGATTGCTCACTCAAATGTAAAATAATGTAATATCAAACATTAAACAGCTTGTAAATCAAAACTGCTTAATGTTTCCAAATGAAATGAAGCGTAGGCCTAACCCATGAAGAGAAAACGACTGTGAAGCTTTGGGGGTGTTGGACTCGATCTACTCCACCTGTGTTTTGATCATCGTTCTGGATCTGATCAAGGCGTAGTCTTTGACAAAAATGTGATTTTCTCAACTATTTTGTTTAAAATGTTGCCTTTATGAAACTTACTGACATTCAAGTGTTGATAAAAAAGGATGCATGAAGCTAATAAAATGTTTTTCAGATTAAAGTAGAGTTAAAGGTATTTTTCAAGTATAAAAAAATAACATTTGAACATAGTAGTATAGGCCTACTGCAACTGCAAAAATTGTATATAAATAGTAAACTATAAGTATAATGTTAAGTTCACTTAAAGAAAACTTGTAGAATAAAACTAGTAAACTAGTAGTTTACTGAGAGTACATTAAAATAAAACTTGTAGTATAAAATTACTAAACTAGTAGTTTACTGAGAGTATACTTCAAAGTTGCTACATGTATTAAAATAGTAAACTACTAGTATACTCATAAGTTCACTTGCAGTACAAATGAGAAACATAATTATGAACTAGTTGTGCACTTAAAGTTTACTACTGTTACACTTATAGTACACTTAAACATATACTTTTATATACTTCAAGTGGGCCAATTTAGTCCCAAGCGGTATTAAAATAGTACACTTACAAGTTTACTACAAGTACATATTGACATTAGTATACTTACTACATAAAGTATACTTAAAAATATACTTGAACATTACTCAAGTATACTTCATAAAATGAACTTGAAGTATACTTTTTTTTTCGTAAGGGAAAACATGAACTGGGATTCAACCAGAATTTTATTAAGATGAATTAGATAAAGTACACTTTCTGCTTGAACTTACACTGTTTTTCTGTCCATGTTACATACGTTAAATATTACATCAACTCAACTTTGATCAAAGTTTACTAGTTTACCATTGCCAGATTTATCCTGCCTTTCACACAGCTGTACCCCAGGTTTTCTCAGGATGTTAACCTGAGGACAATGGCTTTCTCCATGAAGATTGATTTTGCAGGTTGTTTGTCCTTGCAGTTAGGCCTAAACTGTGGAATCGCCCAGATTCGAGATCGGCCTGTAATTGACTAATTCTGTTGGATCAAGTTGTGGTTTTTTAACAAGCGGTTTAATTATTTGTTTTGTTTGTTTTTGTTTTGTTGTTTGTTTGTTTGTTTTGTTTGTTTGTTTGTTTGTTTGTTTATTTATTTGTTTGTTTATTTGTTATAGCCAGCTTAAAAGTTTTTGGTGCGTATCCTAATGACAAAGATGAATTAATGATATTAAGAAGAAGGCTTGAATACATTCAATAACTAAATAACAGCAATTGCAAGGAAGCCATTGTTAAAGGAAATTATCATTCTATCATCCTTTACTCATGTTGTTCCAAACCGGTATGACTTTTTAGTCATATAGTCTCCGAAGAACATAAGGAGAATTGAGGAGTCATACATTTATTTTCATCCTTGCCTATAACCGGATTTCTTAAGTCATAGGGTTAGGAAGAAATAAATATACACAGAACATTCTCAGTAAGAAAAAGAATCAGTGTTTATCCTATTAGTGTTCCAGCCATTGATCAAGACAAAACTAAATGATTGTACAAGTCACTGACCTGAACGTAAACACACTTTAGACAAACACTGATCAGGTCGAATTGCCAGTAAAAGCATTTTCCCTTTCAAACAGCTTTGATATTTTATCAAATATTTTATATATGATATTTTATTTACACTTTTTCTTTTTCATGAGGTTTTAGATACTGTGAAGCAGAAATCACACATTTAAGCAAATATGTTAAGCGTCTGGGTGTGTAGGAAAATAACAGTCTTTGATTTCTGATTCATAACTGCTTCTTGCTTCTGGCACCGTTTGTGATATTTTCTGAAGTATCGTTTAGGGTAACAAGGTTGACAATATTACACTTTTATTTAATGTCGTGTTCCTGTAGAGTATGTTTGTCATTCTCAGGAAATGCATGAACGGATAAGACAATTACTTTGAATGCAATATAAGTGGCTTTAGACCATCTGCCACATGCACTAATGTAGTGAACGATCTGATGTAAAGTGTTGTGCAAAAGAATGTGAAACTACAAGGTTCTGTTTAGAAAGTCTTTAATGCTGATATTTGGCAACCGTTCTGACTGACAGCAGAAGTTCAGGAGTCTTCAGAAGAATCAATAACCTACAAGAAAGAATAAAATAATTTCAGCTCCAATAATAGGCGGGATGCAAATGTCCTGATCGTCCAGTTAGGCTTTATTTTGTGATAATGACCGGCTGACGTTACAGAATTACATCACAAAACTGTTGTATGACATGGTTTATGTTAGTTTATCATAGTATGATGATCAATAATTACAATATATTTGATCTTCTTGCTGTTCTTGTTGTCATCCTCCTACACCTGAAAGAAAAATCCGATTTAGTTGATCTGCAGTCACTATTAGTAAGATCTGAGTTTTTGATTGTGATCACATCACCTTAATCACAGCAGAACATGCGCACGTCATTGAGAGCGGTGTCGTCTCCCATTCCCTGTGGCTCATCTATCCGGGTCTGTATGCCGCAGATTCCTCTTCCATGACACTTTGGACTCCAGAAGCCCCACTCGCCCCAGTTTGTGCTGCTGTCACCCTCCAGCACAAGACCTCCACTGCAGGCGAACCTGGAAAAAAATTCAGATGTGACAATATTATGATCAAATATGATATTGTGCTGTTGGATTGAATGTCAGTCACATGATCACCTGCAGCCGACAGCTTTATCACTGCAATCTTGAACAGCAGCACGACTGCGTGTGTGATATTAACTAAACTATTGATGGGGGAAAACTGAGTCCTTAAATAGCTAAATAAACCCAGGATGGGTAAGAGATGGTGTAAGAGTTTTACACTGGGTAAGAGATGTTATATCTTATAGCACCACATACTCACCTGATGTTGTCTGCGGCCGTATCATCTCCAAATCCTTGGGGAGATTCAACTCTCAGCTGGAAAGATGTCAAGTATCCAGAAGAACACCATTTGATATCTGTCCACTTACCCCACCTGAAGAAAACACACAAAGAGGTTGCCTGATCAAATCAATTATTATTGTCAAGAAAATCCTCAATTTACTTATCTAGTTTAAACACTTAATGCAAGAATTTTGAATGATCTGAGTCCATTACATTCCTACGTCGGACTCAATTGAGGTGTAGTCATGTGAGCCTGATGATTCTTTGGACCGTTTGACACAGTGAAGACGAATCCCATTGAGCGCTGTATCATCACCACCTGGTCCTTCCACCTTAAAACAACAACATTGAGACAATCTTCCATTTGAAAGAGTTAACTCTAACCCAACCCATAGTAACATTTATCTTCATGCTCTTTAGTATTACACAGACACTTTAAAAATCTTAAGCAAGTGCGGTTCCCTGGAGAAACCTGGAACCTTAAACCTTAAATGACAAACAGCAACTCCACAGTTTTGAACCTTTGAAGCGCTCATCCACCTCCATATTAGCAAAATAGAGTCAATGCCCAACTTACCTTCAGACTAAACCCTGCGGCGTACGTTCCAATTGGACACATGCTCTTAAACCTCCACGTTCCCCATGTAAATCCATTCGTCACCCTCAGCTCAGATTTGTAATATCGGTGGACGCTCCGCTCAGAACGACTTTCTGTGACCTGACCGCTCACATGCCCAATAATGGCTAGCAGTGAAAATATGGAAAGTAAGTAATGCATTTCTACAGCACTGGCCTGCTTGATAAAAAATAGTGATTGTTAGATTAATTATCACGTAGACTATCTGCAGCCTCAGCTATCAGTGATCAGGTGGAAACAGACGCCCCAACCCTTGTGATGTGAGAATGATCAAGCAGACACAGAGACTGTGTAGTACCATAACATTCTCAAGTTTATTAAGGGAGAAGCCTTATATTTATACACAAGATTAAGCAGAATCATCCACAATGTCCCCCTACCATATTTGGCATATTAAGAAATATAATACCATGGAAGAGAAGTCAGATGTTTAAATGTATGTGCGTGTCTTGAGTTCACGTTTGGGTGCGAGTGTATAAGTGTGTTCAACCCTAGTTCTTGTTTTGTCTAGGTGTGTCCATGATGTGCAGATAACAACGAAAAGAAGTTACACAAGGGCAGTCTTACACAAGAACAGTCAAAAGTGGAGCCTAAGAAATAAGAAAATAATAACCATCTGGCCATGGCGAGCCTGCCCTTACGAAAAAAAAGTATACTTCAAGTTCATTTTATGAAGTATACTTGAGTAATGTTCAAGTATATTTTTAAGTATACTTTATGTAGTAAGTATACTAATGTCAATATGTACTAGTAGTAAACTTGTAAGTGTACTATTTTAATACCGCTTGGGACTAAATTGGCCCACTTGAAGTATATAAAAGTATATGTTTAAGTGTACTATAAGTGTAACAGTAGTAAACTTTAAGTGCACAACTAGTTCATAATTATGTTTCTCATTTGTACTGCAAGTGAACTTATGAGTATACTAGTAGTTTACTATTTTAATACTTGTAGCAACTTTGAAGTATACTCTCAGTAAACTACTAGTTTAGTAGTTTTATTCTACAAGTTTTCTTTTAATGTACTCTCAGTAAACTACTAGTTTAGTAGTTTTATACTACAAGTTTTCTTTAAGTGAACTTAACATTATACTTTTTTGCAGTTGCAGTAGGCCTATACTATTATGTTCAAATGTTATTTTTTTATACTTGAAAAAATACCTTTAACTGTACTTAATTTTAAAAACATTTTATTAGCTTCATGCATCCCTTTTTATCAACACTTGAATGTCAGTAAGTTTCATAAAGGCAACATTTTAAACAAAATAGTTGAGAAAATCACATTTATGTCAAAGACTACACCTTGATCAGATCCAAAACACAGGTGGAGTAGATCGAGTCCAACACCCCCAAAGCTTCACAGTCGTTTTCTCTTCATGGGTCAGCAGAAGTTCAGGAGTCTTCAGAAGAATCAATAACCTACAAGAAAGAATAAAATAATTTCAGCTCCAATAATAGGCGGGATGCAAATGTCCTGATCGTCCAGTTAGGCTTTATTTTGTGATAATGACCGGCTGACTTTACAGAATTACATCACAAAACTGTTGTATGACATGGTTTATGTTAGTTTATCATAGTATGATGATCAATAATTACAATATATTTGATCTTCTTGCTGTTCTTGTTGTCATCCTCGAACACCTGAAAGAAAAATCCGATTTAGTTGATCTGCAGTCACTATTAGTAAGATCTGAGTTTTTGATTGTGATCACATCACCTTAATCACAGCAGAACATGCGCACGTCATTGAGAGCGGTGTCGTCTCCCATTCCCTGTGGCTCATCTATCCGGGTCTGTATGCCGCAGATTCCTCTTCCATGACACTTTGGACTCCAGAAGCCCCACTTGCCCCAGTCTGTTCTGCTGTCACCCTCAAGCACAAAACCTCCACTGCAGGCGAACCTGGAAAAAATTCAGATGTGACAATATTATGATAAAATATGATATTGTGCTGTTGGATTGAATGTCATTCACATGATCACCTGCAGCCGACAGCTTTATCACTGCAATCTTGACCAGCAGCACGACTACAAGTGTGATATTAACTAAACTATTGATGGGGGAAAACTGAGTCCTTAAATAGCTAAATAAACCCAGGATGGGTAAGAGATGGTGTAAGAGGTTTACACTGGGTAAGAGATGTTATATCTTATAGCACCACACACTCACCTGATGTTGTCTGCGGCCGTATCATCTCCAAATCCTTGGGGAGATTCAACTCTCAGCTGGAAAGATGTCAGAATGACACCATTTGATATCTGTCCACTTACCCCACCTGAAGAAAACACACAAAGAGGTTGCCTGATCAAATCGATTATTATTGTCAAGAAAATCCTCAATTTACTTATCTAGTTTAAACACTTAATGCAAGAATTTTGAATGATCTGAGTCCATTACATTCCTACGTCGGACTCAATTGAGGTGTAGTCATGTGAGCCTGATGATTTTTTGGACCGATCGACACAGTGAAGACGAATCCCATTGAGCGCTGTATCATCACCACCTGGTCCTTCCACCTTAAAACAACAACATTGAGACAATCTTCCATTTGAAAGAGTTAACTCTAACCCAACCCATAGTAACATTTATCTTCATGCTCTCTAGTATTACACAGACACTAAGATCTTAAGCAGATGTAGTTCCCTGGAGAAACCTGGAATTAAATGACAAACAGCAACTCCACAGTTTTGAACCTTTGAAGCGCTCATCCACCCCCATATTAGCAAAATAGAGTCAATGCCCAACTTACCTTCAGACTAAACCCTGCGGCGTACGTTCCAATTGGACACATGCTCTTAAACCTCCACGTTCCCCGCGTAAATCCATTCGTCACCCTCAGCTCAGATCTGTAATATCGGTGGACGCTCCGCTCAGAACGACTTTCTGTGACCTGACCGCTCACATGCCCAATAATGGCTAGCAGTGAAAATATGGAAAGTAATGCATTTCTACAGCACTGGCCTGCTTGATAAAAAAATTGTGATTTTTAGATTAATTATCACGTAGACTATCTGCAGCCTCAGCTATCAGTGATCAGGTGGAAACAGGCGCCTCAACCCTTGTGATGTGAGAATGATCAAGCAGACATAGAGACTGTGTAGTACCATAACATTCTCAAGTTTATTAAGGGAGAAGCTGTCACGATCCACACTCAAAGAGACAAGGGAAGATCCAATAATGCAGTGATGTTTTATTAGGGAAATCCATAGCTCATAAACAGTCCAGGCAGAGGTCAAAATCCAAATAAGCAATCCAAACACAAAACAATAAACAGGTAAACCAGAGCGGAAACAGAACTCAGAAGTGGTGTGATAATTACAAGGACTCCGTGACACATACTAAAACAGACAGGGTTATATACACAGGGAAATGACAATGCTAATGGGGAATTAGCTGAGTGCAATGATTAAGTGACAAGGGACAGCTGAGTGCAATGAAGAACAAGGATCATGGGGAATGTAGTTCAGAATGTGACAGACACCGTGGGGAAGGAGGACATCTAATGGTGACCCAGGGAACTCAAACCAGACACTGTGACATAACCCCCCCCCCCCCTCTACGGAGCGGCTACCAGACGCTCCAAGACATGACAGACAAAACAGGAGTCCAGGCAGGAGGTGGACTGGTGGAGGATCAGGGGGAGGGATGGGGGGCCAGGTCCATGGAGGGAAACGGGGACAGGGAGTGACAGTTCATCTGGCGGCCAGGGCGGAGACGACAGTCCATCTGGCGGCCAGGGCGGAGACGACAGTCCATCGGGCGGCCAGGGCTGAAACGACAGTCCATTGGGCGGCCAGGGGGGAGACACTCCCTCGGGCGGCGACGACCCCTCGGGCGGCCATGGCACAGGAACAGACACCGGCTCAGGAACTGGAACAGACACCACCGGCTCAGGAACTGGAACCGACACCACCGGCTCAGGAACTGGAACCGACACCACCGGCTCAGGAACTGGAACCGACACCACCGGCTCAGGAACTGGAACCACCGGCTCAGGAACTGGAACCGACACCACCGGCTCGGCGGCGACCATCTTGTCTGAAGACACAGGTTCGGCGGTGGTCATCTTCTCCGAAGACACAGGCTCGGCAGACGTGACGTGAACAGTCTCGGCGGCGGCCATATTGTCCGAAGACCCAGGCTCGGCAGGCGTGACGTGAACAGGCTCGGCGGCGGCCATCTTGTCCGAAGACACAGGCTCGGCAGACGTGACGTGAACAGGCTCTGGCTGGGCGGAACTCAAGTGCTTCCTCCAAGCGTGCAGGACTGCCAATGCGTAAAACCCAAAGACAGCTCTCCTGGCCATGGCAGGACTGATGGTGGGCTGCTCCAAGACGACCTCCGGGACGACAGTGGGCTGCTCGGGCACTGCCTCCGGGACGACAGCGGACTGCTCTGGCACGGCCTCCGGGATGACATGCTTCCTCCATGCATGCAGAACTGCCAATGCGTGGAACAGGAAGACAGCTCTCTTGGTCGTGGCAGGACTGATGGTGGGCTGCTCCAGGACGACCTCCGGGACGACAGTGGGCTGCTCGGGCACTGCCTCCGGGATGACAGCGGGCTGCTCGGCCACTGCCTCCGGGACAACAGCGTGCTGCACGGGCACGACCTCTGGGATGACAGCGTGCTGCACGGGGACGGCCTCTGGGATGATAGCGGGCTGCACAGGCACGACCTCTGGGGTGAGATCAGTCTCCGGACTGGCAGACTTGTGTCTCCTACCCCCTCTCCGTCTACGACGGCGACTCCGACCCGTCCCTCACCAGCCCAGAGTCGAAGGGGGGCCATGGTGGAGAGTGGTGTTGGATTCCCTCTCGACCAACCACTCCTCTGCGACCTCCCCGGGTCCCACGAAAAATGACCAGACGGGTTCCTTCAAAACGCTCTCTCCTCTCCCGCTCGGTGGCTGGGGCAGAGAAGTTGGCGAACATACCGCTGGATCTTTGTGTGTGACGGAGTCCTTCTGTCACAATCCACACTTAAAGAGACAAGGGAAGATCCAATAATACAGTGATGTTTTATTAGGGAAATCCGTAACTCATAAACAGTCCAGGCAGAGGTCAAAATTCAAATAAGCAATCCAAACACAAAACAATAAACAGGTAAACCAGAGCGGAAACAGAACTCAGAAGTGGCGTGATAATTACAAGGACTCCATGACACATACTAAAACAGACAGGGTTATATACACAGGGAAATGACAATGCTAATGGGGAATTGGCTGAGTGCAATGATTAAGTGACAAGGGACAGCTGAGTGCAATGAAGAACAAGGATCGTGGGGAATGTAGTTCAGAATGTGACAGACACCGTGGGGAAGGAGGACATCTAATGGTGACCCAGGGAACTCAAACCAGACACTGTGACAGAAGCCTTCTTATACACAAGATTAAGCAGAATCCTCCACAATGTCCCCCTACCATATTTGGCATATTAAGAAATATAATACCATGGAAGAGAAGTCAGATGTTTAAATGTATGTGCGTGTCTTGAGTTCACGTTTGGGTGCGAGTGTATAAGTGTGTTCAACCCTAGTTCTTGTTTTGTCTAGGTGTGTCCATGATGTGCAGATAACAACGAAAAGAAGTTACACAAGGGCAGTCTTACACAAGAATAGTCAAAAGGGGAACCTAAGAAATAAGAAAATAATAACAGTGGCCACTTTAAATTAATTCTGGTTGGTTTCTAAACTAAAACTGACCCCGGGGTCAGTAAAACTGCTCTAAGGATTCGTTTTTGAGCCGATCAGAACTTCAGACTGGTTAATCAATTTTGTGATGTCCTGGTTCTACCCAATGAGCAGCTAGCGCATGCCAATGACCTGTACGTTACGTGAACAGTGAACACACAAAAATACAAACATTGATCCAATTTAAATATACGTTTAACTGTCAAAAGTGTTTAAAAGTGTCCTTGAAAACTGTTTTTCTTTGTAAAATGTCGATAAAATATTTTGTGACCCCATCATCTTGCAAGAGATGTGGATAACTCAAGAGTGCAAACATCACAGTGTGTTTCTTTGCAAATATAACAAAGTTTATTAGACAACATTCAAAAATAGTAATCAGAAATGACAAAGAAAAAAAAAAACAAGAAAAAAAACAATTGTAACTTGTCAACAGGGTTTCCCAATCATATACAATGGCATTTGCTTTGCAAATAAATCAAACAAAATTTGACTCCAAACTCCAAAGGAAAAGTAATCACCAAATAAAACCACTAGAAATTGTCAGATGCTGGCACGCTGGTGGACCGGCATATGTTGTCTTTTGGATGCTAGTATGATCCCAGTAAGACCACAACAAAACATGCGTTGCATATTGTGTTACATATTGTAACGGTCACCAGCTGGAGTGCCCTTGAGAGCCACCAGAGGGCACTCCACATCAGTATACTGTCATTCCCTCACAAACTACATCTCCCATAACTCTCTGCCTGGACTCATCATCCCTGATTGCATCCACCTGTGTCTCATTATCCTGTTTAGCTCACAGTGGGTGCTTCTCAATATCCCTCCTCGTCTCCTCGCTCTTCTGTCCTCCATCCTATGACATGGAAACCGATCAATCTCAGCCATCTTGAAGGACATCTCAATTCTCTAATTTCACCGTGAGGAGTCGAGGAACGAGGAGGCTTCCTGGGGAGTTATGAGCGAGGATACACAGGTGTATCCTATGCGGAAGAGTTTTATCGACTAAACGTGACGCACGTATAAATTCTCCTCCCCCTTCACCATCAGTCACAATAACTTTAATTTATACTTTACCTTTGCAGTTTATATAAACCACATATCCCACATATTTCAACAGGGTATCTTGCTTTTATATTATTTATTATGAATTTCTTAAATAACCAAACTAATACAACATTAGGGCAGATTCTTTGAGTGCTGCTGAAGACGCTATGAAGTGATGCTCGAGTGATCAAGTATTCCAATGTATTAAAAAGCTTTCATTCGATTCCTCCGTCCTCATTTTCTTTCCTGGCGTCCTTCCCTCGCATCCTACAGGGGGTGGAGCCGAGACGCGAGGAGAGGAAACGAGGATGCACAATTAAGAATTGAGAAGCACCCACTATATAAGCCTGGTTTTCTCATTTATTCTCTGTGAACTCTTGTTTAAGTGTTAAGGCCATTGCACACTGAGTCCGAAATTCGCGTCCGAAATTTTCGCACGTTAAAAAAAATATTCGACCTCACGTTATGTCAATCACGCTTGCACACTGTCTACGAAACTTTCGTCCGTAATAAAAAAATTCGGATAGGGTTCGATTTTCTGAGTTTTTCGCATCCACAGCCAGTATTTTGAGAGGTTTTTTAACAATTCAGAGCCACCGTACAAGCGAACGACAAAACCCACAATGGATTGAGCAGCCAATTCGATTACTAATCATGTATTATTTGGGTATAAAATATAACCTGTATACAGCTGTTCTGTCTGCCCAGCGCTTCCGCCGGCCGTCTGCGTGTGTGTGTGTGTGTGTGTGCCCATACCTTAGACATACTGCCAATCTCTGTTCAGGATCGATTGGTTCACGGAAATTGGTGGTGGTCTTTTTAATATGTGGCTACAGCATCGCTAGCAAAGCATCAAACTGTTCCACTGACATTCTGAGGTAAATTTTGAATCGCTTGGGATAATTTCGCAACTCCTTGATAAGGAGGTGAAACTCTCCTTCCTCTCGGCGCAATCTCAGTATTGGGTGGACCCAATATTTCCTCTTTCTTTTTCTCTTTTTAAGAAGAAAGAGAAACAAAATCATCCTAACTGCTTGACGAATCCATTTTGTATTTTTTGCGTTTTTTTCCGCAAAGGTTTAATAAATACGCATCGGACTCGGTGTGCAAGGTTTCTGTGCGTGACGAATTTTAAAGGTAGGGTAGGTAATCATTTTTCTAAAAAAAAAATCATTCCAAATTTGTTTAAACTGTCTTTATATACCAATACATAATTAAAATGTAAGTACTCTGAAAAAGAAAATATAAAAATCGAGTGACTGTAGACCTTTTAATCTGCAATAAACACAGCTCATTATTTCCATTCACTCCACCCCCTCCCTTCTGAGCTCCTTCCAAAGCCACGCCCCCAAAACACATGAACGCGCGACGCCAAACGCTCAGGCTGGAACAAGACGCATTTATTACCTGAGACGAGTGGAGAGGAAGGAGCGCAGTACATACAGTGACATCATGTCAGAATCACATGTAATAAAATACCTAACTTTATCACTATGAATATAAACAAATAAGATTTCTTTTAGTACTCACTATCAAGCTAGCATATCGATAATGGTAAAGTTTCATTCGGTAACGAGCTATATTTATAAGGCAAAACTAAAAACAGGTTGCATTGATACACGTTTTTCCATTACCATCAGTTACACTGTGATGAAGATGAATTTCGTGTAAGATTCATAACATATACGGTGTTTTGCATGTAAGAGTTTCCATGATGAAAACATTGTTGACTCTAATGAAGACTAACGTACACTCCGAGTCCGGAGACAAGTACCGCATCGTCGGTTCGAGGACAGGTCCGGGGTTGAGGGCGAAGCAGAGGAGGTCGTTCAAGAGCGCGGGCAGGGTCCGAGGAAGTAGTTTTTGCCTTGTTTGCCTTCGCTGACTGCATATGCCGGTGCTTTGAGCTGAATATTTCCGGGAACGGTGACATGTGATGAGTGCGCGCAGTGGGGCTCGGGGCGGGCACGAGACATGAAGGCATCTGATTGGTTCTTTACATTCGCACCGAATGGCAGTGATTGGTCAGAGTTTTTACTGTCCTGCAGCTGCTACAGAGGTCTAATTTTTTTCATTCCTTTTTCTAAACACATAATGTATTGACTACTATCAGGATGGAAGGACCATTTCACCCAGTATAAAAAAAAGTGTTTCTGAACAGGATTACCTACCCTACCTTTAAGGCTGACGAACACGAAAAAACGCATACGAAAATTTCGGAGTCAGTGTGCAATGGCCTTTACACGGCAATTCCGAGCATTCTCCCTGGTTTCATGTCTCTTGGTTTTTGGATTTCTTGCCTGTTCCATGGATTACTCTTTTGCCCGTGTTCCCTGCCTTGATTTGTTTGTTTGTATGGACTGCCTGTATTTTCGACTACGATTGTGGATTACCCTTTCAATAAAACTGCATTTAGATCCTCATCCCTTCTTGTGTCTCAGAGCAGTTTGTGACAGAAGACTTTGCCAGACATGGATCCAGCAATTCGTCTCTTCCGCCTCAGCCAAGGTGACCGTCCAATTGAGGATTACATTGACGAGTTTGTGAGCTTTGCCGTGGGACTTTAATGATGTTGTCTTAAAGGACATTTTTTGCCATGGATTTATCTCATGTCTGACAATACCCCTCCCTGGACTCTAATTCAATATATTGACCTTGCCCCTTTTGTTAAAGGACAAGTTCGATATTTTACACTTAAAGCCCTATTTACAGATCGTATCTGATGAAATAGAACGGTTAAGATTAAAATTTGGACACATGCTCCTGTCCCGAGAATTTTAGGTTTATTTCGCTTTTGTGGACCTATTTTGCCAAACGCGTCACACCCGTGATTCTTCCGTTGAGAGAAGTTTAATGTGTTTTAGGACGGAATCTTCCAGTGCATATAGACAACCATTGTGGGGGTGGTGGGGGGAAGCGAAATAAACCTAAAATTCTCGGGACAGCAGCATGTGTCCAAATTTTAATCTTAACCGTTCTATTTCATCAGATACGATCTGTAAACAGGGCTTTAAGTGTAAAATACCGAACTTGTCCTTTAAGTGGCTTGTCATTTACTGTGGGCTTTGCGGATGAGGAGCCCCACAAGCCCACAGTATCCTCTCAGCCAGAGACTGTTCACGTCATGCCTGCCGAGCCTGAGCTTCTTCACGTCATGCACTTTAAATATACTCTTGTATTTAAGTTTTGAAATGCAGAATTTAGTCAAGTCAAGTCACCTTAAGTGCTTTTAACAGTATGGATTGTTTCAAAGCAGCTTTACAGTGATAATAGAAATTACCGTAACAGATTGTTTAGGCTTTACCACAGCTCTAGGAAAAAGTTATTGTCCAGCTAAAGATAGTCTTGATTGATTCACTTCCGTTGCAAAGATCATTAGTTATTAACTTAGGGGCCGCTAAAACGACACCGTTCTAACAGAAAAACCCTTAAAGTGCTCCGGCTGCCCATTCGTACAAAACAGTGCCTGGTGTCTCGAGAACGCACTCCCTGAAATAGGTGTGAAGGTGCAAACGATTATCTGTTTACTCTGCGCAAACCTCAAAAATGCAAACCGCAAAAACGCAGACGGCGTGCACATGCGCATCACGTGTTCAGTCGATAGGTATGCACGTTTGAATATATATGTGTGCAGGCGTGTAGTCCTTCTTCACAAATCAAACATCAACAAACTACTTGTCTGGCCTTAAAAATGTATAATACATCCATTTTTGTCACGTCTGCATAGCCACGCGAACCCAAATTATCCTGACAACGTTTTATATGTACAGAGGTAAAGGGAGGGAGGCCTTCACAGGGGAGAGACTAGTTGACACTTCAGGTGTTTGTCGCGTTGTCGTTGTGTCCAGGCGCTGGTCCTTCCTCAGATCTGGATACGGCCTGGATCCGGCGGACTGCGGTAAACCTCGGGATAAACAGAGAGACTAATATTAGCGTAGATGCCATCCTTCTTATGATGTACCAAGTACATCAGGATTTTCAGGAAGTGTTCCCGGTCCTGGCTGATCTAAACTATGCAGCCTAACATTGAATTATATAAGTCTATAATGTGTATGCTAGGCCAAAGAGATGTGTTTTTAGTCTAGATTTGAACTGACAGAGTGTGTCTGCTTCCCGGACAATGTTAGGAAGATTATTCCAAAGTTTTGGTGCTAAATAGGAAAAGGATCTACCGCCATCAACGATTTTGATATTCTAGGTATTATACAACTGGCCGGAATTTTGAGATTGCAATAGACGTGAAGGACTATAATGCGTTAAGAGATCGCTCAAGTACTGCGGCGCTAAACCATTTAATGCTTTGTAAGTAATCAGCAATATTTTAAAATGTATACAATGTTTAATAGGGAGCCAATGTAGTGTTGACAGAACCGGGCTTATGGAAGTAAAATAATGTCAAATGTTTTTGAAATAAATTGAATTGCACTACTTGGAAAAAAAAATAGGCATTGCATTAACCATGCTTGCATTTTAATGCATTGTATTTTTAGTGCTTACATTTTTATGGGATGAAATTCAACATGGTTGAATATTTAAGCTGTGAATATTTCAATTAAAAACATTTCAAACACCTTTTCATTATTAAAAATTCAATAATCCATATTCACCTTTCATATTTCACTTCCAAAATATTCAAACTGTTTAAAAATACAACCAATAATATTCAACAGGAAATTTTCGGTCCATTTTATTTCGCTTTGCAAATTCGCTTCCACAAAGTCAATGGTTCAAATTCGACAGTAAATTCAACATTGACGTCCAGGAACTGCAGGAAAAGCAGTAGATTTCCGAGCATACTCTCCATCTGCTGTTAGTCGACCTCACCAGCAGATGGTGCAAAAGCGCGTGTTGAAGACCAGCAACAGTTAGAACAAGTCATTCATTCATAAAACTCATTTACAGCAATGTAAGTGTATTTGTGATTATTATGACGGCTGTTTTATGTTAAATAAAACTTAACAGTGTCTTCACGGTTACTTTTCCTGTGTAGCCTACATGCATCTTTCTCTACCGTGAACGAGATTATAATGTTATTCCCCGATGCGGATATACAGATCCAATGTTACATTTTTGAGGTTGACATATATTTCTCTTGGTTGTTTAGTTGCCTTAACTTTATATTGTGGTGATGTGCTGCATGCAGGCTATTAGGGTTTCCCTCAATACTTAAGGATTCCCCTGCTGGACATATACAACGCTTAACGTAGCTTAATGGACTACAGTGATGTAAAAGACCAAACTCGCAGGCAAGCAGATGGACTCAGAATAACGCGCAAAGCTTAATGCTGAGCGTTTCCCAGTGATAGACTGGCATAAAGATGGCTTGATGTTGGACATTCGCACATTTAGGGACCGTCTCTAAAGTGTATACGACTTTGGTATACACGTTTCTAACTCCGATAGCATTTGAATAGAACGACTTACAGTCATAAAACCAACTGTAAAGTGTTCATTTAGTGTCAGGCATTAAGGCGCACCCTTTGGATTTTTGATATTTATTCAAATAAATTTAAGTTTGCTATTGAAGTTAGAAACGTGTATGCCAATGTTGTATGCAACTTTAGAGACGGTCCCTAAATGTGCGAATGTCCAATATCAAGCGAATTTTTACATTTAGTCATTTAGCAGAAGCTTTTATCCAAAGCGATTTACAGTTAAACTAACAATAGGAGGACAATATGTCCAGTGCTGTGACAGTTTAAGCTAATGCAATACACGTATGCATACTATATGTATGTGTTGATTTTATGCCAGTATATCACGAAACGCTCAGCATGAAACTTTGCGCGTTAAGTTCATATTCTGAGTCCATCTTCTTGCCTGTAGCCTATATAATAGCCTACAGCCTACTTCCCTAATAAGGTGCAAGATTGGTCTTTCATATCACTGTATCAACGGAAGGGAAATCCTTGAGCATGAGGTATTGAGGGAAACCGATTATGATCCTGTTCATGGTAGAGAAAGCTGATGACATGCAGAATACACAGGGAAAGTAACAATGAAGTTATTGAATGAAACATAAACACAGCTTTTGTTTGTTTATCATCTTTTCCGCATATACTGACACAGATAATCATTTTCATTTTATGAATGAATGTCTTCGTCAACAACAAGCGCTTTTGCACCATCTGATGGTGAGGTAGACTAACAGCAGATGGAGAGTATGCTCGGCAATCTTCTGCTTTTCCTGCAGTTCCTGGACGTCAATGTTGAATTTACTGTCGAATTTGAACCACTGAATTTGTGGAAGCGAATTTGCAAAGCGAAATAAAATGGACCGAAAATTGCTTGTTGAATATTATTGGTTGTATTTTTAAACAGTTTGAATATTTTGGAAGTGAAATATGAAAGGTGAATATGGATTATTGAATTTTTAATAATGAAAAGGTGTTTGAAATGTTTTTAATTGAAATATTCACAGCTTAAATATTCAACCATGTTGAATTTCATCCCATAAAAATGTAAGCACTAAAAATACAATGCATTAAAATGCAAGCATGGTTAATGCAATGCCTATTTTTTTTCAAGTAGTGCAATTCAACAGGCTTTTTATTTCAAAAACATTTGACATTATTCTACTTCCATACGGGCTAATATGGTCATACACAGAGCCGTCGTCGGTGGTCACACTGAGCCGGTCCAAGTCTCTCTTCCCGACGGGAATGTTCAGGAAGTTCAACTCTCCATCCGTCAAACTCGTCTTCATTACTGCACATCAATCAAAGCAAATTAACACTCACAAGACGATACGCATGAGATCAAGAGAACAGGCAGTGCATTTGCAGTTTTAAATTAAACTATTAAATACACTGTCGCTAATTGAAATAAGATAAATGTTAACTGAAATAAAGTCTCCTCTATTTATATAGCGCTTTTTACAATACAGAGTGTTTCAAAGCAGCTTTATAGAGATAACAGGAAAATAATGCAACAAAATCTGTTGTTTCCAGAAGAAAATAGCATCACAGTCCAGCTTAAGTAAGCTCAGTGATGTTTCATTTTTGTTGTAAAAAAGTTATTTAGTTCATTTATATATATATATATATATATATATATATATATATATATATATATATATATATATATATATATATAGCCGCTCTGGAGAAAACCGTGATGTCATCGTCCAGCTCAGTTCAGTTCTCATATAATGCGGTCAATGCAGATCAATAATATTGTTGAATATTAAATTAAATGTCCCCAACTAAGCAAGTGTAACGACTGAGACAATCAGACACATAAATATTTGTTACATTTAACAAATTAGCTTTAAAGTCCACTCTTAGGAATGAAACATCCCCCCTGTGACGCATTAGTATTATAAGAATCTTGAAGATTCTTTTGTTCAACACCCTATCAAATTACATGTTCAAAGGCCTGCTTGAACAAAGGGTCGTAAAGAAATTCCTTCCAAAGGGAACTACCGGTACTTCTTATTGGCTCACACACCTCTAGAGGGTGACATCTTCATGCTTTAAAAATCACTGATCACAAGATCACGCCTCTTTAATTTAGCTTTAATTCAAATGGGCGAGACATGCAAGTATCAAACGTCTCATTATTTGAAACATTAAGTGTCCTTACCCCTTTTAAAGAAAGGCGTGTTAGAACTAAACTGATGGTTTGCTCAAGGCTGTTGATCTGCTGAATTTCAAACAATGCTATAACTTCTTGCTTTCCTGTATTCTGCTTCAGCTCTCTTTCCCTTGGTAAACTGTATGCATGTATGTATGTTAGAGTAGTTTAAATGTTTAGTCTAGTTAATAAAGTCTTGTTCATGTCACACGTAAAGTTGTCCGTGTCTCAAGCTCATATACTGAAGTCGCTAATCATACCGATTTTGACTACTTGCTCTTAGTAGTACTGTAAATTAAGAAAGACATTTCCCATGCCCCGGAAATGTACATTTCTTAGAATTAATAAACTATTAACAGTGAGTGTTCACGGCACAAACAGGTTAATTGATTGTAATATTAATTTGGGAAATTGTGGGAAAACATTTGGAAACAGTGGGAAATTGTCTTTCAACCCCTCTAGAATTTTCAGATAGGTCTGGCCTAGGTGTCCTGCATTTGAATGTTCGTAGTATAATGCCCAAATTAGACCAAGTCAAAATCTGGGCCAAGATGACCAAAACTGACATTTTGGTCTTGTCTGAGACCTGGCTCAAAAAATCTATAGCAGATATTGATGTTGCAACAGAGGGATACAATGTTTTTCGTTCTGTTCGGAAAAGTAAGGGAGGAGGTGTTGCAATCTATATAAAATCACAATTCCATGCAACTGTTATAAAGTCATTGTCCATCCCAAAACAGTTTGAGCTATTAGCTATGGACTTACACTATGGAAATGATTGTCATCTGAATATCGTTGGCTGTTATAGACCACCCTCAGCTGTAAATGACACTCTCACATTTACATTTATGCATTTGGCAGACGCTTTTATCCAAAGCGACTTACATTGCATTATCCTATACATTTATACATAGGTATGTGCAATCCCCTGGGATCGAACCCACAACCTTGCGTTTTTAACGCAATGCTCTTACCACTGAGCTACAGGAAAGCCTCACCTCACTGTCATCAGTGATAGCTGAGTTGCAAGGAAAATAACTCTTACTGCTGGGTGATTTAAACTGGGATTGGTTGTCATCAGTGTCAAACCAGTTTAAGAAATTTTGTGATTCAGTGAATATAACTCAAATCATAAATGCACCCACAAGACCTAATCTTAAAGGTGCACTAGAATGTGAAATTGAATTTATCTTGGCATAGTTAAATAACAAGAGTTCAGTACATGGACATGACATACAGTGAGTCTCAAACACCATAGTTTTCTCTTTCTTATTTAAATCTCGTTTTTGAAAAACACCCCTGAAAAACAGGCGAATCTCCACATAACACCAACTGTGACGCAACAGTCGGGATCATTAATATGTACGCCTCTAAAAATTTGCATATGCTAGCCCATGCTCAGTGCCAGGCGGAACTGCGCAGCCGAATCATCAGAAGTTCTGCAGGTGAAGAAACAAGCAGGAGGAGGATCATAGGGAAAATGGCAGATCTATCTATAATCTATCTATAATCGGATACCGCTACAGTTTAATTCGAAGTTGTTAGTTGCTCTGCCCATTTCACCGCAGACTTTTTTTCTAACCTGGAACAATATCAAGCAGCCAGGCTTCTCTCGGCGTCTCAAACGGACGAAGGGGGCAATTTCAACTAACGTTATATTCCCGCAAGCGGTAAGTAGTGATTTTATTAACGATAATTTACACTGTGTTATCTAGATCCAGCGCGATATTGTTTTTTCCTCGAGAGACATCATGGCTTGCAAACGAGCGAACGAAGCATGGCAGTTGCTCAGTGTTTGGATGTACAAATGAACACAAAAGTATTTTTTTAGCTCCTTCATCCGAGCCTCTGAAGAACCAGTGGGTTATGTGAATTTCTGATGTGTAATTGTTCAAGTTCAAAGACAGATAATCTTTCTCTCAAAGTCGTTCAACACTGTTTATGCATCAGTAAATCGCGTTGCAGTGATAAGATCTTCATTCACGCGATCAACAGGCTGTCATCTGCTCAATGCTCATCTGCAACCTTTTATGTGATGGGAATAGATCTAAATACTTAAAAAAACTTCTCATGATTTGTTAATCCCGATAGCTGTAATAGTAAAAACGTATAAAAGCTGTAATAGTAAAAGTTTTCCAGATAGCTCTACATGTAATGCCAGATATTTCATATGCAAGCATGTCAGCCAATCACAGCAGTGGGCAACAACACTGAAGTCTCACAGCAGACACGCCCCTTCAAACAGAGTGTTCAAATCAATAGATGAAATCAGGCTAGGAAATATGCCTTTTATTTCTAAATTATAACCAATTTTGATCTAAAAAACATACTAACATTATAAGGGCACCCCAGGAAACATTATAAAATAATAAAATAATCCATTCTACGGCACCTTTAATAACCCAAGCAAATCCACTCTAATTGATGTCATCCTAACAAATAAACCCCATAAATTCACCCACATAGGAATTTTTCCAGACGGTGTCAGTGATCATTGTGCTGTAGCAGCTATACGAAATTGTACGATTCTAAAAGTAAAACCTAGAATTATTAAAAAAAGGTGTTTTAAGAACTTTGATATTCAAGTTTTTTAACATGATTTGTTTGCATGTGACTGGGATGTGAACTCTGCATGGCAGTATTTCTATACATTATTTTTAAAGGTCATGAATAAGCACCTATCAAGAAGTTTAGAGTGAAGGGCCGCGATAATCCTTGGTTCACTGATGAACTGTCTGAGATTTTTCGTGAAAGGAATTCAGCTTGGGCCAGAGCTAGAAAAACTGGCCAAGAAAAGGACTGGGTGGCTTTTAGAGCCCTGAGAAATAGATGCACAGCCCAAAACCTGAGTTTTATCTTAATGAAACAACAAGAAATCTAAATAACCCAACTAAGTTTTGGAAAACCTTCAAGTCGTTGTCCCACACTCAATCATCTAATGGTTTCCCGAACCAATTAACAATAAATGAAAGGCAAATAACCGATAGAAACTAAATGGTAAAATGCTTTAACAAGCATTTCGTATCAGCTGGATCTATATTTAGTGGATTGTCTGATCAAAATACTCTGAACGTATGTCACTCAAGGGAAGACTATAGTCCTAGATTTAATTTTAAGCCTATTATGAGTCATGAAGTCTTAATGGCGCTGAAAAAAACTGGATATTCGTACATCTGCAGGCCCTGATGAGATTGAGGCCATATTTTTTTTTATTTGCAGCAGAAATCATTGCTGAGCCATTGACTTACATCTTAAACTTATCACTGGAACAGAATATTGTTCCTGAAGATTGGAAATCTGCCCTGGTTCTACAAATGCTGAAAGGTGGTGACCCTCACCCTGGTGATCTAAATTGGACAATTATCGTCCAGTCTCTAAATTATCAGTGATAGCTAAGATTTTGGAATCTCGTCAGTGAATAATTAAAACAGTTCCTGGTTAGTAATAGTATTCTATCTGTTTTTCAGTCTGGCTTTAGAAAAAAATCATAGTACTACCACCGCTACAATGAAAGTACTTAATGACATAATCAGTGCTTTAGATGATCGTAAATCATGTGCTGCGTTATTTATTGATTTAACAAAAGTCTTTGATACAGTAAATCATCTTATTATCACGGTTGGCTTGCAGTGGCCTCTCTGATGCTGCTATAGATTGGGTCAGTAGCTACTTAAATAACAGATGTCAACATATACATCTAAATGACTACATGTCTGAGAAACTTACTGTTAATTCTGGAGTACCGCAGGGCTCTATATTGGGGCCCTTGCTGTTTACAGTATATATTAATAACCTCAGTGAAAATGTTTTTAATGCAAAAATACACCTGTATGCTGATGATACCATTATCTATTGTTCTGCAAAATCACCTGCTGAGACAATTTTAAAGCTACAAAAAGCATTTGAAAATATTCAGCTCAATCTACATGCATTAAATTTAGTTCTAAATTATAAGAAAACTAAACACTTTTTTTTTTTACTAGAACCCGTAAGCCTGGACCTTCCTTGCCTCAGCTCCACACATTACAGGGCTGGCCAATAGAATTAGCAGCACTGATGTACCTACAAGAAAGGATAAAATACATTTCAACTTCAATAATAGGCGGGATGTAAATGTCCTGATCATCTGGTAAGACTTTAATTTGTGATAATGACCGGCTGACTTTGCATATAAAAATAAAAAAACTTTTTTTTAAGTGTTGTATGACATGGTTTATGTTAGATTATCATAGTATAATGATCAATAATTACCATCCATTTGATCTTCTTGCCATCATCCTCTCACCTGAAAGAATAAACAGATTTAGTTGATCTGCAGTGTGTGTCAGTCTGAGTTTTTGATTGCAATCACATCACCTTAATCACAACAGAACATGCGCACGTCATTGAGAGCGGTGTCGTCTCCCATTCCCTGTGGCTCATCTATCCGGGTCTGTATGCCGCAGATTCCTTTTCCAAGACACTTTGGACTCCAGAAGCCCCACTCGCCCCAGTTTGTGCTGCTGTCACACACCAGCACAAAACCTCCACTGCAGGTGAACCTGGAAAAAATTCAGATGTGACAATATTATGATAAAATATGTAATTGTGCTGTTGGATTGAATGTCAGACACATGATCACCTGCAGCCGACAGCTTTATCACTGCAATCTTGAACAGCAGCACGACTGCAAGTGTGATATTAACTAAACTGAGTTAGTTTATGGAGGAAAACTGAGTCCTTAAATAGCTAAATAAACCCAGGATGGGTAAGAGATGGTGTAAGAGGTTTACACTGGGTAAGAGATGTTATATCTTATAGCACCACACACTCACCTGATGTTGTTTGCGGCCGTATCATCTCCAAATCCTTGGGGAGATTCAACTCTCAGCTGGAAAGATGTCAAGACTCCAGAAGGACACCATTGGATATCTGTCTACTCACCCCAGCTGAAGAAAACACACAAAGAGGTTGCCTGATCAAAATTATTATTATTGTAAAAAAATAAATAAAAAAAATTCTCAGTTTATTTATAAACAAGCCTAATTTCTAGTGAAGCCCGTATCGGGGGGTGTATTGGTTTACTAGTGTCACGTGATCGACGACAAATGAAGCCTCACTTTCTGTCCAATCACTTGCACGTTTCGCTTTGGGTGCCCAGATCTTATTTAACGAGTCATTAGGCTTGTTTGAGATGAGCAAAATCTGTGCAGAACCGATCACCGGTGATCAGCGCGAGATGCATGCCGGTTATAAATGTGTCCGAGTGCAGTCCGCCTTGCTCTGATGTCATGCTGACGTATGTCAAAAATCTCTCGCGAGCAAAAGGTGCACGTGTCGGATTCTGCAGTCGAGCGCAGTTGCTCTCCACCGACTGCGCTGATCAAAAGCATGATGGGAAACGACTTGCTTGACGACACAGCTTAATGCTGATTGGTTTAAACAACCGTGATGTATTGTTCTCTTTTAAAATGTTTGATTTTAAAACTCTGATATCATGTTTTGTGTGTATATTTATATTAATATTCCCAAACTATCTGACAGTGCGATCTCTATGGGTTATGCAATGTATTTTTTATTTTAAAAAAGAATAAAAAAACACATATGTCTGTATTAAAGAAAAAAAAATTTGATAAACATGTATTTGGAATGGAATTAAACAAGTACTTTGGGTGTCTTGTTCATTACATTTATTCTCATATAAAAGCAACAGAACTTAAATTACATCCAGTTTATTAGCAACACCGTGCACGAGCGTGAATCCCGTGAATCCCGCGATATCCATCTTTGATCTCACAGGTGTCAGATCCACTGCGAGAAGAGAGATCTGTCCCGCTTGCCTGCACTTTTTTCACTCCTCCTCTCACTGCAGCCGCCTACTCTCACATACATTTCAGCCGAGGCAAGGCGCATCTCAAACAAGCCTATTGTTGGCTCAGTCTGGTTGATGTGTTTGTGAGGAGAGAAAATGAATTTATTTAATGAACAAATCATACAATTTTGTGTTTCAAACATGTAAGGCTTTTATTTGTACACATTACATTGAAACTATGGAGTGTGTTGTGGTTGCTTCATCTGCCAGAGCTTTTAACACAGACTTCTGGCTGCTTTATTTTAAATAAGCACCAGATGGCGCTGTTCTCGACACTCTCGAAGCTTTGAATCTTTTCCCGGAACACTCAGGGGAATGCCTCAGTGACTACGTTTACATGCAGCCAATAACCCGTTCAAAACCGGGATATTAGCAATAACCCGGTCGCGCACGGCCATGTAAACACCAGCAAAAACCCGGATATGCTCATATCCCGGTTTTTAAAAACCCGGATATTATACCTGGGGTACCCCCTTTCTAACCCGAATATTTGGTCATGTAAACGCGTATCGGCATATCCCCATCAAAAGGGACATTGATTTGTGTTCTGCGCATGTTCTATTCGCAAGGAATCTTGGTCTTTTGAGTAGGGACGGCGCATACAGAAACCCGCGTGCAGTATACCGGAAGTAAACAAGAAGTAGAGGTAAACATGGCGAGACGCAGCACAGCACCACACTTTTGGAGCGAGGAGGAAAGTGCAAACAAAGGCGATCGCTATCTGCCCCGAACTATTCATTATCCGCGTGCTGCTGCTGTTGTTGTTGTCTTTGGATACAGGAAAAAGAATCGGAAATGACGCATATTGCGTCTTAAGGAAGTCCGTACGTCCAGACGCTAACCGCGCGTCGCCGTTTACATCGGGATATTGTAAATTCCATGTATACAGGAGTATCTCTCTCTGCTCACGCATGTAAACGCGTTATTCTGAATGTTTCAGAAACCCAAATAGTGACCTTAACCCGACCATAACCCGGATATTGGATGCATGTAAACGTAGTCACTGATTCATGAGGCTTCATTTCCCCATCCCTACTGCAGACTGAACGCTCACATGCCCAATAATGGCTAGCAGTGAAAACATCATGGAAAAGAAGTGATGCATTGCTACAGCACTGGCCTGAATACTGAGAGTTAGATTAATTTTTAGGTAGACTATTTGCAGAGTATGATAAAGCAGAGACAGTATAATTCCATGAGGAAGAAGCCTCATATTTATACACAAGAATCATTAACCACGATGTCCATTCCATCCAATCATTGTACTCAAAGATCAAACTCTACCATATTTGGCATATTAAGAAATTATGTTTTATTAACAAAGTTCGGGAGCACGTTCAGATAATCAAACCAACATGAGTGGAGCACATTCAGATAATCAACCCAATCAACGAGTTAAGAGGTGTATACAATCACCTAAAGGATTATTAGGAACACCATACTAATACTGTGTTTGACCCCCTTTCGCCTTCAGAACTGCCTTAATTCTACGTGGCATTGATTCAACAAGGTGCTGAAAGCATTCTTTAGAAATGTTGGCCCATATTGATAGGATAGCATCTTGCAGTTGATGGAGATTTGTGGGATGCACATCCAGGGCACGAAGCTCCCGTTCCACCACATCCCAAAGATGCTCTATTGGGTTGAGATCTGGTGACTGTGGGGGCCATTTTAGTACAGTGAACTCATTGTCATGTTCAAGAAACCAATTTGAAATGATTCGAGCTTTGTGACATGGTGCATTATCCTGCTGGAAGTAGCCATCAGAGGATGGGTACATGGTGGTCATAAAGGGATGGACATGGTCAGAAACAATGCTCAGGTAGGCCGTGGCATTTAAACGATGCCCAATTGGCACTAAGGGGCCTAAAGTGTGCCAAGAAAACATCCCCCACACCATTACACCACCACCACCAGACTGCACAGTGGTAACAAGGCATGATGGATCCATGTTCTCATTCTGTTTACGCCAAATTCTGACTCTACCATCTGAATGTCTCAACAGAAATCGAGACTCATCAGACCAGGCAACATTTTTCCAGTCTTCAACTGTCCAATTTTGGTGAGCTCGTGCAAATTGTAGCCTCTTTTTCCTATTTGTAGTGGAGATGAGTGGTACCCGGTGGGGTCTTCTGCTGTTGTAGCCCATCCGCCTCAAGGTTGTGCGTGTTGTGGCTTCACAAATGCTTTGCTGCATACCTTGGTTGTAACGAGTGGTTATTTAAGTCAAAGTTGCTCTTCTATCAGCTTGAATCAGTCGGCCCATTCTCCTCTGACCTCTAGCATCAACAAGGCATTTTTGCCCACAGGACTGCCGCATACTGGATGTTTTTCCCTTTTCACACCATTCTTTGTAAACCCTAGAAATGGTTGTGCGTGAAAATTCCAGTAACTGAGCAGATTATGAAATACTCAGACCGGCCCGTCTGGCACCAACAACCATGCCACGCTCAAAATTGCTTAAATCACCTTTCTTTCCCATTCTGACATTCAGTTTGGAGTTCAGGAGATTGTCTTGACCAGGACCACACTCCTAAATGCATTGAAGCAACTGCCATGTGATTGGTTGATTAGATAATTGCATTAATGAGAAATTGAACAGGTGTTCCTAAAAATCCTTTAGGTGAGTGTATATATATACAGCAGATAATCACGCTTTGAGCCAAAGGAGTTGTCTTTCACTTGGGGTTTCTTTGCCTCAGCTCTAGGCATCGGAGATTTAAGGCTTGTTCGACTTGAACCGGCGCTGCACAGACCGATCGGTTTATGAATTATAATAAAGCAAGATACCCTGTTGGAACCTGTGAGATGTGTGGTTTATATAAACTGCAAAGTTAAAGTATAAATTAAAATGATAGTGACAGATGTGAAGGGGGAGGAGAATTTATAATTGCATCACGTTTAGTTGATAAAACACTTCCGCGCAGGGGTGTAGCACCAAATGTTGGGCCCCGGTCACAGAACCAAGAGGTGGGCCCCTCACAACACCAATACATATCAATATATCTTTGTGGGGCCCCCCCTTTGCCAAAGGGCCCCTGTTACTCAGTTCCACTATTACCCCCTGTCTGACGCCCCTGCTTCCGCGTAGGATACACCTGTGTGTATCCACCAGCTTTCTCCACTGACATGAGCCTGTTAGATGGCTGACACTATTTATACATTCTGTGAAATGAGATCCCCACCCTCTATGGGCGGATTGAAAACATGCGGAACAGCTCCTACTACTGGCTGTAGTTTCTAGTTAGGCTCTAATCTTCTTGATTGACGCAAGTTCCAAGTTTAAAAAAATCCTTCTCAAGGCCTCTTCATGTTCTTGAACTCAACAGCAAACTCAACCAAGATGGCTGATTAGAACACTATGAATATGAGTTGGTTGCAATGAGGAGAAAAAGCTCTAAATACAGCAGTCTTTGTTTTATTAACAAAAAGAACTTAAAACGCAAAGTAGAACTGACACTGAACCAAAAAAAAAAAAAAAAGAAAAGAAATGTGAAAAGCCTGTGACAACTTTAACCATTTCGTCGCTGTCGGGCGGAAACCTCGTATGTCCAAATTTGGTCAATTTCATATTTTTTCACAAATCGATGCTATTGGTCAGTCCCCACGTGGTTCTGTTATTTTTACAAATTATTAACCAATCTAAAGTGTTGAAAATAGCTTGAGAGCAAATCTCGTAACTCCATTGGACACTTCAACTGTCTGAGAATCCTCGTAACTCCACCTCTTCTTCACTCCACGGCGGGCGGGAGCCTCGCGGCATTTTGTCTCCTCAGGATTGAAACTCGCAACGATTAAGAAACCCTCGTCGAGCAACACGTAAAGCAAGCCTTAACTCTGATTTTATCTGTGTCAAACTATGATATCAGTTATTGATGCATTTTAAATGTCTACGTATTACTAGGCTTATTATTAGGCTTATTATACTTGTGCATTGAAGTTTTAAAATGTATCTAATATTATACTTGAATTGAATTAAATGTTTTGGATACCAGCTTTAAATGATTGTTTTTATTATTATTTTACTGACTCGAAGTTGGCACTGTGCATGTAAAATACCCCAAGTAGCAGGTTTTATTTATGGGAGAAAAAGGGTCTGTCTACTGGCGCCAGTAAGTTAAGCCTATTTTTGCATAACTCTGTCTGTTTTTTAGACAATAACGAGTGAAAATAGTTAGGTTAGATACATTTTAGTTGGCTTGTTTTGTTAAAAATCGATAGCTGTAATGCTTCGGTGCAGAAGGAAGCCCGTGAGCCACGGAGGTAAATTTGCGTGCAGATTAGGTAAATTTCCACCTATTAGACAACGTTAGTCAGCTCATCATTTTTTGTTCTGCTTCACTTATAGCTCTTAAACCTTTAAAATAGAGTTTAGGAAGATGTATGTAACCACGGTCGTTAGCTTTGATTAACTATTGAAGCCTTTTCTCTTGTCAAAAGGCTCAACGCGACCGCAGACTTTGTTTGCGTGCAGATTAATTTCCGCCTATTTTAGACAGCCTAATATTTTGGTATTGCATCACTCATATCTCTTAAACGTTTAAAATGGAGTTTAGGAAGATGTATGTAACCACAATCATTAGATTTGAATAGCTCTTAAAGCCTTATCTCTTATCAAAAGGCTGAACGCGACCGCAGACTGTGATGAACACTGCTGGCAGCAGCGCCGTCTGTGTCCGTTCCATTCTAATCAATGACAGCGTAACCTCGTATCTCCCCGCTCCCAAGTCATAAATCTCGTATCTCCGATTAAACATTATTTTAGGGAAATGTTGTGTTAATGTTGGTATACAACAGTATATGATAGCAATATAAGGTATATTACCAACTTTAACGATACAATGTTTAATAACTAAAAAAATATGCAGTTTTTTTAATTTCCTGAAAAATAATGGTTTTGGAGATACGAGGATTCCGCCCGACAGCGACGATTTGTAACTTGCCTAGGAGACTAACTGAAACAGAGAAAACTGAGGCACAGATCTTAAACATAATACAACACCCATCCAAACAAAATAAAACGACACTCGGTTACTAACGTAACCTCGGTTCTCTCTAGAGAGGGAACGAGTGTTGCGTAAGTTTAGCTTACGCTACGGGAAAAGTCCTTTTCTCGAGAATACTGAAGCAAGAAAATTATCCTTAATTTTCCAAAATGTAAAACGCATTTGCTGCAGCAGGCAGACATAGGCGAGACAGCTCGCGCGCCCATTGGCTGCTCTGCAGCAACTGCTGCAACCTATCAGTCTTAACAGTAACAGTTAACCTAACAGTCTTAGCTGACTGTTAAGTTAGCACTTTTAAACATTCGCTCACTTAAAAATAAATCACTTCTAGTCAACGACTTAATAACCACAAACAACCTGGACTTTATGTTTCTAAATGAAACCTGGCTAGAAGACAGCTGCAGTGCAACAATCCTCAATGAAACAGCCCCTCCTAACTTTACTTTTATGAGTGTCTGCAGAGCTGTTAAGAGAGGTGGGGGTCTAGCTGCTCTTTTTAAAGATATCTATCAATGTAAGCAAATATAATTTGGGAATTACCCGTCTTTCGAACATCTGGGTACTGTGTTAAAAGGTGCTCCTCGCATTTTACTTATTATTTACAGGCCTCCAAAATATTCTCCAGCCTTTGCTGAGGACTTTACAGAACTGTTATCAACAATTACCTCAGAGTTTGACTGTTTTGCCATTGCTGGAGATTTTAACATTCACATAGATAATGCAGAAAACAATATGGCAAAAGAAATCAAAACTGTTTTAAAAACTTTTGATCTGACTCAGCATGTACATGGACCCACACACAATCATGGACACACTCTAGATTTACTTATCAGTAAGGGTCTAAACATTTCATCGATTGTTATTAAGGATGTAGCACTGTCTGATCATTTCTGTATTTTCTTTGATATATTGATCTCTCCTGCCATTGAAGCTAGATCTGTGTCTGTCAAGAAGAGATGCTTAAATGAGAACACTAGTGTACTATTTATGAAGGCTATATCTTTAACACCAAGCATATCTGCTGACTCTGTTGATTTTCTCCTTGATTCTTTTAACTCAAAAGTTAAAAATATAATTGATGATATTGCTCCTGTTAAAGTCAGGAAGAAGAGTGTCAGACAAAAAGCACCTTGGAGAAACTCAACAGCAGTGCAACATATGAAAAGACAATGCAGAAAAGCAGAGCGCATGTGGCGGAAGACAAAACTTGTAGTCCATTATAACATCTACAAAGACAGCCTGCATGCTTTCAATATGGAACTAGGCAAAGCTAGACAGACTTTCTTCTCAAATATTATAAACAGCTATTTAAACAACACACGCACTCTTTTTGCTACTGTAGAGAGACTGACAAACCCCCCAAGCCAGATTCCTAGTGAAATGCTCTCAAACAGCAAGTGCAGTGAGTTTGCTTCTTTCTTCTCTGAGAAAATCAATAATATCAGAAAGGTGATCAGCACATCCTTGAGTTGCACTGAGGTCAGACAGATCAGACCACCTGAGAAAGTAGTTACTATGTCTGACTTCAAAGAAATTGATGGCAAAATTTTGGAAGAAACCGTACAACACCTTAAAACATCAACATGCGCTCTTGACACACTTCCCACATCTTTTTTCAAAAGTGTGCTAAACAGTTTAGAAGCAGATCTTCTAGAAGTGGTAAATGCCTCACTTCTCTCTGGGAGTTTTCCAAACTCCCTGAAAACTGCAGTTGTCAAGCCCCTCCTGAAAAAGAGCAATCTGGATAAGACCATATTAAGCAACTATAGACCGATCTCAAATCTTCCTTTCATAGGCAAGCTCATTGAAAAAGTTATCTTCAATCAGCTGAACAAATTCTTAAGCTCAAATGGTTACTTTGACAATTTTCAATCTGGTTTCCGACCGCATCACAGCACAGAGACAGCGCTCATAAAGATAATAAACGATATTCGCTTAAATACTGATTCAGGCAAATTATCAGTGCTGGTACTACTCGACCTCAGTGCTGCATTTGACACTGTCGATCATAACATACTTCTTGACAGGCTGGAAAACTGGGTGGGGCTATCTGGGATAGTCCTAAAATGGTTCAGGTCATACTTAGATGGGAGAGGTTATTATGTTAGTATAGGAGACCATAAGTCTGAGTGGACATCCATGACATGCGGAGTCCCTCAAGGCTCAATCCTTGCACCACTCCTGTTCAACCTGTATATGCTCCCAATGAGCCAAATAATGAGAAATAACCAAATTGCTTACCACAGCTATGCAGACGACACACAGCTGTACTTAGCCCTATCGCCTAATGATTACAGCCCCATTGACTCCTTGTGCCGATGCATTGACGAAGTCAACAGTTGGATGTGTCAAAACTTTCTTCAATTAAACAAAGACAAAACTGAAGTTATTGCGTTTGGAAACAAAGATGAAGTTCTCAAGGTGAACGCATACCTTCACTCTAGGGGTCAAACAACTAAACATCAAGTCAGGAATCTTGGTGTGACACTAGAGTCAGACCTTAGTTTCAGTAGTCATGTCAAAGCAATAACTAAATCAGCATACTATCATCTGAAAAATATTGCAAGAATTAGATGCTTTGTTTCCAGGCAAGACTTAGAGAAACTTGTGCATGCTTTCATCACCAGCAGGGTGGATTATTGTAATGGACTCCTCACTGGCCTTCCCAAAAAGACCATAAGACAGTTGCAACTCATACAGAACGCTGCCGCTAGGATTCTGAGCAGAACCAGAAAATATGAACATATCACACCAGTCCTCAGGTCTTTACACTGGCTCCCAGTTAAATTTAGGATTGATTTTAAAGTACTATTACTGGTATATAAATCATTCAATGGCCTAGGACCTCAATACATTGCAGATATGCTCACTGAATATAAACCCAACAGATCACTCAGATCATTAGGATCATATCAGCTAGAAATACCAAGGGTTCACTCTAAACATGGTGAGTCTGCTTTTAGCTATTATGCCAGCCACAGCTGGAACCAGCTTCCAGAAGAGATCAGATGTGCTCCTACAGTGGTCACATTCAAATCCAGACTCAAAACACTTCTGTTTAGCTATGCATTTACTGAATGAGCACTGTGCCGCTGTTCGTCCGACTGTTTGTACTGTACTGTATTTTATTTAATTTTTCTAAACTGTTTTAATTATCCTTATTTCTTTTAATTATTTTAATTTCTCCTATGTCAGCAGGGCATTTAGCCCGAAACTGTAAATGCCCACTCAGAAGGTAAAAGAAAGTGATAATGTGAAAGTGACGTGTATTAATGTGGGTTTGAAAGTAGAACAGTGTTTAAATGACGATATTAAAGTTTTCGTCTGAGAAAGAATGTGAACGCAGTGCTAAAGTGCTAAAGAAAGTGAAAAGAACGTGTGAGTAAATGAGGGAGAAAAGAAAGTTAAAGGAAAGTTGATAGATGGAAGTCGAGAAAGAATGTGAACGCAGTGCTAAAGAAAGTGAAAAGAACGTGTGAGTAAATGAGGGAGAAAAGAAAGTTAAAGGAAAGTTGATAGATGGAAGTCGTAAGAAGATTGAAGGTTAAAAGAAGGAAAGATTTAAGTCTTAAGGGAATCCTTTGAAGGAAAGATCTATAATAATATTATTTTTTATTTTTAAAAGTACTGTATTTTATTTAATTTTTCTAAACTGTTTTAATTATTCTTATTTCTTTTTATTATTTTAATTTCTTCTATGTAAAGCACTTTGAATTGCCATTGTGTATGAAATGTGCTATATAAATAAACTTGCCTTGCCTTGCCTTGCCTATCAGTGCATCTTGGCATGACTCCAGCGCCAATGGGAAGCCTTCCCGCACTACGTCATGACCTGCCAAAATGGGTGTGGCCAAAGCCTATAAATACCCATCACCCAGGTTGCACAATGATTTCAGTCGACTAGAAGCGAAACCACAATGCAGCACAAGCACGGCAGGTTACGCAACACTCGTTATCTCTCTAGAGAGAACCGAGGTTACGTTTGTAACCGAGTGTCGTTCTCTTACGAGAGTACTCTCGTGTTGCGTACGTTTAGCTTACGCTACGGGAACCCCATGTATAACGCTGTGCGTGCGGAATTCCAACACTAATGTCCCAAGGGCAGTAAGCCCGGGGCTCATGTAAAGTGGAATAAACACGAAGCGGCAGAACGGGGAGGGACGACTCGGTAATGTGAGATAGGTGCGCACACATATATACAGTTAAGGCATCAACCTTGAAACTGCATAAGCCCACAGGACATTGCAGCATATCAACAGTCTAACCAAACTGAGTTGGGTAGACAAGGTTAATATGGTATAATCAGACTGAGAACAGCCTGGCCTGTAAGGCGGGCACTTCTAGGTTATAAAACCTTACAAATGTAGACAGTGAGGCCCAGCCTGCTGCCATACAAATGTCATGAAGTGAGACCCCACTTGTCCATGCCCACGACGAGGCCATGCCTCTAGTCGAGTGGGCTCTAACCCCCAAGGGGCAATCCAGGCCCTTGGACGCATAAGCTGACGCGATAGCATCCACTATCCATCTGGACAGGGTCTGTTTCGAGATGGCTAGCCCTTTGACGCGGCCACCGAACGAAACGAAAAGCGGCTCTGTTTGCCTAAAGGCAGCAGAGCGCTGCACATAAATCCTTAAAGCCCTTACTGGGCAGAGGAAGTTAACCCCAGCCTCACTGTCGGACGCAGGGAGGCCCAAAAGGGAAATAACCTGCGCTCTAAACGGAGTCGCAAGCACCTTCGGGACATAACCATGCCTTGGTTTGAGGATGACCTTAGAGTCATTAGGCCCAAATTCCAGGCACGTAGCGCTCACTGAGAGCGCGTGCAGGTCGCCCACCCGTTTTACTGAGGCTAGTGCCAGCAGAAAAGTGGTTTTGAAGGACAGGTACTTTAACTCCACCACGTGTAATGGTTCGAATGGTCCACCTTTCATGGCCTCTAGGACCGTGGAAAGGTCCCAAGCTGGAACCGAGGGTGGCCGAGGAGGGTTCAGTCTCCTAGCACCCCTGAGGAAACGGATTACGAGGTCATTCTTTCCCAGCGACTGGCCATTCACAGGCTTCGTAAAAGCCGCTATAGCCGCCACATACACCTTGAGCGTGGATGGGGTTCTCCCGTTATCCAACAGCTCTTGTGGGAAAGAGAGCACCGCCGTTACCTCACAATCTAGCGAGTTTAAGTCATGAGCTGAGCACCATTCAGCGAACACTGACCGAACACCGAACACTGACCGCTATAGAGCCATCTAGTAGACGGAGCTCTAACCTGTGTGATCGTGTTCAGCACTCCCTCTGGGAGGTGAAATGATGATAGTTGATCGCCCACACATGTAGGGCCCACAGCTCGGGGTACGGGTGCCAAACTGCGCCCTGGGCCTGGGACAACAGGTCCTTCCTCAGCGGAATCGGCCATGGAGCTGTGTTCCCCAGTTCTATCAGTTCTGGGAACCAAACTTGATTCTCCCATAGCGCGGCTATCAGGAGTATCGAGCATTTGCTCTCCCTGATTCGCTTGATTACCTGTGGTAACAAGGTGACCGGGGGAAACGCATAGAGAGGGCGTCTGGGCCAGTCTAGGGCCAGCGCTTCCCTTTCTTTTGAAAAGAACATCGGGCAGTGAGCGTTGGTTTGCGACGTGAACAGGTCTACCTCTGCTCTGCCCAGATATTTTGCACCGTCATGGGATGCAGAGACCACTCCCCTGGGGAGAGCTTGGCCCTGGATAGCATATCTGGGCTCACGTTCAGGACGCCCGGCACATGAGCCGCTTTCAGCGAGCGCAAGTTGTGCTGGCCCCATATGAGGAGGCGTCTTGCTATTGCAAGAAGGTTCCGGGACTTGAGGCCGCCCTGGTGATTTATATAGGACATCACTGACGTGTTGTCTGTCCTGAAAAGGTGGTTCCTTAACACGGGGAGGAAGAACTGAAGGGCGTTTTTGACCGCTTTCATCTCTAGACAGTTTATGTGTAGATGCTTCTCTGCGTCTGACCACAAGCCCATGGAGGGTCTCCCTTCGTAAAGGGCGCCCCAACCAGTGTTGGAAGCATCTGTCGAGACTACTTTGATTTGTGAGGCGGCGCCCAGGTTCACACCGGTTTGATACCAGCCGGTTCTCATCCACGGTTTCAGAGCTGCTGCGCATGTCTGATTCACCATGAGACGAAGCAAACCTGACGTCCACGCTCGCGCTGGTACACGCCGTTTCAGCCACAGCTGAAAGGGGCGCATGTGTAGCAGACCCAGTCACAGCACCGTCGAGGCTGAGGCCATGAGACCCATCATCCTCTGAAACACTCTGAGGGGAAGATTCTTCCCTATAGTGAATGTCGCTGCAAAGCGCTGGATCGCTGTCGTGCGTTCTCGCGTCAGGCGCACCACCATAGACCTGGAGTCCAGCTCTATCCCCAGAAAGGATATTTCCTGGCTTTAGGCAATTTTATCCACCCGCTCATTCCCCCTCACCCCAATGTTGCAGTCAAATCTAATTCTAAAAAACACATTCAAGATTCAGGACGAGCTTTAGATTTTTCCTACTTTTAAATTTTCTAGAGCAGCTGCAGAATCAGAGCAGATAATGACTTCTCTAGGTTTTACTTCCTCAATCCACCATAGAGCCACCATTAATTCAGCAGTGAGAACAGAACTTCCATTAGAAATACGTCGACCAATTTCCAACCCTAGCTGTTCCACATATACCCCAAATCTATGGAGCTTATAATATGACAAAATGATTTGAATTTGAATTGTGTAAATTTGAATTATTTGCAAGTGTAATCTAACTAAATTGAATTTTAGGTGGTAGTTTAAATAGTTCTGAATTTGATTTTTTTTTAAACGAATATTGAACGTTTGAAATTTAACAAATTGAAATGTTTTTATGGCTGAATTTTATAGACATGTATTTTCAAACAGCTAGTTTTTTTGTTCTGAATTCGTATAGTGCAAATATTCAGTTTAAAAAAATACAGATTCAAGTTTTCAAGATGAAGAAATTCGGAACTTCAAATTCAGTTTTCTAAAATTCAAGTTCATAAGAGAAAGGCGTCATAATTATTTGTATTTTTTTTTATATCAGCCTATTCAGCAATAGTGTAAAAGACCTGTAAATAAAATAAAAGCATTTACATGATAAACACTATTAACATGTAGGTTATGTGTTGCCTATTTTACTTTCCCTTATGACAAATGAATGCAAAAAACAACAAGAATGAAAAATAAGTATGTAGGCTATATAATAAAATAATATATAGGCTACAGACTATAAAAATAGCCTATATTGTGCCCTTTATAAACGCCAAGCCTAAACAAATTTATTTAAATCGAAACGGTCGCGCATCTCTCATTCAGTCAAAAGTTTTCATTGCAATGTAACATGTGGATGCTAACTATTAATATAAAGAAGGCTTCATACTTCAGTCGAGTCCCAAAATACACGTAGGCCTATAGGCTAAATCAGCGTCTTCACAGCAAGGGAAATGATTGGAGTGGGACTGTGTGTGGCACAGCTTGCCCTTTATATTGTACAACAGACCAATTAAATTATGCAGAATAACTTTTTATATGTTTGGTTGACTGTGTTTCATTTTGATAATGAACAGTCTGCGATATGAAGCAACGCCAGAACTGATATCCTACTATGTTGTGTGAGAGCGCGATGCGCGAGCGCCATCACTTGGATTTGTTCCACTGCTGGGAAATAACTTAATACTCTTGTTATTTAGTCATACAGATAATATGACATCATCCGAAACAGTAAAATGTATATTTTTATTTGTGTACATTCAAAATGACTACAAAATATCATGCCATTGAAAAATAAATAAAACAACATGATGCGCTGCTTTAGCGCGTCTCGGTCTCTTTAGATCTTTCTGGCGCTCACCAAAAATGAACCAAAATACAGAGAATAGCCTTCTTGGCGCACCTACTTTTGAAAGTCAACATTTAGATTATTTAACATTAAATGCATTATATATGCCTGAGTCACTTTGGAATAAATCAGCGTGTTTCATGATAAAACGAGACTTAGCCTATACAGTCGAGAAAATAGGCAAATTCAGACCAACTGCTGGTCTACACAGAGAGAAAGCCCTGTCTAAGCTCTTCTGTTGTGCCGAGCCATTCGTTAGTCTAGTTGTTTGATGAGAAAATTAAATGTAGCCTATAGTTGCAATACACGCGTTTTGTAACCTCCGTGCAACTGCTGCAGCGGACTATTATTACTAGAATATTAGAAGAAATCTAATACTCAAGCTGTTTTCTCATTTTTCTACTCTTAATATTAAATAAAAAAACGACTGAACGAAAGATACACGGATTCTCTTGAACCACCACCGCGTTTGCGGCAGAAAACTACTGCAGTGCAGCCAAAATGCTCTGTTCGACTTATCTGAGATCCTTTACTCTTCCCTGTGGATGACCTGTGACCTACTTTCTGTAAGATCTGAATTTTTGAACTTCAATTTTTGAACTTCAATTTTAGAAAACTGAATTTGAAGTTCCGAATTTCTTCATCTTGAAAACTTGAATCTGTATTTTTTTAAACTGAATATTTGCACTATACGAATTCAGAACAAAAAAACTAGCTGTTTGAAAATACATGTCTATAAAATTCAGCCATAAAAACATTTCAATTTGTTAAATTTCAAACGTTCAATATTCGTTTAAAAAAAATCAAATTCAGAACTATTTAAACTACCACCTAAAATTCAATTTAGTTAGATTACACTTGCAAATAATTCAAATTTACACAATTCAAATTCAAATCATTTTGTCATATTATAAGCTCCATACAAATCCAGCTTTCCTTTACCTTCTCTAATGGAGACCCATACATATATGGCCCTATATTAGGTAACTTTCTTTTAAAACCAAATATCATATATTTAGTCTTAGAAGCAGAGATTTTGAAGCCCCATGTATTTCCCCATTCCTCTACAGATACTAACACTCTTTGTATCTGTTTTAAAACAAACTCTACATTACGCCCTCTTTTCCAAACGGCCCTGTCATCTGCAAATAAAGATAACCCGAATCATCTCTCTGTTTTACCAAAGATATCATTAATCATTATATTTAATAACTTATTACACTTCCCTGTGGGGTTCCATTCTCTATGTCCACAGTCTTTTAACTAACACTACCAACCTTTACTTGAATTGTTCTTTTTATTAAAAATTCCTTTATCCAATTAAACATTCGTCCCCTAACTCCCATGTCAAAAATTTTAATCAATCTTCCACAAAGAATCATAAGCCTTCTCAATATCCAGAAATACACTCGCTACTATTTCCTTATAATAATAATAATAATAATAATAATACATTTTATTTGTATTGCACTTTACATATTAGCAATCTCAAAGTGCTACAGAGCATATAGTAATCTAATAATAAAAATGAAAAATCAAGATTTAAAAATAGTTAAACCTAAAGAAAATACATTTAGTGAAAAGCTTTTTTTAAAAGATGCGTTTTCAGGTTTCGTTTAAAAACATCTGTAGTCTGTTGGGCCTTCAGCTGATCAGGGAGGGCATTCCACAACCTCGGGGCAGCCGATGAGAAGGCCCTATCACCCATGCTACAGAGCTTGGTTCTGGTTTGTGTTTGCAGAGCGGAGAGTGCGTGAAGAGGTCTGGTGAGAGAGAAGTTCCTGTAGGTAAAGGGGGGCATGTCCGTGAATGCACTGATGGGTGAGGAGGGAAACCTTATATTCAATTCTGAATGGGACAGGGAGCCAGTGAAGAGATTTCAGGATGGGGGTGATGTGATCATGCTTGCGCACCCTCATCAGGATCCTGGCAGCGCTATTCTGAATATATTGGAGTCGCTGAATGCTTTTACTAGAGATCCCAATAAGGAGCGCATTACAGTAGTCCAGCCTGGAGGAGACAAAGGCGTGGACGAGCTTCTCTGCATCTGCCAGGTTGAGTATTGGACGGAGCTTAGCTATGTTCTTTAGGTGGTAGAATGATGTCTTAGAGAGGTATTTGATGTTGGTGTCAAAAGTGAGTTGAGAGTCCATTTTAACACCCAAATTGGTGACAGATGAAGAAAGGGTGATGTTTTGGCCAGAGAAAGTAATACTGTTGATGGTGGACAAGCAGAGTTGATGTGGTGTGCCAATTAAGATGGCTTCCGTTTTGGAACTGTTTAGCTGAAGGAAATTGAGCTTCATCCACACCTCTATCTCCTCCAGGCATGTGGTCAATGTGGATGCTGGCAAGGGAGCAGAAGAAGTGGGGGTTGTCCTGAGATAAAGCTGTGTGTCATCAGCATAACAATGGAAAGATATACCATGTCTGCTAATGACTTTTCCAAGCGGGAGCATATAAATGGAGAAGAGTGTAGGGCCCAGCACAGAGCCCTGAGGGACACCACAGGTGACGTTGTGATTGTGTGATTTTGCTTTGCCCAGGGCGACGTGCTCCATTCTGCCAGTCAAGTATGAAATAAACCAGTTGAGAGCATTTTCTGAGAGTCCAGTGATGTAGTGCAGCCGGTGGAGGAGGAAGTTATGGTCTACTGTATCAAAAGCAGCTGTTAGGTCCAGGACCAGAGGATGAGCAGAGATGGGAAACCAGTATCTGCCGCCATCAAGAGGTCGTTGGTGATCCTGACCAAGGCTGTTTCTGTGCTATGGCCAGGACGGAAACCAGACTGACATTTTTCAAACAAGTTATTGTGTTTGAGGTGAACATGAAGTTGTGCTGCTACTATTTTTTTCCAGAACCTTTGATAGGAATGGAAGATTGGAAATGGGCCTGTAGTTAGAAAGAACTTCTGGATCCGGAGTGGGTTTTTTCAGTAGAGGTCTGATGACAGCAGTTTTTAATGTTGATGGGATATGGCCAACCATGAGGGAGTGGTTTATGATCTTAGTGATGAATGGAGAGATAGCAGAAATGTTTGCCTTCAGCAGTGCTGAAGGGAAAGGGTCCAAGGCACAGGTGGACGACTTAATTTTTTTGATGACGTCCTCCACTACTTCCTGTGTGGCATCAGAGAAAGAGCAGAGGGGCTGAACAATCTCAAGCGGTGGGTCGACCGTTGGGAGGGTAAGGACAGCGGTGGTGGAGAGGTGAGAGCGGATGTTAATAACTTTTTGTTTGAAAAAAGTAATGTGCATGTTGCACCTCTCCGCGGTGGTCTCAGAGTGGGACAATAAGGGGGGTTTGAGAAGATGGTTTATTGTTGAAAAAAGTTGTTTGGAGTTACCGGGGCTGTTATTGATGATAGTGGAATAAAACCTGGAACGTGCATCCCTCAGAGCTTCTGCATATGCCTTCTTTTGTTCCCTGTATGCCTGTTTGTGAACAGTCAGTCCAGAGGCCTTCATCCGCCGCTCAAGGACAGGCCCAGCCGTCTTCATCTTTCGCAGCTCGCAGGTGTACCAGGGTGCTGAGCGCGTGAATGAGACTGACCTGGATATTAAGGGTGCGTAAAAGTCCAGAAGACTGCTCAGTCCGATTGTAGAAACCCACTGAGTCAGCAACAGAAAGGGAGTCAGTAAAGCCGGAGGAGAGATGTTGAAGATCCTGGGCCAGGGCACCCGCATTGATGTTTTTCAGCTTTCTGTAGTGGATCTGTCGCTTTGGTTTGGTATTGGAGGAAGGAAAGGGCAACTCCATTGACACGACCCTGTGATCTGAAACACCAAGATCATAAACATGTAGGTTGCTGATAGGAGCGTAGTTAGATATAACCAAATCGAGTGTGTGTCCCCTGGAATGTGTGGGGACATCAACATGTTGTTGTAAGTTAAGGGAGTCTAGCAGCTGAAGAAAATCAGCAGCGGGATAACATGAGGGGGTGTCGACATAAATATTTATATCTCCCAGGATTATCGTATTAGCAGAGGTCGTACAGAGTGTTGTTAGGAGATCAGACATTTCCGTGATGAATGCAGACGTCAGACATGCAACAGATGACCAGAGAGATGGGATGTTTGTAGCAGAGCAGCTTGGCTGGTTATGAAAGATGAATTTTCTACCGGAGCCTCTATGAATGTGCCGAGGGCGGCAAAGAAGTCCAAGTTCTTTAATGATGAGGATGTTAAATCCCGGTGTGATTGCGAGCTGGAAGTCATCTGTAGCAGGTAGATGCCAAGTTAGGCTATGTTCACACTTAGCGTCTTTTTTCAAACTGCCAGCGTCTGTTCTACATTATAACCCTATGGAGTAAACCGTTTTTTCAAAAAAGTCCTGAGCGCTTTTTTAGACGCCACCGCCGGCGTCTTTTTCTGCAGCTCAGAGCGTCTTTTTAAGTTGAAAAAAGTTCAACTTTTCTGAAAAGAACGCCCTACGTCAAGCGCCTTTTTGACAGCTGACCAATGACAAGCGAGTAGCGAGACCTGTCGTTTCCATAACAACAAGAACAACTGTCTGTTGTGCACCCACAAACGTCTTTGTGAACCGACATTCTCCTCCCCGGTAACTTCAAAAGCCAACGCAAGAGCCAACTTTCTCTTTCTCGACATTTTTTGCATCACACAGCACTAGGCTACTGTTCCAGCTCTTGTTATAGCAGCACGGTCTCACCCCAAAACGTCATATACTGACGCGTCTTGACCATGCGTCAACATACGACGAAAAGGGTACCCCTTTAACGTCAATATGAGACGCAGACAGAAGCGCACCAGCAGCGCCTCCTAGCGGTACCCTAACGCATACCTAAACCTACCCATAACCCGAATCGTCACATATGGACGTTATGGGGGTACCCTTTTCGTCGTATGTTGACGCATGGTCAAGACGCGTCAGTATATGCGCCAGCCACAAAAGACGCGCTCGGTTGCTATTTGTAACTGAACGCTGCCAGCGTTTTTTTTTTGCTAAAAAAACGCCGTTGTCAACTTTTTCTTGTCAAAAAAGACGTTAAGTGTGAACATAGCCTTACCCAGCTTCCCCACTGGTATAAAAGGTGTGCACCTTATGTCAGTAAAAATAGCTCGTAAAAGGCACAAGGCTCGTAAAAATAGCACAAGCTTAAAAATATATAATCAAACTATAAGCGCAATTAAAGATCGCGGGCGGAGAAGCGGCGAACAAACAACGCCAGCGTCCTCTCCTCTCCTCCTCTCTTTCCTTATCCTCTTAAAGGATAAGGAATTGCTAAATACTAAATGCCCTTTTAATATCTTGATCTACAACTGCAACTGACTCCATTGTAGATCTTCCATTTCTAAAACCATTCTGTACATCAACAAATTGTCCTCTAGTTTCTAAAAAATATACTAATCTGTTAGTTACCATCCTCTCCATAATCTTACAGGTCACTGCTGTGAGTGCTATAGGACGGTATGAGTTAGGGTCAGATGACTCTTCTGTCAACCAATTGAGGTGAGACTGCTGAGTATATACCCTCTTATCGTTGATTGCTGAGTGCTCTCCACTCGTGTTAATTATCTGAACGTGCTCCTCCCGAACTTTGTTAATTAAACATCATTTAAATAAACACTGATCAGGTTGAATTGCCAGTAAAAGCATGTGCCCTTTAAAAAAGTTTATTCACACTTTTTATCTTTCATGAGGTTTGAGATACTGGGAAGCAGAAATCGCACATTTAAGCAAATATGATCCATGAAGCGTCTGTGTGTTCAGGAAAAGAATAATGTTTGATTTCTGATTCATAAATTCTTCTTGATTCTGGCACCGTTTGTGATAGTTGCTGCTGGAGTGGGTTTACAATCTTCTCAAATATTAAAATAAGGTTTGAATTTGTTTTGCATCAAATCATTTTCTGAATATGCATTGTACAATTGTAGCTAAAAACACACATTTATATATTGGGATACAATTATATCTTTAGAAAGGCAAAAAGTTTAGGGTAACGGATTGACAATATTACACTTTAATTTAATGTAGTGTTCCTGTAGAGCAGGGATAGGCAACTCCTGTCCTGCAGAGTTTAGCTTCAGCCCTGAAAAAAACTCACCTGCCTGTATCTATCTAGTAATCCTGAAAACACTGATTGCCTTGTTCAGGTGTGTTTAATTAGGGTTGGAGCTAAACTCTGCAGGACAGTGGCCCTCCAGGACCGGAGTTGCCTATGCCTGCTGTAGAGTATGTTGGTCATTCTCAGTGAATGTGTAACCCAGTAGAGAAAATGGGTAATTTTCTCTCCTTTTTGCTGTATTTATATATATGCATTTTTATTTTGAAAAAAACTTTTATTTTGAAAAGAGGAAATGTGATTCCCTCGCTCAAACTTTATTTTCCTGTTTTTCACGGTCAAGTTGGGTGATAATGACCTTTTGATTTGTTGGAAATGGTATTAGTCGCAGTTCTTCAGTTCTTGCATGATACAGGACTGTATGTAAGAATTTAAGTCAAACCCTGACCTGTGGAGGGCAGTAATACGCTCAGCAGCGTCTACACTGCCGGAATCCTATATAAGAAGAAGAAGAAGAATGGTATTAGTCCCGCCTTCCAAGCTGCAGACCGGATCACTCACTAGTTTCCGGCCTTTTGCACGCGGGAAATGAGCGAGACAGGCTGTAGACGGTCCGAGCTAAAACTTTTGGGTCGTTTGTGAAGGAGCACGAGCTGGAGAGGCTGTGTTGTTGTTGCCTTGCTGGTTCCTCAGGATACCTCATCTTGGTAAGTTCGTGCCATGTGAGAATTAGGAAAACATGCTAGAGCATGTTAAAATAAGCACGATGCTAACGCTAATTGCGAGTGCCGTTTTTTTGTTTTGAAAGCAATGTAAAAGCTATTTTTGGTTAAGACATGGATCATACCAAATGCTATTTTAGTTCATAACAATATTGAGAAGCACTTTTAGTTATTTTTGTACTATTTTTGGTCCAATGTAATTATTATTTTGAGGTTGATTGTACATTTTGATGGTTTATCATATTAAAGTGTACAGTAATTCTACTGTAATGCTAAACCCAGTAGCACAGATAAGGTTTTACTGATAGAAATGTTGATTGTTGAAGGAGATTATCTGAATTCATTAGTGTAATTCATTTCATGATGTACAGAAAGTTAAAATTTGTTTAAAAATGAATATGCTAATTGGTTAAAAATATTTAATCATAATGTTATGGTTGAATAATATAAAAAAGATATTTGAGTTAAAAACATGCATGTAAAACATTACTGTATATTTGTAGTATGGTAATACGAGAAAAGATAAACAAAGCTATAGCAATTGAGAAGAGATAGGATAACAGACTTTTATTTAGCTTTAAACAATAATACCATTATTGTTGTGCAGGCTAGTATTACATGGTTAAGAAAACCCTGGATGGATTTCCTGGATTCTCTCGCTGGCGAGGCTGTGCCCAGAACTGGATTGAACTTCGAAGAACCACTTTTTCCCACCGTGCCGAGTGGTAATGACTTAACACCACTTTTAAGGAAAAAAGGAACTGAACTATAAAGACAATTGACTTGACTTATAACATACGAAAGACAAACTGAGCTCAATGGGACTGGGGATATTTTTTTGTGTTGCATATGCCGGCTATGCTTATTGTTAAATATTGTTTATTTTGAACTGCTTTTATTTCTATTTGTTTACTAAATAATACTTTTTCTTACTTACTCTTTGCCTCCAGCCATTTCATTGCACATTCACCGTAGTTCCTATGGTAATCCTGCTGAACCTAGCAACTGGTCTATACTTTTAATTTCGCCTTACCTATTTAACGTGAGTCAAGGGTTACAAATGCATGAACGGATAAGACAATTACTTTGAATGCAGTACAAGTAACTTTAGACCATCTGCCACATGCACTAATGTAATGAACGATCTGATGTAAAGTGTTGTGCAAAACAATGTGAAACTACAAGGTTCTGTTTAGAAAGTCTTTAATGCTGATATTTGACAACCGTTTGACTGACAGCAGAAGTTCAGGAGTCTTCAGAAGAATCACTAACCTACAAGAAAGAATTAAATAATTTCAACTCCAATAATAGGTGGGATGTAAATGTCATGATCATTCAGTTAGGCTTTATTTTGTGATAATGACCGGCTGACTTTACAGATTTCCATTACAAAACTGTTGTATGACATGGTTTGTTAGTTTATCATAGTATGATGATCAATAATTACAATACATTTTACCTTCTTGCTGTTCTTCTTGTCATCCTCTTACACCTGAAAGAAAAATCTGATTTAGTTGATCTGCAGTCACTATTAGTAAGATCTGAGTTTTTGATTGTGATCACATCACCTTAATCACAGCAGAACATGCGCACGTCATTGAGAGCGGTGTCGTCTCCTATTCCCTGTGGCGCTTCTATCCGGGTCTGTATGCCACAGATTCCTTTTCCCATACAGGTTGGGCTCCAGTTGCCCCAGTCGCCCCAGGCTGTGCTGTCACCCTCCAGATAATTAACTCCAGTGCAGGTGAACCTGGAAAACAACATTATGATAAAATATGTAATTGTGCTGTTGGATTAAATGTCAGTCACATGATCACATGCAGCAATCACAATCTTGAACAGCAGCACGACTGCGTGTGTGATATTAACTAAACTATTGATGGGGGAAAACTGAGTCCTTAAATAGCAAAATAAAACCAGAATGGGTAAGAGATGTTATATCTTATAGCACCACACACTCACTTGATGTTGTTTGCGGCCGTATCATCTCCAGCTCCTTGGCGAGATTCAACTCTCAGCTGGAAAGCTGTCAAGTATCCCGAATTACACCATTTGATATCTGTCCACACACCCCACCTGAAGAAAAAACACAAAGAGGTTTCCTGATCAAATCAATTATTATTTTCAAGAAAATCCTCAATTTACTTATCTAGTTTAAACACTTAATGCAAGAATTGGTAATAATCTGAGTCCATTACTTTCCTACGTCAGACTCAATTGAGGTGTAGTCATTTATGCTTGATGCTCCTTTGGACCGATCGACACAGTGAAGACGAATCCCATTGAGCGCCGTATCATCACCAGCACCAATAGGTCTTTCCACCTTAAAACAACAACATTGAGACAATCTTCCAATTTGAATACCCATAGTAACCCATAGTAACATTTATCTTCATGCTCTTTAGTATTACACAGACACTTTAACAATCTTAAGCAGGTGCAGTTTCCTGGAGAAACCTGGAATTAAATGACAAACAGCAACTCCACAGTTTTGAACCTTTGAAGCACTCATCCACCCCCATATTAGCAAAATAGAGTCAATGCCCAACTTACCTTCAGACTAAACCCTGCGGCGTACCTTCCACTTGGACACATGCTCTTAAACCCCCACGATCCCCAACTCATTCCGTTCGACACCGTCAGCTCAGATCTGTAAGGTCTCCGCTCAGAACGACCTTCTGTGGACTGACTGCTCACATGCCCAATAATGGCTAGCAGTGAAAACATCATGGAAAAGAAGTGATGCATTGCTACAGCACTGGCCTGATTGATAAAATAAATACTGATTGTTAGATTAATTTTCAGGTAGACTATCTGCAGCCTCAGCTATCAGTGATCAGGTGGAAACAGACGCCTCAACCCTTGTGATGTGAGAATGATCAAGCAGACACAGAGACTGTGTAGTACCATAACATTCTCAAGTTTATTATGGAAAAAAGGCTCATATTTATACACAAGATTAAGCAAAATCATCCAGCTCCTTCTTTGGTTGGTCAGTAGAACATGCCTGCTTCTTTTTTGAGCCATTCAGAACATTACATTTATATGTATTTAAATTCAGCCAATCAGCAGCCAGGAACACCGAGTCCACGTCAAAAGCATCTGTTTGTTTAACTTGAGTGTCCTTGGAAAGTGCTTTAATCAGTAAAATACCTATCTTTTAGAGCTGTAGAAACATCTGTTTGTTTACCAGATCTGTCTGAGTGTCCTTGGAAAGTGTTTTACTCAGTAAAATGCCTATCTTTTAGAGCTGTTGCGTTGGTGTGCATCTGAAAGCTTTGTATATCTTTCTGCTTTGAATCATTATTATATCATTCCTTGTTGTTTTATACTGCTAAATATAACTTACTCAACATCACACATTAACCTGACATCGCTAGCTTCAATCTAAATCGTTATTGCTAGCACAACACGCTAGTAATTCGCTAGCCTGTTAGCGTGCCATCTGTGCGCTCTTTATTTATTTATTTATTTTTCTCGCGCCTTTTACGAGTCCATCAAACAACTTAGGTGAGTAGGATCAGTCAACAAACACGGTAAGTCATGTCATCTTCTCCTCTTATTGTTACTTGCATCTCATGCAACATGTTTAGCATATCCTTCTCTGTCAGCACAGGATTTACATGTGATAAATGCAGGGAGATAGTAAAGCTGACGGGGAAGATTTCAGAACTAGAGACATGCATCCAAGCTTTAATCGAGGTTAATTGTAAGAGTGCAAGGGCTTTAGATACTGCTTTGGATGCGACTAGCTTAGTGAACTCTGTACATTGTTTGGTTCCGGCTGAAGTAGAGCCTGTGCAGCAGGGCAATTGGGTGACGGTGAGACGCTGTAGTCGCGGGACAAAACCGCTCTTCCATTCCGATTACAACTTCAAATAGATTCTCCCCACTCAGTGAAACACCCACTGAGAATCCTGTTGAAAGTGCCCTAGATATTGGTGATTCTATTACACGGAACGTGAAAATAGAGACACCAGCCACCATAGTCACATGTTTGCCGGGAGCCAGAGAGCCTGACATCAAAGCAAATTTAAAAGTGCTGGCTAATGCTAATCGTAAATTCTCGAAGATTATTATTCACGTAGGCACAAATGATGTTCGACTCCGCCAGTCAGAGATCACCAAAATTAATGTTAAAGAGGTGTGTGAACTCACAAGTACGATGTCAGGCACTGTAATTTGCTCTGGCCCCCTTCCTGTTCTCAGGAGTGATGAAATAGTTAGTAGATTGTCCTCACTCAATGGCTGGCTGTCTAAGTGGTGTCCGCAAAATAATATAGAATTCATAGACAATTGGAAAAGTTTTTGGGGCAGACCTGACCTGTTGAAAAGAGATGGTATTCATCCCTCCTGGGATGGTGCTGCTCTTCTCTCTAGTAATATGGCACATAGTCTTAGAGCGCAAACATGACAATCTGGGGCTCAGGTCAGGATGCAGACAGACTGGCTAAACAGACCGTCGGCTAGCGGCCTCACGTCACCAAGGTCTGATAAATCCCATCACATAGAGACTCTTTCACCTAGATATCATCATATAGAGACTGTGTCTGTTCCCCGAATTAGGACATACAAAAAACTCCTAAACCCATCTAAGGGTAAAATTGATGTTCAACAAATAAAAAACAGATATAATACAAATGAGCAAATGATAAAGCTTGGGTTGCTGAATATTAGATCCCTTACTTCAAAAGCACTTATTGTTAATGATATGATTACAGACTATAATCTAGATGTGCTGTGTTTGACAGAAACCTGGCTAAAACCAAATGATTACATTACTTTAAATGAGTCCACCCCCCAAGATTACTGTTATAAACATGAGCCTCGTCTGAAAGGCAAAGGGGGAGGTGTTGCTGTAATTTATAGTAAAATTTTTAGAATTACTAAGAAGTCTAGTTTCAAATATAATTCTTTTGAAGTGTTGGTGCTTAATATAGCAATATATAGTGTAAATGATCAATCACGTTTGAGATTTGTGCTGGCTACTGTACACAGGCCACCAGGGCACCATGCAGACTTTATCAAAGAATTTGCTGACTTTCTATCAGAGTTAGTATTGGTTGCAGATAAAATCGTAATTGTTGGTGATTTTAATATACATGTAGATAACGAAAAAGATGCATTGGGATTGGCATTTAAAGACATTCTTAACTCTATTGGAGTTAGGCCCCGATCACACCTAACACGTTTTTCAGGTTCAAAAACGCGAGGTGCACAGCACTGCCCCATCACACAGAATGAGTACTTTATTAATGATCAATTTATCATTTCTAAATGAAGTATTGCATTATTTACAAACCAGTTAATTAGGAGTTGACAGTGATTCATAAGATCACTTAGAAATTGTAAGTAAATGTAGTAGATGCAGGGAGTTATAAAGCATTTAGTAGTGGTCAGTTCACTATTTTTGTGAGCTCATCTAAAGTGAGGACTAGTTATGCCTTGTAAAGTATTTATAAAGGAGATTTAAAGACTCAGTTATCTTCTAAACCGAAAAAGGAAACAAACACAACACAGTGATACAGAACATAGAAATATTAACAGCCTTTAAATCTCCTTTATAAATGCTTTACAAAGCATAACTAGTCCTCACTTTAGATGAGCTCACACACATAGTGAACTGACCACTACTAAATGCTTTATAACTACCTGAATAAACCCTGAATTACAGTAGAAATACATGTTAATAAAGCATTTATTAACACACTTAGTAACTATTACTATATGTCTGAATAATAAGATATATTAATGTACATTTAAATAGTTTAATCATTTACTTACACTTTCTAAGTGATCTTATGAACCACTGACAACTCCAGATTCCTCTTCCCGTAAAGGTTGGGGTCCAGTCACCATTACTTTCCTATACGTTGGACTCAATGTAGTCCGAAAATCCGATAGATTGTTTTGACCGATCGAGACAGTAAAGACGAATCCCATTCAGCGCTGTATCATCACCATCACCTACTGGTCCTTCCACCTTAAAACAACATGACAATCTTCCATTTGAAGGAGTTAACTCTAACCCAACCCATAGTAACAGTTATCTTCATGCTCTTTAGTATTACACAGACACTTTAACAATCTTAAGCAGGTGCAGTTCCCTGGAGAAACCTGGAATTAAATGACAAACAGCAACTCCACAGTTTTGAACCTTTGAAGAACTCATCCACCCCCATATATTGCAAAATAGAGTCAATGCCCAACTTACCCTCAGACTAAACCCTGCAGCGTACCTTCCACTTGGACACATGCTCTGATTCCCCCACGATCCCCATTCGACACCGTCAGCTCAGATCTCTAAGATCAGTCGATGCTCCGCTCAGAACGACCTTCTGCGGCTCGACCGCTCACATGCCCAATAATGGATAGCAGTGAAAACATCATGGAAAAGAAGTGATGCATTGCTACAGCACTGGCCTGAATACTGATTTTTAGGTAGACTATCTGCAGAGAATGATAAAGAAGAAGCAGTATAATACCATCACATTCTGAAGTTCACTAAGGGAGAAGCCTTATATTTATACACAAGATTAAGCAGAATCATCCACGATGTCCATTCCATCCAATCATAATACTCATATTTGGCATATTAAGAAATGATGTTTTATTAACAAAGTTCGGAGGCACGTTCAGATAATCAAACCTAATTAAACACGAGTGGAGCACATTCAATTAATCAACCCAATCAACGAGTTAAGAGATTAAACTCATGAGCTGATGAATTGAGTCAGGTGTGTTTGATTAGCGAGACAAAGAAAACGTGCAGTGTTGGGGGTAGGGGAGAGCGGGGCACAAAGTAACGCTTTTTGACTTTCTCAGTTTGTGTAAATCTACTTATGGTTCAGAGTACTTATTTTCCCCCACATTAATTTCCCACATGTCTAGTACAATTATGTGTTTTTGTTTTATTAATACAGTATATACTTTTTTCTTGATTTACCCCGAAAGAATGGAAGTGAAATGTGACAACATGCCCCATAGGTGGGGTACATTGTAACATGTGTGGGGCACATTGTAACATAACATATGACAGCTTAAAATGTTATCTGATCTAATAAAAAAAATATACAAAACAAACTAAAATATTTTCTAAATAAAATACAATTAAAAAACGTTTCCATATAAAATAATGGCAATTTTTAATAATTAAATATAAACTCATTTTTGAGTTTTGACTACGAACACATGAAAACACAGCTATACAACATAGTTCAAAAACAAATAAATAATTAGTCATTTCTGAACATTGACTCTGTCTTTATTCACCTTTTTCTCACGTTTTCTCAATAAAATTAATAAAAGTATAGAATATAATAGCATATTTCTAATAGGGGCACATTGTAACGCAGTGTTACAACATGCCCCCGCCTGCACAACTGGGATTTAAACCCGGCTAGTGTCTTCTGCTAGTTAGCGAAGCATTAAAGAACTATCTAACATCTTGGAGATTAAAATAATATCAGATTTGTCTTATTTTAAATAAACACAAAAAATAGAGATGAAAAATTAACTTAAGTAAGAAATTTACTTTTGCGATGGTTTAATAAATGTCTATGGATATCTTCCAAATAGGGTTGATATGGCAATAGTGAATACACAAAGTTTCGTCATCCAAGCATGTGCGGAAGTATTTAAAACAAGCGTGTTACAACTAGCCCCGCGTTAGGTTGTGCACCGCGCTCCCCTACTCCAGGACAGGTTTGGGAACCACTGGTTTAGAGCATAAGAAACAACAACAAAAAAACATTTTTGAAAAATGATATTTAATTCATATGTAATGCTATGTCCTCTGTAGTGGACACCAGGACTCAGTTGTTTAAAAAAATAAAATGACACTAAATTATATGTATAGGCAAAAACAATGGGATTTTTTTTTTCAATCACCAATACATTTTGGGGTTTCAGGATTTTTTTTTAAACCAAAATTTGTATAAAGATGATTCTCAACTATGTTATGAAAGATATAACGGAATGAATTGATACACCATTTTACTTTATGGAATATGTGGGTAAAATGGCCATAAATTAATATTCTCATTCAATGCAATGAATCTGTGTATCTAATGTGCACATTAATGTTTTCTTGGAGCAACATTTAATGAAAAAAGAAGTGTAATAATTGGAGTAATAATTAGCAACATTTTAATAATAATACCTAATATTTCATAGGAATATTGATGTATAATTTATTTCCATATTCACTTGTTGTGTCTCCTAAAATGCCTGATAAACATGATGTAAGTCCTGATGTCTCTACAGTGGACACACGTATGAAATCAATGCCCTGTTCTGGAACAGAAAGTCATTTTTTGATTTGAAACCCCATAACGTTTTCCTGAGATGTTGGTTTATGAAATACAATTTGAAAAGTAGTCCGATTTAAATTATAATTACAATATATTATCATATTTCCTACATTTGATCACTAAATGAATGTCAGACATTTTTAAAGACCAAGGAGAAGTTGTGTTCATGGTGAAACCTCCAAACATTTGTCCCCTGATTGTGCTCTTCACAGGACACCCAGGTGTGACATGTGACATGTATGATGTCAGAGAAATTCACTAAAATATAATGTCCACTACAGTGGACCAAAGTCTATGCCTGGGTCCCACAAGGATATACAGGCGATAATCACGCTTTGAGTCAAAGGAGTCGTCAACTCTGGGCTTTTTGTTTTTCATGGGGTTTCTTTTCCTCAGCTCTCGGCTACTAGGCATCAGGGTTTAATGATGTATCAGTATCCAAAGAGGCAGTCAACTCATCAGTTTTTATACACCTGTTGTTTCCCACTGAAGTTAGGTTCTAATCTTAAACTTTTCATGTCCTTCAACTCCAGTAAACTCAACCAAGATGGCTGATTTCCTTTTAAGGCTCTAGAAGTACCACAGTCTTTTGTGTCCTTGAGCAGTCACACACACACACACATAAACACACATACTTCTGCTCCTCCTTCTCATGGGTATAGGCACACACACATAAATAACAAACTATTACTGTATATCTCTGCCAATACCGTATAAGGCATTTCTTAGAAACAAAATAAATAACAACATTGTACACCATGCATTTTATTCAGTAAATAAGGAGTCTACAATAGACAAGTAGGCAGGGTTGCATTTCCTTGATATTATACAACAGTAAACTACATATCCATTATCATATTTACTGACATATCGCTTGAGACTTACTGGTATAAATGTTATAATTAAACTTCTTCTTTATTGCACAATGCACATTTCTTAATATTAAGCCTAAAATGTGTTTAACCCGAGCCACATCGTTTACTACATAACAATACTGATGAAATGAATTCTGTTTGGTTTGTAAACTAAATCCTGGTGTCAGTAAAACTGCTTTAAGAATCAACTGTGTCTTCAAATCCAGAACTGGAAGCCTTTCTGAACAATCAGTGATTCCTTTTTCGAGCCGATCAGAACTTCTTAAGACTACTTTTATATTTATATATTTATGAGCTGTTTGTAAACACACAAAAATACATTGATCCAATAAAATATATGTTTATTTAACAGACTGTAGTGCCCTTGAAAACAGTTTTTCTTGGTTAAATGCCTATAAAATATATTTGAATCCCGGCTTGAGGTCCTTTGCCGATCCTATTCCCTTCTCTCCATCCTTTCAGTGTATACGATCCTGTCTACAAAAGCATAAAAAGGCAGATATATATATATATGTCCCCCTGGACAAGGATGGATTACTGACCGGGCCTATGGGGCCAGTGCCCAGGGGCCCTTGACTACCAGGAGCCCGGGGGGGCCCCGGGCTTTAAGCTTTTCCGCGATCCAGTTTGGTACAGAAAACCCCTCAACAATGAAAACAAATGTTTATTTATGCTTGAATGTGTCCCATAGCAAGGCCTCTTAAACAAGGCTCTATAGTCGAGGGCTCACTGGCACTCCAGTTACTACTGGGCCCTGTGAAAATATAGGCCTCCAAATCTCTTATAGAACCATTGTCTGTTCAATCCTGTTTCAAATTATATTTAATTTAACCACTCTTTAAGCTTCTTTCTTTGTGTGAATAAGAAAAAGTACTATTTGTCAGAATCAGAAAGAGATAATTTGCCATTTTTGGCAGACACAAGGAATTTGAACTGGGTTTCCTAAAACCTTAACGCTACATCGTTCTTAAGTTATACCTTAAACTTTAAATTGTAGACTCCACCCCAGACATCTCTCATGTTGACCAACTGACTTTTATTTTTCGTTTTGTTGATCCTGATGGACATGTGGTGGAGCGTTTTTTGGCTTTCGAACCAATAGAAAGTCACACCGGGGAGAGCTTGGCCGACTGCATTTTGGCTATGGTTGACAGTCTTGGGCTTGACCTATCCAATTGTAGGGGGCAGTCATACGACAGTGCAAATAACATGTCGGGGAAGTATAAAAGGGTCCAGGCACACCTTAAACGGAGAAATCCCTTAATGCATTTTGTGCCATGTGCAGCACATTCATTAAATTTGGTTGGCACTAACGCTGTAGATAGTTGCAAAGTAGCTGGTAGTTTTTTTTATTTGGTTCAGTCCCTTTATTCTTTTTGCGCATCATCCACGCACCGCTGGGGAAAGGTCTTTAGTGATACTAACATCAAGATGACATTAAAATCACTATCGGATACTCGGTGGAGTGCGCGTGCAGAGTCCTGTAAGGCACTTTGGAAACACTATGCACAGGTCAGAGAGGCATTGGGTAAAATGTCCAATGACATTCAGGAGAAACGAGAAACTCGCAGCGAAGCTTCTGCGCTGTGCACCAAGCTGGACACTATAGAGATGACCTTTATGGCGCATTTTTGGAACACTGTATTAGACCGGTTCCAGGCCGCAAGCAATTACAGAGGCACGACATAGACATATTTACGGCATCTCGTCTTATTTCATCTCTGCTTGAGTTTGTGGCAGCGCAGCGAGATGGCTTTGAAGCATTTGAAAGAGCAGCCATGAATGTGTTCGGCGTTTCTCAGTGTTACAAGCGTGACATCCAGCGCATAAAAAAGCGCAAAACGATGGCAGACGAGAGTGCAGAACCAGATGTGCTGCTTGATGGAAGGGATCAATTTAGAGTTGAGACATTCAATGTAATAATTGACAAACTTACATCCTGTCTTCAACATCGGTTGGATGCTTACAAACACCTGACCGAGCTGTTTGGTGCTCTTTTTATGCCTGAACAATTTGACATTACGACAAGCGCCAACTCGCTCTCAGCTGCGTACTCGCTGGATTTGGATAAGACCCTGGCAGACGAATTGACACATTTTAGATCATTTATGCAAGATGAAGAAAAAATTCCCCTCAAAATGCTCCAAACAATGATTAATCTAAATTTACAATCAACTTTTCCAAACGTGTACATTGCGTTAAAACTTTTTCTAACACTGCCAGTTACGAATTGCGAGGGAGAGCGCTCATTTTCGAAAATGTCTCGAATTAAAAACGAACTGAGATCGAGAATGTGTCAAGAACGCCTCAACTCTCTGTCGCTTATGGCTATTGAGTCCGAACTCTTAAAAGAGCTCAGACAAGAAAGAAACTCCTGTAAATTTAGTATGACCGGGTTGGTGGGTAACCATGTTGGATTGGATGCTTGAATTGACAGGACCTGCAAAAGTTTAGTTTGTAGCCAAATATTTTTTTTAATTGCATTTTCTTGCTTGATGATCTAATGTTTAAACTTTACAGGCATGTGATTTTTTATTGTGATAAATAAGTTTTTGATTCATGTGATGCATTAATTTTTTTTTAAATAGTATGTATTTTAATTGTATTTTAATTGTACATTTATTTTAATTAATTGTGTATATAGTGTTGTATATGTGTAGGTAATTCATTAAAGTCGTGTTTCATACGCCTCAATGTGCCGCATTGTTGATTATTCGTTGTGTAGCTAATTCTAGACTTGTAGAGAGAAAAATATCAGAAAAATTGATTAGTCCTATGCCTCGATTCTGTAAACACTGTACAATGTAGCTTATAAGCCTATGCTTTTTTTAGCGCAGCGGTTGCGCAGACATTTGACGCAGAGTGAGAATGGTTTCAGTAAGGTTTTTGTGCAGTAAGTGGACATTTTCTAACTTTCCAAAGGAAAGAAAGTATAAGACTTTGTAATTGTAATGTCCATTTGTTTCCATTGCACTGGACAGTGAATAAACCCTCTCAGATAACTGTCATATGGAGGAACTAGCCTACCTGCAAGTGCATAAATAACTTTACTTCATTTATACTTGTATGCTTTATGGCTGCAATATAAGTTGCAGGATTCCACATCTCCAGAAAGGCCTACAGAAGAGTCTGCACAGACAGAGGAGACATAGGCCTACAGGTGGGCAGTGGATAGACAACTTTTCCTTTTTATTTGTTGCATGAGGCATGTGTCTAATATCTCTTGTTGCAGGCACTTGACCACTGGCTTTTCTTTACAAAGAACAATTGAAATAAAACTCAAGGAACTAAGCATATTTGTCTTTTATTAAACATTTAATGAAAAGTGTTGTAAAAGTGCCAATATGGCACATGCAACAATGTCACAGGCCCTGTCAGGTGTGCAACCCCTTCAGACACTGAAATCTTCCCTTTAGTTAGCCAAAGTTCATTTCATTGTGTGCCCTTGTTCTGGCTAGAGCTGCATTGTAACTGGTTTGGGTCAGGGAATGGGGTCATAAAACACCTGTCTGCTGGCAGGAACATGTCATAATCACCTATGAAAAAATGCAGTTCTGTTAGGATCAGCATAAGTGTATGTAATACAGTGAGCTTGATATTTAATTGTGGAACTTTCCTTACCACTTTCAAATAATGTGCATAATGTGAATCTCTGAAAATTCTTAAGTCAGATCCTGGCCATTTTGCTTTCACATTTGTGATATGGAAGATTTTATTCAACTGCCTTTTTTTAATTTGATATAATATTATTAATCTGGAATATTAAGAATCCCAATAGTAACTGGGCATTTACATTGTGAACCCCCTTTCTGTTCACATAATCCCCTTCATTGAGGCCTTGATGGCAGTCTATGGTCTGGTAGTCTATGGTACCAATCACGTTAGTGAAGCCTGAGTGACATCAGCATGGTCATGATTGCATGATCTTCATAAAAAATTATGATAGCCCAAAAAAAAAAAAAAACTGCTTAAAAAACTGCTTTACAACATTGGGTCTTCAGTGGCTTAGAAATGCCACAAAAAAACCCCTAAAACTGTTTTTTAAACCTAAAAGCGCCAGGTAAACTCCGAATGACACGACAGACAGCACTTTCCATCAAGTTCTCCGCATCTCCAATAGTGTAAAGGAAAGAGCCACTCGCAAATAATCTTAGGGCAATGCAAACAGTTTGTACTGTAAAGCCCGACTCCGACAAGTCGAAAATAAATGTGCGTTTCCAACAAATTAATAATGTAAACGACAATCTCACGAGTCACGAGAAAAAATATACATCTCAGAAAGTGCACTATCGCGCTGCGCTGGACTTCCCGTATCAGCTCCGCTTATGAAGACGCAGTCTAATCCTGTTAACATGAAATAAGCCTCTGCTCACGAGCAGGTTTAAGATTGCGCAACTGTTGCTATGACAACAAGTCCAGGATGAGCTTCGAAGAACCAAACTATCCAAGATCATGCCAAATCGCCAACAATCAAATCCAGCTAAGTGAGTTAGCGACGTACGAAGAACGGGCCCCAGGTGATGAAGAGCTCTGAGAAAACAGACAAAAGAACAACAATGAACAGCAACAGACGAGAGCAACGCCGCTTCACTGAGATCACATGACTCTCCTGACCTCTGTAATGACTCGTCGCTTCCCATGGCAGTTTCTTCTGTTTCCTCTGAGGATCCTCATGAAAAATACAAAACAAAAAGAAATTTAAAAAAGCAGTAAGAGACTATAAAGGAATAATGCAGGAAAATTCTAAGGTTGCATATATATATATATATATATATATATATATATATATATATATATATATATATATATATATATATATATATATAAACTTCACATGTCATGATTTGCTGGTCACATGACTTACGAGAACTAATGGTCTTCAACAACACCAAAGGTCAGCTTTGTGTGAGGAAACTTATTGTAAGACTTAAGAGGAATAGATTGCATGACATACTTTAATTATAGTTTTATGGCACTTTTTTAAGCGCATCGGTATAAAAAACACTTATGTTGAAAAGAGTAGCGTGAACATTCTGCATAACATCTAATTTGAAGGAAAAATAAATCAGAAATTAAACTTGAGGTTCTAATGCTTGCAGTTTCATCTCTGAACTTGCATTGGAGCGCTTCAATATTATCAATTCTAGATTTTTCCCCCATTGTAAAAAAGGGAACTGTTGATTTTTTTTTTTCAATTCATGACATCATGATGCTATTCGGATTTTGTTTTATGAATTTTAATTTGTTCGTTTACAGTTTTTTTACAATCACTTTGCTACTATTTTCAGAACTTTGATGTCATTTTTCAAAACTCTAGATACAAAACTCAAAACGGTTATCACTTGTAACACAGGCTGTCTAATGTTCAAAACATTGCATTGTGCATTCACATCTTTAAAGAAATCTTGCACTTGCACAATCATTGGTTCAAAAAAACAAATTTACTGTGAAATACCATTGAAACATAACTATAGATCATCCACACACAAGCAACCGATAGTTTCACTGTGTCATTGTTCGTACATTCATTAAATGTTGTAGAACAAAATAGGTGATACAGGTTTCATTATGGTACAGTAAATACATCTCTGTAAAAGTACTGCAGTAGTAGAGAGAATACTACAGACACAGTGGAATCATTGAACAAAGTTTGTAATCTATTGATGCAAAACACTACAATCACAACATAGGTTTATTTGAATCAAAGCAAAAATAATTAACTATGAAATAGAAAAGAAAAGACAGTACTGTAAAACATCAAATGCAGTGTTCCTCAACTTGTTTGCTTGTACTGTAAGAAACCAAACAGGAGTGGTTATCTATACAGTGTAGTACTGGCAATACTGTAAATAGTCTGAAAAGGTGGTACAGTATTTGGGACCATAGACACAGTGTCTGATGAAGCATTATGATAAAATATTAGGCTACATCCATGGATATTGTAGTCTAATTGGTTCATGCTCCACGCTAATTGGTGACAATGAATCTCATTATCTTGAAACTTTCATGATTTACAGTATGGAAGATTGTTTGTCTGTTTCCATACAACTATGCATTAAGAGTAATGCAACAGTTACTTATCATTTTGAGCAGTTGTATCAGTTGATAGTTAGATCACTGTAAGGAAATGAATAGACACTCATTTGAAATGTAATGTGTGAATTGCCTTTTGAAATAGTTGTACTTTGATGTTAAGTTGTGTCATATTGAACAGGTGATTTTTGTTGAATGAACAAATGATCTAAGTTGTATGTGTATTGTATCCAAGCAAATGAGAAAAGGGTTAGAGTTTTGAAAAATGTGCATTTTGATCATTGGTTGTGAGTTTTGTGTCTAGAGTTGTGAAAAATGACATCAAGGTTCTGAAAATAGTAACAAAGTGATTGTAAAAAACTGTAATATCAAAATGAAACATTCAGTTTCAATACATTTCCAATAAAGGCAACAACAGATTTTTTGTCCAGTTCGTAACACAATAAACGGATCTTTTATTTTAGTAGCCGTATATACATTACTTTAATATGACACTTAAATTCACAACGAAAACAAAATTAAATTTTTTTTTTTATGGAATAATTTCTGAATAACTGTCATTCTTGCAGACTGCACCTTTAAACATCACAACAAATACTGACAAAACAAGAGCAGAAGTTAAATGAGGTGATGCTTCTTGTCCTGGTTTACTGTACCGGCTCCAGTGTTCGGGCTTCAGTGGACGCGTGTGATTGGCTGATGTCGTGTTGGACGGCCTGTAGGCGGAACAGCATGTGTTTGAGCGCCTCCACTGGACCAGGGTGTTTTCTGCTGCTGTATCCTGATGAACACGAGCCTGCAGACTAACACACACTATCAGTACAGATGTACACTAAACAGCATTGAGTTTCAGTCATAATGACCGTCACATACTGTACCTTGCTCCTCTGAAGCTCTTCAGGCGGTTGTGGTTCATCAGCGCCACCCACTGGTACTGGAGATTTACTACAGATCATGGGATACGTTTTACATTTATGCATTTAGCAGATGCTTTATTTTTAGTCTTGCATTCACTGGGAACTGAACCAATGACCAACATTGGTGTTGCTTTTGAATTACAGGAACACATTTTTATTTTGGGTTAAAATATATATATATATACAGTACAGGTCAAAAGTTTGGAAACATTACTATTTTTAATGTTTTTGAAAGAAGTTTCTTCTGCTCATCAAGCCTGCATTTATTTGATAAAAAAAATACAGAAAAAAATGTAATATTGTGATATATTATTACAATTTAAAATAATTGGTTTTCAATTTATTATACTTTAAATTATCATTTATTTCTGTGATCAAAGCTGAATTTTCAGGATCATTACTCCAGTCTATCACATGATCCTTTAGTAATCATTCTAATATGATGATTCATTATCAAAGTTGGAAACAGTTCTGCTGCTTAATATTTTTTCATAACCTGTGAAAATTTTTTAGGATACTTTGATGAATAAAAAGTAAAAATAAAAAAAGAAGCAAATGTTTTAAAAATAGAAATCTTTTGTAACAACAATATACACTACTGGTCAGTCATTTGGGGTCAGTAATTTTTTTCTTTTCTTTTTTGAAATAAATCAATACTTTTATTCAGCAAGGATGTGTTAAATTGATCAAAAGTGATAATAAAGAAGATTTAAATTATTAGAAAATATATTTTTTATTTTGAATAAATGCAGTTCTTTTTAACCTTTTATTCATCAAATATATTAGGCAGCAGAACTGTGTCCAACACTCATAATAAATCAGAATATTAGAATGATTTCTAAAGGATCATGTGATAGACTGGAGTAATGATCCTGAAAATTCAGCTTTGCATCACAGAAATAAATTATTTTTTAAAGTATATTCAAATAGAAAACTATTATTTTAAGTTGTAATAATATTTCACAATATTACTGTTTTTTTTCTGTATTTTTGAACAAATAAACGCAGCCTTGATAAGCATTAGAGACTTCTTTCAAAAATATAAAAACATCGTAATGTTTCCAAACTTTTGACCTGTACTGTATATATATACAGTATATATATATATATATATATATATATATATATATATATGTGTGTGTGTGTGTGTGTGTGTGTGTAGGTGTGAAGAAATATGTGAAACAGAATGCAGTACGTAATAATAATAGTTTTAAGTTTAAACAGTATATACTATATATTTCATACTATTTTCTTGAAAAACTGTTGTAGTATGCCATACTGAACACACCCTATGATTGATAGGTGTCATTTTTCCCTTTTATTTGAAGATTATCAAAGTGTTTTGCTATTAAATGAATAATGCGATTAAATGTGAGAAATCCCTCACAAGGCCACGGGTGGATTGTCCCAGGATCGATCAGCGTCCAGCGTCTCCGTCTCTCCTGAAGTGTGTTCCTTCAGCGGCTCACAGAGACCAAGAGGAGGAGAGCTTAACATCAGAGACACAATCTGATCATCTACACAGAGACAAACACAGGAGGAGTGTTTAACATCAGACACACAATCTGATCATCTACACAGAGACAAACACAGGAGGAGTGTTTAACATCAGACACACAATCTGATCATCTACACAGAGACAAACACAAGAGAAGTGTTTAACATCAGACACACAATCTGATCATCTACACAGAGACAAACACAAGAGGAGTGTTTAACATCAGAGACACAATCTGATCATCTACACAGAGACAAACACAAGAGAAGTGTTTAACATCAGAGACACAATCTGATCATCTACACAGAGGCAAACACAAGAGAAGTGTTTAACATCAGACACACAATCTGATCATCTACACAGAGACAAACACAAGAGAAGTGTTTAACATCAGAGACACAATCTGATCATCTACACAGAGACAAACACAAGAGAAGTGTTGCATCAGACACACAATCTGATCATCTACACAGAGACAAACACAAGAGGAGTGTTTAACATCAGACACACAATCTGATCATCTACACAGAGACAAACACAAGAGAAGTGTTTAACATCAGACACACAATCTGATCATCTACACAGAGACAAACACAAGAGAAGTGTTTAACATCAGAGACACAATCTGATCATCTACACAGAGACAAACACAAGAGAAGTGTTTAACATCAGACACACAATCTGATCATCTACACAGAGACAAACACAAGAGGAGTGTTTAACATCAGACACACAATCTGATCATCTACACAGAGACAAACACAAGAGAAGTGTTTAACATCAGACACACAATCTGATCATCTACACAGAGACAAACACAAGAGAAGTGTTTAACATCAGACACACAATCTGATCATCTACACAGAGACAAACACAAGAGAAGTGTTTAACATCAGACACACAATCTGATCATCTACTCAGACACACAATCTGATCATCTACACAGACAAACACAAGAGAAGTGTTGCATCAGACACACAATCTGATCATCTACACAGAGACAAACACAAGAGAAGTGTTGCATCAGACACACAATCTGATCATCTACACAGAGACAAACACAAGAGAAGTGTTTAACATCAGAGACACAATCTGATCATCTACACAGAGACCAACACAAGGGAAGTGTTTAACATCAGACACACAATCTGATCATCTACACAGAGACAAACACAAGAGAAGTGTTTAACATCAGAGACACAATCTGATCATCTACACAGAGACAAACACAAGAGAAGTGTTTAACATCAGACACACAATCTGATCATCTACACAGAGACCAACACAAGAGAAGTGTTTAACATCAGACACACAATCTGATCATCTACACAGAGACAAACACAAGAGAAGTGTTTAACATCAGACACACAATCTGATCATCTACACAGAGACAAACACAAGAGAAGTGTTTAACATCAGAGACACAATCTGATCATCTACACAGAGACAAACACAAGAGAAGTGTTTAACATCAGACACACAATCTGATCATCTACACAGAGACCAACACAAGAGAAGCGTTTAACATCAGAGACACAATCTGATCATCTACACAGAGACAAACACAAGAGAAGTGTTTAACATCAGACACACAATCTGATCATCTACACAGAGACCAACACAAGAGAAGTGTTTAACATCAGACACACAATCTGATCATCTACACAGAGACAAACACAAGAGAAGTGTTTAACGTCAGACACACAATCTGATCATCTACACAGAGACAAACACAAGAGAAGTGTTTAACATCAGACACACAATCTGATCATCTACACAGAGACAAACACAAGAGAAGTGTTTAACATCAGAGACACAATCTGATCATCTACACAGAGACAAACACAAGAGGAGTGTTTAACATCAGACACACAATCTGATCATCTACACAGAGACAAACACAAGAGAAGTGTTTAACATCAGACACACAATCTGATCATCTACACAGAGACCAACACAAGAGAAGTGTTTAACATCAGAGACACAATCTGATCATCTACACAGAGACCAACACAAGAGAAGTGTTTAACATCAGACACACAATCTGATCATCTACACAGAGACAAACACAAGAGAAGTGTTTAACATCAGACACACAATCTGATCATCTACACAGAGACAAACACAAGAGGAGTGTTTAACATCAGACACACAATCTGATCATCTACACAGAGACAAACACAAGAGAAGTGTTTAACATCAGACACACAATCTGATCATCTACACAGAGACCAACACAAGAGAAGTGTTTAACATCAGACACACAATCTGATCATCTACACAGAGACAAACACAAGAGAAGTGTTTAACATCGGAGACACAATCTGATCATCTACACAGAGACAAACACAAGAGAAGTGTTTAACATCAGACACACAATCTGATCATCTACACAGAGACCAACACAAGAGAAGTGTTTAACATCAGACACACAATCTGATCATCTACACAGAGACAAACACAAGAGAAGTGTTTAACGTCAGACACACAATCTGATCATCTACACAGAGACAAACACAAGAGAAGTGTTTAACATCAGACACACAATCTGATCATCTACACAGAGACAAACACAAGAGAAGTGTTTAACATCAGAGACACAATCTGATCATCTACACAGAGACAAACACAAGAGGAGTGTTTAACATCAGAGACACAATCTGATCATCTACACAGAGACAAACACAAGAGAAGTGTTTAACATCAGACACACAATCTGATAATCTACACAGAGACCAAGAGGAGAAGTGTTTAACATCAGACACACAATCTGATAATCTACACAGAGACCAAGAGGAGAAGCGTTTAACATCAGACACACAATCTGATCATCTACACAGAGACAAACACAAGAGAAGTGTTTAACATCAGAGACACAATCTGATCATCTACACAGAGACAAACTCAAGAGAAGCGTTTAACATCAGAGACACAATCTGATCATCTACACAGAGACAAACACAAGAGAAGTGTTTAACATCAGAGACACAATCTGATCATCTACACAGAGACAAACACAAGAGAAGTGTTTAACATCAGACACACAATCTGATCATCTACACAGAGACAAACACAAGAGAAGTGTTTAACATCAGACACACAATCTGATAATCTACACAGAGACCAAGAGGAGAAGTGTTTAACATCAGACACACAATCTGATAATCTACACAGAGACCAAGAGGAGAAGCGTTTAACATCAGACACACAATCTGATCATCTACACAGAGACAAACACAAGAGAAGTGTTTAACATCAGAGACACAATCTGATCATCTACACAGAGACAAACTCAAGAGAAGCGTTTAACATCAGAGACACAATCTGATCATCTACACAGAGACAAACACAAGAGAAGTGTTTAACATCAGAGACACAATCTGATCATCTACACAGAGACAAACACAAGAGAAGTGTTTAACATCAGACACACAATCTGATCATCTACACAGAGACAAACACAAGAGAAGTGTTTAACATCAGAGACACAATCTGATCATCTACACAGAGACAAACTCAAGAGAAGCGTTTAACATCAGACACACAATCTGATCATCTACACAGAGACAAACACAAGAGAAGTGTTTAACATCAGAGACACAATCTGATCATCTACACAGAGACAAACTCAAGAGAAGCGTTTAACATCAGACACACAATCTGATCATCTACACAGAGACAAACACAAGAGAAGTGTTTAACATCAGACACACAATCTGATCATCTACACAGAGACAAACTCAAGAGAAGTGTTTAACATCAGACACACGATCTGATCATCTACACACAGACAAACACAAGAGAAGAAGTGTTTAACATCAGACACACAATCTGATCATCTACACACAGACAAACACAAGAGAAGTGTTTAACATCAGACACACAATCTGATCATCTACACAGAGACCCACACAAGAGAAGCGTTTAACATCAGACACACAATCTGATCATCTACACAGAGACAAACACAAGAGGAGTGTTTAACATCAGACACACAATCTGATCATCTACACAGAGACAAACACAAGAGAAGTGTTTAACATCAGACACACAATCTGATCATCTACACAGAGACAAACACAAGAGAAGTGTTTAACATCAGACACACAATCTGATCATCTACACAGAGACAAACACAAGAGAAGTGTTTAACATCAGACACACAATCTGATCATCTACACAGAGACAAACACAAGAGAAGTGTTTAACATCAGACACACAATCTGATCATCTACACAGAGACAAACACAAGAGAAGTGTTTAACATCAGACACACAATCTGATCATCTACACAGAGACAAACACAAGAGAAGTGTTTAACATCAGACACACAATCTGATCATCTACACAGAGACAAACTCAAGAGAAGTGTTTAACATCAGACACACGATCTGATCATCTACACACAGACAAACACAAGAGAAGAAGTGTTTAACATCAGACACACAATCTGATCATCTACACACAGACAAACACAAGAGAAGAAGTGTTTAACATCAGACACACAATCTGATCATCTACACAGAGACCCACACAAGAGAAGCGTTTAACATCAGACACACAATCTGATCATCTACACAGAGACAAACACAAGAGAAGTGTTTAACATCAGACACACAATCTGATCATCTACACATAGACAAACACAAGAGGAGTGTTTAACATCAGACACACAATCTGATCATCTACACAGAGACAAACACAAGAGGAGTGTTTAACATCAGACACCCAATCTGATCATCTACACAGAGACAAACAAAAGAGGAGTGTTTAACATCAGACACACAATCTGATCATCTACACAGAGACAAACACAAGAGGAGTGTTTAACATCAGACACACAATCTGATCATCTACACAGAGACAAACACAAGAGAAGTGTTTAACATCAGACACACAATCTGATCATCTACACAGAGACAAACACAGGAGGAGTGTTTAACATCAGACACACGATCTGATCATCTACACAGAGACAAACACAAGAGGAGTGTTTAACATCAGACACACAATCTGATCATCTACACAGAGACAAACACAAGAGGAGAAGTGTTTAACATCAGACACACAATCTGATCATCTACACAGAGACAAACACAAGAGGAGTTTTTAACATCAGACACACAATCTGATCATCTACACAGAGACAAACACAAGAGAAGTGTTTAACATCAGACACACAATCTGATCATCTACACACAGACAAACACAAGAGAAGTGTTTAACATCAGACACACAATCTGATCATCTACACACAGACAAACACAAGAGGAGTGTTTAAAATCAGACACACAATCTGATCATCTACACAGAGACAAACACAAGAGGAGTTTTTAACATCAGACACACAATCTGATCATCTACACAGAGACAAACACAGGAGGAGTGTTTAACATCAGACACACGATCTGATCATCTACACAGAGACCAACACAAGAGAAGCGTTTAACATCAGACACACAATCTGATCATCTACACAGAGACAAACACAAGAGAAGTGTTTAACATCAGACACACGATCTGATCATCTACACAGAGACCAACACAAGAGGAGTGCTTAACATCAGACACACAATCTGATCATCTACACAGAGACAAACACAAGAGAAGTGTTTAACATCAGACACACAATCTGATCATCTACACAGAGACAAACACAAGAGAAGCGTTTAACATCAGACACACAATCTGATCATCTACAGAGAGACCAACACAAGAGGAGTGTTTAACATCAGACACACAATCTGATCATCTACACAGAGACAAACACAAGAGGAGTGTTTAACATCAGACACACAATCTGATCATCTACACAGAGACCAACACAAGAGGAGTGTTTAACATCAGACACAATCTGATCATCTACACAGAGACAAACACAAGAGGAGTGTTTAACATCAGACACACAATCTGATCATCTACACAGAGACCAACACAAGAGGAGTGTTTAACATCAGACACACAATCTGATCATCTACACAGAGACCAACACAAGAGGAGTGTTTAACATCAGACACACAATCTGATCATCTACACAGAGACCAACACAAGAGGAGTGTTTAACATCAGACACACAATCTGATCATCTACACAGAGACAAACACAAGAGAAGTGTTTAACATCAGACACACAATCTGATCATCTACACAGAGACAAACACAAGAGGAGTGTTTAACATCAGACACACAATCTGATCATCTACACAGAGACCAACACAAGAGGAGTGTTTAACATCAGACACACAATCTGATCATCTACACAGAGACCAACACAAGAGAAGCGTTTAACATCAGACACACAATCTGATCATCTACACAGAGACAAACACAAGAGAAGTGTTTAACATCAGACACACAATCTAATCATTTACACAGAGACCAACACAAGAGAAGCGTTTAACATCAGACACACAATCTGATCATCTACACAGAGACAAACACAAGAGAAGTGTTTAACATCAGACACACAATCTAATCATCTACACAGAGACCAACACAAGAGAAGCGTTTAACATCAGACACACAATCTGATCATCTACACAGAGACCAACACAAGAGAAGCGTTTAACATCAGACACACAATCTGATCATCTACACAGAGACAAACACAAGAGGAGTGTTTAACATCAGACACACGATCTAATAGACATAGTGTTATTCTAGTATTATTGAGATACTATTAGTTTTTATTAATATTTTGAACAATGTTTTATTTATTTTTTTTCCACTTTCATTTTAATTTTAGTTAAAGTTTTAGTTGCTTTTGTCATTTTTATGTATTTTTTCTTTTCTTTTTTAATATGACTATAGTTTTTTAATAGATTTTTATTATAGTGTATATGAAGTTAAACTAAATGAAAATGAGTGACAGATGCTGCTTTAGCAACTACATGAAATAAAATAAGTGTTTGCATTATTTGAATTCCCAATTGTTTTCTGATTTCAGTTGTGGTTTGAGTTACCATACGGGTGTCCTTTAGTGCTGGCCTGTGTGTCACGACTGGACTCTTCCAGTTCTCTGACCCATGAAGGAACAGCGAGAGGTCGATCGCTCTGATGCCCGTCTGATGGTTCCTCACACTGTCTGAGCCACAGCGGGTACTTCCGGTCAGGAACGCTGGTCATCCCAGAAAAATCCTTCTCACATTTCTGGAATATAAATATTTAGAATAGAAAAAACTAAAATAACACTGTGATGAAATACAATGTTGTCACATCTGTGATGATTGAGCTTATGTTGCATATAAATTATTCATTAACATATGAATAAGCTTGTGATGTGATGAAATGCTTCTCCTTCACCATCTCTGTTCCTGGGATGAGGTTTTGCGAGTGGTTTGGGCAGCTCCAGCGTCCCGGCTTACGTCCCAGAGTCCCGCAAACTCCTGTGGAAGTCACAGATGCACTTTTATGATGGATAGATGCACTTTTATGATGGATATGCACTTTTATGATGGATAGATACCCTTTTATGATGGATAGATGCCCTTTTATGATGGATAGATGTGTTTTATCATGGAAATATGCACTTTTATGGCCATTCACTGCCATTATAAAGCTTGGAAGAGCCAGGACATTTTTTATATAACTCTGATTATATTCGTTTGAAAAAAGAAAGTCATATACACCTAGGATGGCTTAAGGGTGAGTAAATCATTGGGTTATTTTCATTTTTTGGTGAACTATCCCTTTAAGCTTGGTGATGAAAGATAATATATGTAAACTAAAATTATATATTTTAAGTATTTTAAATACAAATTACAGTCTCTCAAAGTATTTCATTACAAATTACATTTATGGGGCGGCAGTGGCTCAGTGGTTCATGTAGGTTGTCTACAAACCGAAAGGTTGGTGGTTCAATCTCCGGTTCCACCTGACCAAGTGTCCATGAGCAAGACACCTAACCCCAGCTGCTCCCGACAAGCTGGATGGCGCCTTGCATGGCTGACACTGCCGTCGGTGTATGAATGAGTGAGTGAATGGATTAATGTGAGGCTATATGTAAAGTGCTTTTGTGGTTATAGGTCTGTGAAAGCGCTATATAAATGCAGTCCATTTACCATTCATTTATTTTTAAGGAAAATACAAATGACAAAATACTCAAAAGTAATTAAATATGTATTTCAGATACATGTAATTAAAATACTGCCCATCTCTGCCGATAACGAGTGGGAGTAACGTTTGCACTGGACTTTTTTTATATTCAACTGGGTTTTATATTCAAACAGCGTTGAAAACCTGTATGTTCACCATGGTCCATTTATGTACATGATAAAAAAATATACACTAGCCAATATATATATATATATATATATATATAGGCCTCAAGTCAAGTCATCTTCATTTATATAGCGCTTTTAACAATGTAGACTGTTTCAAAGCAGCTTTACAGAGATAATAGGAAATTAAAGTAACAGAGATTGTTTGGGGTTTATAGCAGCTCTAGAATAAAGTTATTTTCCAGCTAAAGTTAATTTCCCTTGCAACAATTTAGTTATTAACTTGGGGGCTGCTAACACGACACTGTTTTACCCGAAAATCCTTAAGTTCTCTCTACGCAAACTTTAAAAACACGAACCTGTGAGAACGCCAATGGCGTGCACCTGCATATTAAGAGTTCAGTCTATAGGTATGTGTGTTAGAATATATGTGCGCAGGCATGTAGTCCTTCCCTAGAAAACCAACCCTCACAAACTACTTGTCAGGCTTAAGATTTATTATACAAAATTTGTATCGCTATGGCGTAGCCACACGAACTGGAGTTATCCCAACAACATTTTATCTGTACAGAGCTGAAGGGAAGAGAAGGAGGCCTTCACAGGGGAGAGACTAGTTGACACTTCAGGACTGCGTTGTCGTCACGTACAGGCGCTGGTCCTTCCTCAGATCTGGATACGGCTTGGATCCGGCACACTGCGGTGAACCTCGGGATAAACAGAGAGACTAATATTAGCGTCGATGTCATTCTTCTAATGATGTACCAAGTAGATCAGGAATTATGGGAAGTGTTCCCGGTTCCGGCTGATCTAAACTTTGCAGCCTAACATTGAATAATGTAAGTCTATAATGAGTTTTAGATTAGATTAGATTAGATTCAACTTTATTGTCATTACACAAGTACAGGTACAATTAAGGCAACGAAATGCAGTTTAGGTCTAAATAGAAGTGCAATAGCAGCAAGTGCAGGATATACAGTGGTTCCATAAGTGCAGGACATGTATATGTACTGAATAAATATAGAGTTAAATACTAATATAAACAGAATTTTACAGATAGATTTGTCCTATGAATATAATATACAGATAATATAATATACAGATAACTATTACTGTGAACAGAATTTACAGCTAGATATGTACTGAATATAATATACAGATGGCTATTACTATAAACAGAATTTTTACAGATAGATATGTACAGTGAACATAATATACAGATGGTTATTACTATAAACAGAGTATACAGGTGAATATGTACTATGAATATATATACAGATGGCTGTTACTATAAACAGAATGTGAGCATAATATATAGATGGCTATTACTATAAACAGAGTTTTACAGATAGATATATGTAATAAGTTAGGCTAAGATGAGCAGTATAACAATGGAATTAAAGTAGTGCAAATAAAGTTTGGACAGAAGCTATCCGAGTAAAAGTGCAGTGGAAAGTAATTGCATATTACAGTTAAAGTACGGTATTGCAAATGTATATGTAAACAATTGGTACTGTAAATAACAGTCGGCAGTGCAAATTGAGCATATTCCAGTCAAGGTAAGTAGGTAAGTAGTGCAGATGCATATGTAAACAGTTGTTACTATAATAACAGTCAGCAGTGCAAATGAACATTATAGTATTCCAAATAACAAAATGGAGGCAGGTGTGAGGAGGGAGAGGAGAGTCAATCAGTATATGAGGGGAGTGGGATCAATGAGGGTTAGAGTTTAATAAAGATACAGCTCTGGGGAAAAAAACTGTTCTTTAGTCTGCTGGTCCTGGTCCGGAGGCACCTGAAACGCCTGCCGGAGGGCAGGAGAGAAAACAGTCTGTGGGCTGGGTGAGAGGAGTCCTTAAAGACCCACTCCGATGAAAATCATGTTTTTCTAGGTGTTAACATGTTCTTGTGGTATTTTTCTGATGTTAGAGGACATATCTTGAGAAAAATAAATTCAAAGTTGTATTTCTGAGTATTTCTGCATTCAAATGGCTGTGAATAAGTAGCAGACGCTAAAATGCCGGCTAAAATAGACTGGAGTTGTGACGTAGTAACTCCACTGGGCGGGGCCACAAGCTCATATTCCCCTCCGCCCCGCCCGCTCAGGTTCTGCGGAGTAGAGAAGACGATGGCGGATCAATACCTACAGTATGTGCGGTAGCGGGTTGCAATGCTAAGAGGAGAGATATTGGTATTAGCTTTCATGCTTTACCAAAACATGTTGCTGTGAGAGATGAATGGATTACGTTCCAGGGTTCCAGACTGCGACCATTTTTTGAGAATGTGCGAGTTAAAATTTTATGTGGTCGCATTTGTGCGAGTGCATGGTCATGTACTACTCAGTTAAATTCACGCATGAATTTTCCTGCATTGAACTTGTTTTAGCGCCCGCCAAATTGAATTTTTGTCCCGCCAGTCTTATTTGATCGGTGAGTAATGTAGATGAACTGCTGCGCTTATTTAACTGAAAGAACGAGCAGAGAGAGAGACCCGGACGCGCGCGCGCGCATTCTCTGTCTTCGGAGCCAGGCGAAAATGTAAACAAGACCTCACCGTCTCCAAACTAAGCGCTGTCTTGCTCTCTCTCCCTCGCACATATTAATCAAAATAAATCGACACGGCGGTAAAAGGTCGGAAGACCAAAGTTTCATGTGGAGCATTCTGAGATTTTTTTTTTCTTTTTCTGAATTGCCGCTGGGTGTGAATTGTGCTAAATAAGTTGCCTTATCTTCTCTGAAAAGCGTTCCGGACATTCAGCTGACATAAAACAACACTTTAATTAAACGAAAAAAACTATCCAGTGATGAAATGTTTTCTGTGTTGACAGAAAGAAAGAAAGACAGAAAGAGGCTGTTGCTGCCTATGTATCTCGCTTCAGCCAACGGCTCCGCCCGCAACGCAGAGGCGAATTGCTAATGAGCTACTGCCGCTCGTCTGAAGCGAAGTCCCAGAAAACGGCACAGGTTTTGTGATTTTGGCTAAAAACGGCATAATCGTCATTTAAAGACCACTGAGAATGTTTAAAAATAGCTCAAAATATTATCGGAGTGGGACTTTAAGGATGCTGCGAGCTCGATGCAGACAGCGTTTCCTCTGGATGTGCTCGATGGCAGGTAGTGGAGTCCCAGTGATGCGCTGGGCGGTTTTCACCACCCGCTGCAGTGCCTTGCGCTCTGCAACAGAACAGCTCCCATACCACACTGTAGCACAGTTGGTCAGGATGCTTTCTATTGCACAGCGATAGAAGTTCACCAGGATAGTGGAGGAAAGCTGATTCTTCCTCAGTGTCCTCAGGAAGAAAAGGCGCTGTGGTGAGCCTTCTTGACCAGGCTGGAGGTGTTGGTTGTCCAGGTCATGTCCGCCGAGATGTGGGTCCCCAGGAACTTGAAACTGGAGACACGCTCAACAGCCATTCCATTGATGTGGATGGTGTCGTGTGTGCCTCTTGACACTTTCCTGAAGTCCACGATGAGCTCCTTCATTTTGGTGGTGTTGAGGAGCTGGTTATTTTCAGTGCACCATGTGGCCAGGTGCTTGATCTCCTCCCTATAGGCAGTCTCATCGTTGTTGCTGATGAGACCAATCACCGTAGTGTCGTCCGCAAACTTGACGATGGAATTAGATCCGTACACAGGCTTGCAGTCGGTTGTATGGCATACAGTTAAGTGTATGCTTGGTCAAAGAGATGTGTTTTTAGTCTAGCTTTGAACTGACAGAGTGTGTCTGCTTCCCAGACAATGTTAGGAAGATTATTCGAAAGTTTTGGTGCTAAATGGGAAAAGGATCTACCGCCAGCAGTCGATTTTGATATTCTAGGTATTATCAACTGGCCCGAATTTTGAGATCGCAATAGACATGGACTATAATGCGTTAAGAGCTCGCTCAAGTACTGTGGAGCTGAACCATTTAGTGCTTTGTAAGTAATCAGCAATATTTTACAATTTATACAATGCTTAATAGGGAGCCAGTGCAGTGTTGACAGAACCGGGCTAATATGGTCATACTTCCTGGTTCTGGTAAGAACTCGAGCTGCTGCGTTTTGAACTAGCTATAGTTTTTTTATTAAGCGTGCAGGGCAACCACCCAGTAGAGCATTACAATAATCTAGCCTTGAGGTCATGAACTAATTGTTCCACATTTGTCAATGAGAGCATATGACGTAATTTAGATATATTTTTAAGATGGAAAAAATTCAGTTTTACAGATAGACACGTGACTTTCAAATGAAAGATTGGTATCAAAGAGCACACCCAGGTTCCTCACCGACGACGAAGACTTCGAGTAGCCATCAAGTGTTAGACAGTATTCTGGATTATTACGAGGGGAAGTTTGTCTAATAATTAGAATCTTTGTTTTCAGAATTTAGGGTAACAGGATTGACAATATTACACTTTAAATGTAGTGTTCCTGTAGAGTATGTTGGTTATTCCCAGATAACTTTGAACGCAATACAAGTCACTTTAGACCATCTGCACCATGCACTAATGTAATGAACGATCTGATGTAAGTCACTTTAGACCATCTGCCACATGCACTAATGTAGTGAACGATCTGATGTAAAGTATTGTGCAAAAGAATGTGAACCTTCAAGGTTCGGTTTAGAAAATCTTTATTGCTGATATTTGACAACCGTTTCAGCAGAAGTTCAGGAGTCTTCAGAAGAATCAATAACCTGCAAGAAAGAATAAAATGATTTCAACTCCAATAACAGGCAGGATGTAAATGTCCCGATCATCCGGTTAAGCTTTATTTTGATAATGACTGTGCATTATCCCTTTAAAAAGCTGTTGTATGACATGGTTCATGTCAGTTTATCATAGAATGATGATCAAGAATTACCATCCATTTGATCTGACTCTTGTGGTCATCCTCCTACACCTGAAAGAAAACAGATTTAGTTGATCTGTAGTCAGTATTAGTAAGATCTGAGTTTGATTGTGATCACATCACCTTAATCACAGCAGAACATGCGCACGTCATTGAGAGCGGTGTCGTCTCCAAGTCCCTGTGGCTCTTCTATCCGGGTCTGTATGCCGCAGATTCCTCTTCCTTCACACGTTGGACTCCATTCACCCCAGTCGCCCCAGGTTGTGCTGCCACCCTCCAGCACAGCACCTCCACTGCATTTGAACCTAATTTTTTTAAAAAAAAATTTTAAACACATGTGACAATATATGTTAAAATATGCACTTGTGCTGTTGGATTGAATGTCAGTCACATGATCACCTGCAGCTGACAGCCTAATCACTGCAATCTTGAACAGCAGCACGACTGCGAGTGTGATATTAACTAAACTATTGATGGGGGAAAACTGAGTCCTTAAATAGCTAAATAAACCCAGGATGGGTAAGAAATGGTGTAAGAGGTATACACTGGGTAAGAGATGTTACAACTTATAGCACCACACACACTTGATGTTGTTTGCGGCCGTATCATCTCCAGCTCCTTGGGAAGATTCAACTCTCAGCATGAAAGCGGTCAAGTATCCAGAAGTCTTACACCATTGGGTAAGTCCCCACTTACCCCAGCTGAAGAAAACACAGAGGTTGCCTGATCAAATCAATTATTATCTTCAATAAAATCATCAATTTATTTATCTAGATTAAACACTTAAGGCAAGAATTGTTAATTTGAGTCCATTACTCTCCTACGGCCGAACTTTGGATCGACGTTTTGGACCGAGGCTGATCGACACAGTGAAGACGAATCCCATTGAGTGCAGTATCATCACCACCTGGTCTTTCCACCTTAAAACAACATCAAGATAATCTTCCATTTGAAAGAGTTAACTCTAACCCAACCCATAGTAACATTTATCTTCATGCTCTTTAGTATTACAGACACTAAGATCTTAAGCAAGTGCAGTTCCCTGGAGAAACCAGGAATTAGATGATAAACAGCAACTCCACAGTTTTGAACCTTTGAAGCGCTCTTCCATTCCTATATCAGCAAAATAGAGTCAATGCCCAACTTACCTTTAGACTAAACCCTGCGGCGTACGTTCCATTTGGACACATGCTCTGATTCCCCCACAATCCCCAATTCATTCCATTTGACACTTTCAGCTCAGATCTGGAAGATCGGTCGATGCTCCGCTCAGAGCGGCTTTCTGCAGACGTAACGCTCACATGCCCAATAATGGCTAGCAGTGAAAACATCATGGAAAAGAAGTGGTGCATTGCTACAGCACTGGCCAGAATACTGATAGTTAAATTAATTTTCGATAGATGATCTGCAGAGACAGTATAATACCATCACATTCTCAAGTCTGTTTAGGAAGAAGCCTCATATTTATACACAAGATTAAGGATGTCCATTCCATCCAATCATAGTACTCAAAGATCAACCCCTACCATATTTGGCATATTAAGAAATTATGTTTTATTAACAAAGTTTGGGAGCACGTTCAGATAATCAAACCTAATTAAACACGAGTGGAGCACATTCAGTTAATCAACCCAATCAACGAGTTAAGAGGTATATATATATACAGCAGATAATCACGCTTTGGGTCAAAGGAGTTGTCAACTCTAGGCTTGTTGTCTTTCACTTGGGGTTTAGTTTCCTCAGCTCTCGGCTACTAGGCGTCGGGGTTTAATGACGTATCAGTATCCAAAGGGGCAATCAACTCATCAGTTTTTTTATACTCCTGTTGTTTCCAACTGAAGTTAGGCTCTAATCTTCAACTTTTCATGTCCTTGAACTCCAGTAAACTCAACCAAGATGGCTGATTTCCTTTTAAGGTTTTAGAAGTAGAACCAGTCTTTTGTGTCCTTGAGCACACACACACACGATCGTTTCTGTCTTCCTCCTATCCCTCATATACATCCAGAAAAAGAAGAGAGATGATAATAGAAAGCAGACAGGAAGAAAAGCATATTAACCATAGTGATTAGTTAGTAGGGTCATGGTGGTGGGTGAAATAAAAAAATGTAAAATATTTTGTGTTCCCCCGAGAAACTTTGCGTTCCCTCACAAAGATATTTGTGTTTTCACGCAAAACCTGTTTTGAGAGTTTCAGAGCTCTGCACGTTAAAAGTGGAGCGTTTCATAGTGTTTGAACTTGGACTCAAATATAAAGAAATGCGGTCAGTACTTAACTAAGTAAAGTTGGCAATATATTCACAGATTCAAATTTCCCGGATCAATATTCGTGAGATAAACGTTGTTAAAACACAACATAGACAATGAGCTCCAACCCAATTTTCCTCAAAATGAGCTTTATAATATAAATTTGTCTCTAAGCGTTTGAGAGACAAGTCAGAATAAGGGACGTTCAAATCGGTGAATATATAGACCAATTTCGAGCCGACATCAATGAGCTTGATGAGCTTAAATTATTATTATTATTATTAAATGTCATCTTGTTGTGTTGTTGGGTGCAAGAATTGACGGACTACAGGCTCCAATTTGAAATTTTATCTCTTAATGTTTTCTAATGCACATCGTTAAAATTACACCGTAAAGTCACGGCCGTAACCCCGCTTACAGTTACAAACATCACAGCAGTTATACCCTACACACACACACACACACACACACACACACACACACACAGCAGTTATACCCTACACACACACACACACACACAGCAGTTATACCCTACACACACACACACACACACACACACACACACACACACATGGTTTTTGGCATGGTTTTATTTCAGTTAGCCTAATAGCTGGTTTGATTTGCATTGAGAGATGATCTTATGGAAAGTACTCCATGCCAATCTCTAGGTGTGGTGAAGGCTATGTGATGATGTGGAGCTGTTTTAATTCAAAAGGCCAAGGGAACTTTATCAGGATGCATAGTATCCCGGATCCATGAAGTAACTGGCCTTTAAAAATAAAAATCTGCCTGCCTCTATGGGAATTTAACATAGGGGTGACCAGACTTATGCACCCTGTATTTTAAGGAAGAACATTTATTTATTTACGATACATTATTCATTCACAAAAAAAATTTGGTGTCCTTAAAGGTTGGATTTTTCCTATTTTTTTTAATTAAGGCATTAAGTTCAATTTCCAAAAGATGATTTTTTATTCCTCTTTTTAGTCAACTTTAGCATGGGTGTCTAAACTTATGCATAGCACTGTATTTGGAGAGAAAATAATCCCTTGGTAAAACAATAAACTTGGGTAAAGGTGAATGAAGGAGAGGAGAATTTCAGCCGCACGGTTGGACAGACATGTGATATTTGACTGATCACAAGTTTATTATGCTTGACTGCATAGTGATATCTAGAAGAAATAACCGTTCTTATTTGGGAAATGGGAAATTGGTAAAGCACATTTAAGGGATTTTTGTCAACAATATACATCTTATTCAACTTTGTTTAAAACAGACTTTGAAGTGACCCAAGAAAGAAGTTCTAGTCATTGAAGAGAACGTGATGTGATCTTTCTGCTGATTTACAAGAGTGGACTGACAGGATATTAAAGTTGAGTCCTTTTCTAAATGAAAGTCTAAGGTGCTCTTGTGAGGAGCAGGGGTTTATCCATGAAAGATGTGGACCGACATGCTTCTTTTTTTACTTGGAACATTAACAGTGTACAAGAAAGAAAAATGTATAGTTTGAAAATCAGTTATGGTCACAATACAAGTTATTTTAGAGAGTTATGGGAAAGCTCGATCTGCCAAAGTAAATTGGGGTAAAAGTGATGTTCTGTGGTGTGGTTTGGATTATAATAGTCTGAGACTTCCAGGTAGATTAAAGTATTTGGGGTATTTTTATGAATATAAGAGACTAAATGATTGTGCATGTGAACACACTTTAGACAAACAATGATCAGGTCCAATTGCCAGTAAAAGCATGTTGCCTTTGAAACAGCTTTGCTTGATAGTTTATTTACACTTTTTATCTTTCATGAGTTTTTAGACACTGGGAAGCAGAAATCACACATTTAAGCAAATATGATCCATGAAGTGTCTGTGTGTGTGTGTGTAGCACAATAACAGTCTTTGATTTCTGATTCAGAACTGCTTCTTGATATTCGCTGCAGGAGTGTGTTTACAATCTGTCCCATCATCCTCTGCTCTGGCCTTCCTCTCGTTCATGTCGTCCACGAGTGTTTTCAGTCTGTCCAGGTGATGAAGAGCTCTGAGAAAACAGACAAAAGAACAACAATGAACAGCAACAGACGAGAGCAACGCCGCTTCACTGAGATCACATGACTCTCCTGACCTCTGTAACGACTCGTCGCTTCCCATGGCAGTTTCTTCTGTTTCCTCCTGAAAAATACAATCACAAAACAAAAAGAAATTGTAAAAATGAGTAAAAAATTCTATGGTTGCATATATATATAATCTTCACATGTCATGATTGGCAGGTCACATGACTTATGAGAACCAATTGTCTTTGTCGTCAACAACACCAAAGGTCAGCTTTGTGTGAGGACATTTATTGTAAGACTTATTGCATGACATACTTTAATTATAGTTTTATGGCGCTTTTTTTGAGCGCATCGGTATAAAAAACACTTATGCTGTAAAGAGTAGCGTGAACATTCTGCATAACATCTACTTTTGTGTTTCACAGAAGGAAAAATAAATCAGAAATTAAACTTGAGGTTCTAATGCTTGCAGTTTCATCTCTGAACGTGCATTTGAACGCTTCAATATTAGCGATTCTAGATTTTTCCCACATTGTAAAAAGGGAACTGTTGAATTTTTTTTTAAATTCATGACAACATGATGCTATTCAGAGATTTTGTTTTATGAATTATAAACTTGTTCGTTCACTAAATACAAAATGAAACATTCAGCCAATACATTTCCAATAAAGGCAACTACAGATTCCAGTTCGTAACACAATAAACTGATCTTTTATTTTGGCAGCCGTATATACATTATACTTTTATATGACACTTAAATTCATAACGAAAACAATTTATTATGGAATAATTTCAGAATAACTGTCATTCTTACAGACTGCACCTTTAAACATCACAACAAATAATGACAAAACAAGAGCAGCAGAAGTTAAATGAGGTGATGTTTCTTGTCCTGGTTTACTGTACCGGCTCCAGTGTTCGGGCTTCAGTGGACGCGTGTGATTGGCTGATGTCGTGTTGGACGGCCTGTAGGCGGAACAGCATGTGTTTGAGCGCCTCCACTGGACCAGGGTGTTTTCTGCTGCTGTATCCTGATGAACACGAGCCTGCAGACTAACACACACTATCAGTACAGATGTACACTAAACAGCATTGAGTTTCAGTCATAATGACCGTCACATACTGTACCTTGCTCCTCTGAAGCTCTTCAGGCGGTTGTGGTTCATCAGCGCCACCCACTGGTACTGGAGATTTACTACAGATCATGGGATATGCTTTACATTTATGCATTTAGCAGATGCTTTATTTTTAGTCTTGCATTCACTGGGAATTGAACCAATGACCAACATTTGTGTTGCTTTTGAATTACAGGAACACATTTTTACTTTGGGTTAAAAAAAAATCAAAGATAGCTGTTTGAAATGGCATTATAAATATACTGTATACATTACTATTTTTAATGTTTTTGAAAGAAGTTTCTTCTGCTCATCAAGCCTGCATTTATTTGATAAAAAATACAGAAAAAAATGTAGTATTGTGATATATTATTACAATTTAAAATAATTGGTTTTCAATTTATTATACTTTAAATTATCATTTATTTCTGTGATCAAAGCTGAATTTTCAGGATCATTACTCCAGTCTATCACATGATCCTTTAGAAATCATTCTAATATTCTGATTTATTATGAGTGTTGGACACAGTTCTGCTGCCTAATATATTTGATGAATAAAAGGTTAAAAAGAACTGCATTTATTCAAAATAAAAAAATATTTTCTAATAATATAAATCTTCTTATAAAAATATAAAAAAAAGAAAAAAAAATATTCACCCCAAATGACTGACCAGTAGTGTATATTGTTGTTACAAAATATTTCTATTTTTAAAACATTTGCTTCTTTTTTTCTTTTCTTTTTTTTATTACTTTTTATTCATCAAAGTATCCTAAAAAAGTATCACAGGTTATGAAAAAATATTAAGCAGCAGAACTGTTTCCAACTTTGATAATGAATCATCATATCAGAATGATTTCTAAAGGATCATGTGATAGACTGGAGTAATGATCCTGAAAATTCAGCTTTGCATCACAGAAATAAATGATCATTTAAAGTATAATAAATTGAAAACCAATTATTTTAAATTGTAATAATATATCACAATATTACATTTTTTTCTGTATTTTTGATCAAATAAATGCAGGCTTGATGAGCAGAAGAAACTTCTTTCAAAAATATTAAAAAAATCGTAATGTTTCCAAACTTTTGGCCTGTACTGTGTATATATATATAAATTGATGTGTAGGTGTGAAGAAATATGTGAAACAGAATGCAGTACGTAATAATAATAAACATTTCAAACAATAGTGATTTGTTATTGTTGTCACATGACCTCATTACGTTACATGAAAAATAAGTTTAAACCGTATATACTATATATTTCATACTATTTTCTTGAAGAACTGTTGTAGTATACTGAACACACCCTATGATTGATAGGTGTAATTTTCCCCTTTCATTTGAAGATGATCAAAGTGTTTTGCTAATAAAATGAATAATGCGATTAAATGTGAGAAATCCCTCACAAGGCCACGGGTGGATTGTCCCAGGATCGATCAGCGTCCAGCGTCTCCGTCTCTCCTGAAGTGTTGTGTTCCTTCAGCGGCTCACAGAGACCAAGAGGAGGAGCGCTTAACATCAGAGACACAATCTGATCATCTACACAGAGACAAACACAAGAGAAGTGTTTAACATCAGACACACAATCTGATCATCTACACACAGACAAACAAGAGGAGAAGTGTTTAACATCAGACACACAATCTGATCATCTACACAGAGACAAACACAAGAGAAGTGTTTAACATCAGACACACAATCTGATCATCTACAAAGAGACAAACACAAGAGAAGTGTTTAACATCAGACACACAATCTGATAATCTACACAGAGACAAACACAAGAGGAGTGTTTAACATCAGAGACACAATCTGATCATCTACACAGAGACAAACACAAGAGAAGTGTTTAACATCAGACACACAATCTGATCATCTACACAGAGACAAACACAAGAGGAGTGTTTAACATCAGACACACAATCTGATCATCTACACAGAGACAAACACAAGAGAAGTGTTTAACATCAGACACACAATCTGATCATCTACACAGAGACAAACACAAGAGAAGTGTTTAACATCAGACACACAATCTGATCATCTACACAGAGACAAACACAAGAGAAGTGTTTAACATCAGACACACAATCTGATCATCTACACAGAGACAAACACAAGAGAAGTGTTTAACATCAGACACACAATATGATCATCTACACAGAGACAAACACAAGAGAAGTGTTTAACATCAGACACACAATCTGATCATCTACACAGAGACAAACACAAGAGAAGTGTTTAACATCAGACACACAATCTGATCATCTACACAGAGACAAACACAAGAGAAGTGTTTAACATCAGACACACAATCTGATCATCTACACAGAGACAAACACAAGAGGAGTGTTTAACATCAGACACACAATCTGATCATCTTCACAGAGACAAACACAAGAGAAGTGTTTAACATCAGACACAATCTGATCATCTACACAGAGACAAACACAAGAGAAGTGTTTAACATCAGAGACACAATCTGATCATCTTCACAGAGACAAACACAAGAGAAGTGTTTAACATCAGACACACAATCTGATCATCTACAGAGAGACAAACACAAGAGGAGTGTTTAACATCAGACACACAATCTGATCATCTACACACAGACAAACACAAGAGAAGTGTTTAACATCAGACACACAATCTGATCATCTACACAGAGACAAACACAAGAGGAGTGTTTAACATCAGACACACAATCTGATCATCTACACAGAGACAAACACAAGAGAAGTGTTTAACATCAGAGACACAATCTGATCATCTACACAGAGACAAACACAAGAGAAGTGTTTAACATCAGACACACAATCTGATCATCTACACAGAGACAAACACAAGAGAAGTGTTTAACATCAGACACACAATCTGATAATCTACACAGAGACAAACACAAGAGAAGTGTTTAACATCAGACACAATCTGATCATCTTCACAGAGACAAACACAAGAGAAGTGTTTAACATCAGACACACAATCTGATAATCTACACAGAGACAAACACAAGAGAAGTGTTTAACATCAGACACACAATCTGATCATCTTCACAGAGACAAACACAAGAGAAGTGTTTAACATCAGACACACAATCTGATCATCTACACAGAGACAAACACAAGAGAAGTGTTTAACATCAGACACACAATCTGATCATCTTCACAGAGACAAACACAAGAGAAGTGTTTAACATCAGACACACAATCTGATCATCTTCACAGAGACAAACACAAGAGAAGTGTTTAACATCAGACACACAATCTGATCATCTACACAGAGACAAACACGAGAAGTGTTTAACATCAGACACACAATCTGATCATCTACACAGAGACAAACACAAGAGAAGTGTTTAACATCAGACACACAATCTGATCATCTTCACAGAGACAAACACAAGAGAAGTGTTTAACATCAGAGACACAATCTGATCATCTTCACAGAGACAAACACAAGAGAAGTGTTTAACATCAGACACACAATCTGATCATCTTCACAGAGACAAACACAAGAGAAGTGTTTAACATCAGACACACAATCTGATCATCTACACAGAGACAAACACAAGAGGAGTGTTTAACATCAGACACACAATCTGATCATCTACACAGAGACAAACACAAGAGAAGTGTTTAACATCAGACACACAATCTGATCATCTACACAGAGACAAACACAAGAGAAGAAGTGTTTAACATCAGACACACAATCTGATCATCTTCACAGAGACAAACACAAGAGAAGTGTTTAACATCAGAGACACAATCTGATCATCTACACAGAGACAAACACAAGAGGAGTGTTTAACATCAGACACACAATCTGATCATCTACACAGAGACAAACACAAGAGGAGAAGTGTTTAACATCAGACACACAATCTGATCATCTACACAGAGACAAACACAAGAGGAGTGTTTAACATCAGACACACAATCTGATCATCTACACAGAGACAAACACAAGAGAAGTGTTTAACATCAGACACACAATCTGATCATCTACACAGAGACAAACACAAGAGGAGAAGTGTTTAACATCAGACACACAATCTGATCATCTTCACAGAGACAAACACAAGAGAAGTGTTTAACATCAGAGACACAATCTGATCATCTACACAGAGACAAACACAAGAGGAGTGTTTAACATCAGACACACAATCTGATCATCTACACAGAGACAAACACAAGAGGAGAAGTGTTTAACATCAGAGACACAATCTGATCATCTACACAGAGACAAACACAAGAGGAGTGTTTAACATCAGACACACAATCTGATCATCTACACAGAGACAAACACAAGAGAAGTGTTTAACATCAGACACACAATCTGATCATCTACACAGAGACAAACACAAGAGGAGAAGTGTTTAACATCAGACACACAATCTGATCATCTTCACAGAGACAAACACAAGAGAAGTGTTTAACATCAGACACACAATCTGATCATCTACACAGAGACAAACACAAGAGGAGTGTTTAACATCAGACACACAATCTGATCATCTACACAGAGACAAACACAAGAGAAGTGTTTAACATCAGACACACAATCTGATCATCTACACAGAGACAAACACAAGAGGAGTGTTTAACATCAGACACACAATCTGATCATCTTCACAGAGACAAACACAAGAGAAGTGTTTAACATCAGACACACAATCTGATCATCTACACAGAGACAAACACAAGAGAAGAAGTGTTTAACATCAGAGACACAATCTGATCATCTACACAGAGACAAACACAAGAGGAGAAGTGTTTAACATCAGAGACACAATCTGATCATCTACACAGAGACAAACACAAGAGAAGTGTTTAACATCAGACACACAATCTGATCATCTACACAGAGACAAACACAAGAGAAGTGTTTAACATCAGACACACAATCTGATCATCTACACAGAGACAAACACAAGAGGAGTGTTTAACATCAGAGACACAATCTGATCATCTACACAGAGACAAATACAAGAGAAGTGTTTAACATCAGAGACACAATCTGATCATCTACACAGAGACAAACACAAGAGAAGTGTTTAACATCAGAGACACAATCTGATCATCTACACAGAGACAAATACAAGAGAAGTGTTTAACATCAGAGACACAATCTGATCATCTACACAGAGACAAACACAAGAGAAGTGTTTAACATCAGAGACACAATCTGATCATCTACACAGAGACAAACACAAGAGAAGTGTTTAACATCAGACACACAATCTGATCATCTACACAGAGACAAACACAAGAGAAGTGTTTAACATCAGACACACAATCTGATCATCTACACAGAGACAAACACAAGAGGAGTGTTTAACGTCAGACACACAATCTGATCATCTACACAGAGACAAACATAAGAGAAGTGTTTAACGTCAGACACACAATCTGATCATCTACACAGAGACAAACACAAGAGAAGTGTTTAACATCAGACACACAATCTGATCATCTACACAGAGACCAACACAAGAGAAGTGTTTAACATCAGACACACAATCTGATCATCTACACAGAGACAAACACAAGAGAAGTGTTTAACATCAGACACACAATCTGATCATCTACACAGAGACAAACACAACAGACCAGTCACGGTTTCATCTGGAATGACATGTTATCATTCACTAAAACTAAAAATCATAACAAATATTATTGAAAAACGTAGGCCTACACTTATTTCATTTCATCTAGTTACCAAGGCAACATTTCATTTAGTAAGTGCTAAAATTACTTGTATTAAACTGAAATAAAAATAATAAAAAACAAAATAGAAATAGCTAATAAAAATTACAAAAACACATCATGGAAATATAAAGACTAACTAAAAATATTAATAAATACCATTTTCTTTTTTATTAATATTTTGAGCTAGTTTTTTACATTTTACTTTAGTTTAATTTTTAGTAATTTCATTATATGGTTTTTAATGTTGCCATTTAGATTTACTTTATTTCTATTTAATTTTTTTCCCAGTTAATAATTTTAGTACTTCAACTTATTTCAGTTTATTGCCAAGGCAAAATTTCTAATGTACTAATATTTAGTTTTATTTCAATTAACAGAAATGTGTTTAATAGTTTTAGTTAATACAGATGATTAATATATTAATGATAGTAAAATAACACTGCATGAAGGTGAGTACTGCACGTGGCATAATTAGGTGAAATATCCCAGTTCTGATATTCTAGTATCGAGATAGTGTTACAGTTTTTATTAATATTTTGAATAATTTTATATATATTTTTTTTTAAATCCACTTTAATTTAATTAAAGTTTTAGTCATTTATGTCTATATTGTTTATGTTTTTTTTAATTCACTTTTATTTTAGTTGTACTTATTTTAAATGAAAATGAGTGACAGATGCTGCTTTGGCAACTACCTGAAATACAATAAGTTGTTTTTAATAAATATTAGTTTTATTTGAATTCCCAGTTGTTTTCTGATTTCAGTTGTGGTTTGAGTTACCATACGGGTGTCCTTTAGTGCTGGCCTGTGTGTCACGACTGGACTCTTCCAGTTCTCTGACCCATGAAGGAACAGCGAGAGGTCGATCGCTCTGATGCCCGTCTGATGGTTCCTCACACTGTCTGAGCCACAGCGGGTACTTCAGGTCAGGAACGCTGGTCATCCCAGAAAAATCCATCTCAGATTTCTGGCTGGTCATCCAGCGCGGGAGACACGGTGATCTGGGCGTGTCCGGTGGATGCGTCTGATTGGCTAGCAGGACATTAGGGGGAGGAGCCTGACGATGTGATCGCAAGCCGCCCATCAGTAAATCGTCCACAGGGATAGATTCCCTACTCGCTGGCGGAGCGGGTCGGCGTGAGGAGCGTTTCTGAGACCGGGAGCTGAAGCTCATTCCTGACGGAAAGCTGGATCCTGACCGGGAGAGGAGGGCGGAGGTGCGGGTCACGGGGAGAGAGCCGTCGTTTGGGAGAGCTAAGAGGTCGTCGGTCGTCATACTGAGCCGGTCCGAGTCTCTCTTCCGGACGGGAATGTTCAGGAAGTTCAGCTCTCCATCCGTCAAACTCGTCTTCAGTACTGCACATGTCAATCAAAGTAAATCACAAGACGTTACGCATGTAATAAAACAATTAAAATACACTTTCGCTAATAAAAAATAAATAAATAATTAAACCTAACAAATTAGAAATGCTGACTTGGCAATTAACTGAAATAAAATGAGTTTAAGTTAAAGTTAAAAATTTACTAAAACTAAAATTTAAATAAAGATGAATAAAAACTGCAATGAAAATGGAAAATATAAAAATGAATATTTATATATATATATATAAAACTTAAACTAAATGAATTAGAAATGTTGACTTTCCAAACTACTAAAATAAAGTAGGTTTTTAATACTAAAATTACTGCAACAAAATTTTTTATAAAAATGTATAAAAATAATAATAATAAAAACCAAATAAACAAAAAAAAAAGAAAAGAAAAAAAAGACAAAAACACACAACAAAATGACTAAAACCTAAACTTAATCCTAAAATTGCAATAAAAATGGAAAATGTACAAATAAAAAACTACATCAAAATGTTAATAAATAATAATAATATAGTATTAATAAATAATAAATAGTACATTAATGATCCTAAAATAACACTGTGATGAAATACAATTTTGTCGCATCTGTCTGTGATGATTGAGCTTATGTTGCATATAAATTATTCATTAACATATGAATTAGCTTGTGATGTGATGAAGTGCTTCTCCTTCACCATCTCTGTTCCTGGGATGAGGTTTTGCGGGTGGTTTGGGCAGCTCCAGCGTCCCGGCTGACGTCCCAGAGTCCCGCAGACTCCTGTGGAAGTCACAGATGTACGCGTCGAGTGCCTCTGAGGCAGAAGTGTAGTGTTTGTCCTTGTATCTGATGGTGGCGACGGGCTCTGGATGGATCGAGCTGCGCAGACGTCCTGATGTGGCCAGCAGTGACGACACACTCGACTCAGGGGACGCCATCATCACACACTCCACTCATAACACTCTGCAAAAACACATCACACATCTGTATTATAAAACAAACATTCAGTTATGCATTTTATAATTCAGGGCTCTCGCACCTTTTGACCAATGAATGCATGTATGCTAGTTGCATGACATTTTTAACTACGAAAACACAGTGTAAATAATGTTTAAAAAAAATAATACCGGTAGTAGTAAAAATAAAATCAGTCTAAATAAATACATTTATTTAATTACATTAAAAAGTTTATTAAAATAAATATAAAAAGAATATATAAATAAACATAATTAGTGCGGTCAAATCAATAAATCACACCTAACATAAAAGTTTGTAATACACACACATACACACACACACACACACACACACACACACACACACACACACACACACACACACACACACACACAAACACACACAAACACACACACACACACAAACACACACACACACACACACACACACACACACACAAACAAACACATTTCCATCTAACATAATAGTACTATACAGGAGTTGTTTGACAGGAGTTTCAGGTTTCTGTTGGATAATTTCTGCTGGAAATCAAACTCATGCTGTTTATTGCTATATTAATACTTCATTACTACATTAATTAGTTAGTTAGTTTGACGATCATTGAGTTTGATAAATAGACAATCTGATTTTAGAGTCGACTGAGAATGTTTGGAATCCGTTTTAAACCGGTTTAAACTTTCACTTTCCTGCATCAGAAAACAGAAACAGAAACTCACCCGACGAATCCACTGCAGATCACGAACAGAAACCGAAAGTAAGAATAAACCGAAGAAAAACTGATCAGAAGAAAACGTCTGAACCATGGTCTGAACATGCAACAGAAAACTGAAATCACTCGGGTAACCGCCAGCGACACTGCGCATGCGCACTAGATCACGTGACCTTCCTGTGGAGGTTCTTTGCGCGCTAGCTACTCCACTCAGACGAGTTCTGAGCGAGCTGCGCATGCGTATTGGGTCATATGACCTTTCCTCGAGATGCTGTATCCTCATTTGCTGCTCCACTCAAATTATAGGATTGATATGATAGGAAAAGTTGTTGATTTATGTCACAGTTCTCCGCATGAATCGGGTTAATATGGAGGAATCGAATCACAGGGAGTAATATGTTATAAAAATGCCTGACTCACGAGTGGGCGGCGGTTCTTTCATTCCTCGCTAGAAATAGAATAAGGAGGAAGTAATGTAAACTTTAATAAACGTTTCTCGAAATGGGCGACCCGGAAGTTGTCGCTAGTTGGTTAAATTCACTGGTTCTAAATAGTTTTACTGTTTTAATTCACCACTTTATATAATCAGTTAACGTATATTATTAAAGTGTGATTTAATACGGTCACGTGATACCTAATACATTTCTCAGCGCTGCGATTACACGTATTTTTGTAGAGATTTAAATTGCGTTTTCTTTTATATGTTGTATAATAACATTTTCAAGTAATATTTTTTAATTATCATACTTTACAGATTACATATATCTTTAATAAGACAAATAAAAGTCGTCGTGAGGCTCTGTGTATTGAGCCATCGAGCGCCCCCTGCAGGAACACACGGGCAGTGTCTCGCTAGAAACTGCAGTTCTCCGCTCAATGTGTGTTCTTGACACATGTAAACACTCTCAGCTCGGTCTCTCCGTCCTTCTCTCCGAACCGAACCGAACCGAGCTGAGCTGATCATGCGGCTCCGGGCCTGCTGTGTTTACAGCACTGGAGTGATCTGTATTCTGCTGTTAATCGCCGGGATCGCGATGGTTTTGTCGCAAGTCTTCCAGAAGCTCTTAAACAACAGAATAAAGGAGGTCAGTGAGTATGTGTGTGTGTGTTTGTGTGTTGTTCATATGTTTATATCACGTGCATGCTGTTTTTCTTATAGATACTGTGACAAAAAATAAATATAGTAGAGATATGTTTTCTAGTAATCAAACAATATGATATATTATGCAATATGTATGTTATATAAACCAATTATTATTATATGATATAAATCAAACATTATTATTATTATTATTAGTTGTAGTATGATTTTCTCACATAATATTATGACAATATATTATAATACTATATATAATATTTTATTACATTTTATCATAGTGTATTGTATAATAATATTATATTATATAAATCAAACATAATATTATGTAATATATTATTATTATTATTATTATTATTATTATGTAGTATGATTTTCTCCTCGCATTATAATATTATATCCTAAATTATACTTTATTATTTTTTCTAGCATTATTACTATGAAATTTCATTCCATAATATCATGGTATTGAATTAATATCATATGCCATTTGCTGAAGGAGAGAAATTACATAATAACATGTCCAGAATTTTTTTTGCTTTACACAAAATTGTATAAATGTGCACTTTGAAAGTTTGAGTTGTATATGATATATAAATATGTGATATTATGAAGAATTAAGAAGCTTTATGTGTTTCTCTTCCTTAATGATTCGAGGAACCATGAGTAACTTTGGTTTTGAGTAAATTTCTAACCACAATTCACTTTCCCTTACAGCAAATCATTCTGGAAAATGGAACAGAAGCGTTTTCGGTGTGGCAGAACCCGCCGCCGCCAGTTTACATGCAGTTTTACTTCTTTAACGTGACCAATCCAGCAGAGGTTCTGAACGGAGACAAGCCCTCGGTCATAGAGATCGGCCCGTACACATACAGGTGAGCCATAACACACACTGCCAGTCAAAAGATTATGATTAATTATGATTTTGGATGGATGGATGGATGGATGATTGATGGATGGATGATTGATTGATTTGATTGATGGATGGATGATTGATTGATGGATGATTGATGGATGGATGATTGATTGATGGATGGATGGATGGATGGATGGATGATTGATGGATGGATGATTGATGGATGGATGGATGGATGGATGGATGATTGATGGATGGATGGATGGATGGATGGTGGATGGATGGATGGATGGATGATTGATGGATGATTGATTGATGGATGATTGATGATGGATGGATGGATGGATGATTGATGGATGGATGGATGATTGATTGATTGATTGATTGATTGATTGGATGGATGATTGATGGATGGATGGATGGATGGATGATTGATTGATGGATGATTGATTGATTTGATTGATGGATGGATGATTGATTGATTGATGGATGATTGATGGATGGATGATTGATGGATGGATGGATGGATGATTGATGGATGGATGATTGATGGATGGATGATTGATGGATGGATGGATGGATGATTGATGGATGGATGATTGATGGATGGATGGATGGATGGATGATTGATGGATGGATGATTGATGGATGGATGATTGATGGATGGATGATTGATGGATGGATGGATGGATGGATGGATGATTGATGGATGGATGGATGGATGGATGGATGGATGATGGATGGATGGATGGATGGATGATTGATGGATGATTGATTGATTGATGGATGATTGATGATGGATGGATGGATGGATGGATGGATGATTGATGGATGGATGGATGGATGATTGATTGATTGATTGATTGATTGGATGGATGATTGATGGATGGATGGATGGATGGATGATTGATTGATTGATGGATGGATGGATGATTGATGGATGATTGATTGATTGATGGATGGATGGATGGATGCATGGATGATTTGATTGATTGATGGATGATTGATGATGGATGATTGATTGATTGATTGATTGATTGATGATTGATGGATGGATGATTGATTGATGGATGATTGTTTGATGAATGGATGTTTTTGACAGAACTCTCTTCTGCTCACCAAAGCTGCATTTATTTGATCAAAAATACAGTAAAATGTGAAATATTATTCCAATGTAAAATATGTGAATATATAGTCAAGTGTAATTTATTCCTGTGATCAAAGCTGAATTTTCAGCATCATTACTCCAGTCTTCAGTGTCACATGATCCTTCACAAATCATTCTAATATGATGATTTGATGCTGTTTTTTCTTCTTCTTCTTCTTTTTTTTTTGCTGTGTTTCCAGCTTTTTCTTACACAAGTTTGATGACACATCAAAAAAGTTCCTAAAAAACGTTAACCAGCCAGTGCCCACATGTCAACAGCTTCACATCTTATCTGAATCACATGATCTGTTGTTGAAAAGTAGCTCAGCTCCAACACACTGTTGTTTTCATAAGTCAATAAGAACCAGATCTGAAAACTTGAATTTCCTCTTTCAGGGAGTATCGGCCGAAAGAGGATGTGAAATTTATGGATAACGGAACCAGAGTTGAAGCTGTCAATCCAAAAACGTACGTGTTTGAGCCTGACATGTCACGCGGCTCCGAGGACGACCTCGTCCGGACTGTCAACATCCCCGCTGTGGTGAGATTGTGAACTCTGACATATTAAAACCACAAAAATGAGAGTTTGACGTGTGAATCTCATGACACATTTCAGCCCAAAGTCAAAATAACAGTAATAAATTATATTTTGCATAAAGAAATGACGTCCGAGATGAGCTAATTCTCTCTGTGTGTGTGTGTGTGTGTGTGTGTGTTTTTGACCTCAGACTGTGATGGAGACATTCAAAGACAGCTTAGTCAGACGATTGATCGTTGACCTGATGATATCCAAAGGCGTGGGTGTGTTCGAGACGTTCAGGGTCGGCGCCCTGCTGTGGGGTTACGAAGACCCGCTGCTCAAAGACCTCAAAATCTTGAAGCCTGAGCTGGAAGACCACTTCGGACTTTTCTACAAGGTTAGTGGTGTTTGCAGTGTTGTGACCACAGGCTGTAAACAAAATATGGACGTAGTGTGCGTGATGTCACCCGTAGTGTTTCTGAAGAGCATTTTTGAAGACCAAAGTGGGCGGAGCCAGCCGTCGCCATCTCGCTGATAACCGAAAATGTGCAGTGGCGGATTAGCTGAGGTGACGTGACGCTAACAGACAGCAGACAAACGGCTAGCAGTGACATCAGCGGCAATCCACCTGTCACTCAAGTGGCCACGCCCTTAATTATGCAGAACTTCAAGGCTTGATATAATTTAAACGTTATTAAAAAAATGTGGGGTTTATGGGATTGAGTCTCTTCTGCAGCCGGTCTCTAGTGGCCAGTCCATGAACTGCAGTTTAGTGTACTCACACTAGCCAGTTTGAACCGTGCCCGAGTGCGTTTGACCACCAAAGCGCGGTTCGTTTGACTAGTGTGAGTGCTCCGAACCGTGCCCGGGCGCGGCTCGATTAGCCGGCCCTGGCCCGCTTGGAAGAGGTGGGCCAGAGCACGGTTCAGTTGGACTCGGGCGCGGTTCGCATGCAGTGTGAGCGCTAACCGTGCTGGACTCCATTGTGTTCAGTGAGAGCGCCGCTCTTCCTGTTTATCCTGAAACCGTCGCACCATAATGAAGTAAGCGTGCTCCGGCACGAATGCTGAAACCCTATGTGAGTGCAGGCCAGAGGGGGAGTGGGGAGGGGGGACAATCGTACTCGGGCCCGGTTCATGGCAACCGTGCCTAGTGTGAGTACACCCTAAGTCACTTCAGTGTTGATTCGAGAGAGGGACCGGAGGGTTGTCGCTGGGTTGTGGCTAGTGCTTGTTGAAACCTCTAATACTAATGCTAAAGTTCAGTCAGTGTCTGAAAGTTCCTCAAATCACTGTTCCTGTTTTGATGATTTGTAAATCGTCAATTGAGGATTTTAGCATTTTAGTAACTGTCCCTCCTTGGATGGTTTTATGCTTGTCTTTCATTTAAATATGTTTGATTTTAGGTTTAACACGGCTGTTCTAAAGGTCTTTTATTCAGCAAGGACACTTTAAATTGATCAAAAGTGACATTTATTGTGTTACAAAAGATTTCAATCGAATAAATGCTGTTCTTTTGAACTTTTGAACTGAAAAGGATATTATTATTATTATTATTAATAGGTAATACTATTACAGTATTACAGAAAAGGATAAAAGGAGTTACAACATCCATCCATGTTTCTACCCCAAACTTGCTAATTTAATTGGAATAGCACATCAAACATTTGTGAATAAAGCAGCGTTTCCATCCCATGCAGGGCTGTATTTAAAGGACAAGTTCGGTATTTTACACTTAAAGCCCTGTTTACAGATTGTATCTGATGAAATAGAACGGTTAAGATTAAAATTTGGACACATGCTGCTGTCCCGAGAATTTTAGGTTTATTTCGCTTCCCCCCCACACCCCCACAATGGTTGTCTATATGCACTGGAAGATTCCGTCCTAAAAACACATTAAACTTTCGTTTACAAAGACGTGAAACTCACCGAGTGGTCAGGGGGTGTTCACTGATATGTTCCATCAAAAATCGCTGAAAAAGATGCATTCCAACAGGTTTTATCGTAGTTTTTGTTAGTGGTGCAACGGATCATCATTGATCCGTGATCCGTTCGGATCAATATCTTCGGTTCGGCACTCACGTGATCCGCGGATTGATTTATGAAAAAAAAGTTGTGCGCATGTTCAGTCCACACACAGCGTGGTCATGGCGAGCGTTATGAACCGCAGAGAGCGTGACGCCTCATTCGCGCCGCAAAACCTCCAGACGTGCGTAAACGCGTCTTTACATTGACTTCACATTGAAATCACTCGCGCCAGACGCTCTATTCGCGTTTGGTGTGAACGCAGCATGGGTGACGGCGAGAGAGAGAGAGAAAGAGTGCCTGCGAGTGCGAGCGAGCAAGGTAATACGTTGTCAAATATGTTTAAACTTAAATGAACTACATATACAAGTAGTTATGTCTCTTTGTATTAATTTGTCCTGTTATTGACATAGGCCTAATGCACGTCATTGACAAAATGCGCAACCAGATGTTCGAATAATTTGAATATGTGTTTTTTAGAGGGAATATTCGAACGTCATTTTTGAGCAATTTTGACAGCCCTATATGACAGTGGAAACACATAAAGCATTGGTCCATGTTTAAAGGAAGGAGATGCCGTTTTATGTTGCACTTTAAGTTGTTTTTCATTAATTATGTTAAAAAGAAGATATTATGCCTTGTGCACTTTAAGTTGATTTTATATATTTTAATTTAATAATTTAAAAGTGTTAATAAAAATTTTTTTTTTTTTTTTTGCTGATCCGAAAAATGATCCGATCCGTGACTCTGATCCGAGAAACGATCCGAACCGTGAGTTTTTTGATCCGTTGCACCCCTAGTTTTTGTCCAACTCCATTGACTTGCTGTGAGACCGCAGCACCTTTACGATATTACTCCGCCGCTTCTTCTTCTGCTTCTTCTGTGTATTCAATGAAATGCCCGTGGTTTGCTTGCAATTGGCAAAGGTGCATTATCGCCACCAACTGGGCTGGAGTGTCTATTATTCAAGCACTCAACGGAAGAATCACGGGTGTGACGCGTTTGGCAAAATAGGTCCACAAAAGCGAAATAAACTTAAAATTCTCGGGACAGGAGCATGTGTCCAAATTTTTATCTTAACCGTTCTATTTCATCAGATACGATCTGTAAACAGGGCTTTAAGTGTAAAATACCGAACTTGTCCTTTAAGACAGTGTGGTGCCCCTGGGCACTATACCTCAAAGTATAGTGCCCACTATACATAGTAACATTAAAAGTAACGGTGCGTGTCCACTACAGCGGCAAAACTCCGCTCAGTGCCACTGGCAACGCTGTAACGTCTCCGCTTTGGTTGCGAGTGTGTTTAATCGAAGTTTTTTTCAACACACGGACAGTATGATCATCAGCGATGCACGCGATTACATTTAGAAATGGACAAGATTTGTTTCCAAATGCACCAAGCAAAGATCATTTCAATTTTATAAACTTTTATAAACCCAGCCAATATAATCACAATTAACACATCCCAAATAAAATCTTTAACACATACAACAACTGCAAAACCACTCAACTGACGTCTGTCCATTTCGGATTTAGATTCATTTTCTGTAGCCGTAAAAAAAAAAAAGACACATTTGCGCGTAGGTTGTGGACCAACTCAACTCTGACAGATTGGGGAGGGAGGGGGGGAGTGATAGTGGTCATGTAATCTTTATTTATTTATAATTTATTATTATTATTATTGTTGTTAAATTAGTGTTCATAAACGAGTTATGTATGGTCTTTCAAGAATTTCAAGTAAAAAATATAACAATTTACGAAAAATATTTTTAAAGCTTGTGTCATGTGGTGCCCCCCTAGTGGTTGTGAATGGTTGGTGCCCCTGGGCACTGGCCCAAGTGCCCTTATGGATAATCCGGCTCTGATCCCATGTGTTCAAGAGAACAAAATCGTCACTTCCTGGGAAATTGGCACAAAATATGAGTAATAAACTGTAAGTTTCTTCAATCGTCTGTTTTTCCCTCCATCATAAACGAGTGTGTCTCAGAGCGTCAGACGAAACACAGTAAACGCTGTCATGTTCTCTAGCGTTCGGATGCTGGTGTTCGGGAACACACTCGTGTGTGTGAGACGCTTCTGGAGGGAATTAACCCAAATCATTCTGATCACACACTTTGACTTTCAGAAACACCAAACCAACATCTGAGATACTGCGACGCCATTGGTCCACTGGTTAAAATTTATTAAATCCTAAAATTGTATAATTAAAACAAATAAATAATAAAAAAAAAAAAACTCAAAATAAAACACTTGCAAAATTAATAAAATCATAAAAAGTGTAAAATTAAAATAGATCAATAATTTTTTAATAAAAACCATCAAAATAAAACAGTAAAAATGAATTAAATCATAAAACGCATAATTATACTATAAATCATTTTAAAATAAAAACTATACAAATAAAACACACAAAAAATGTATTAAATCATAAAACAGTATAATTAATACAAATAAATCATTTTAAAATAAAAACCATCAAAATAAAACACTTACAAAATTAATTAGTGTAAAATTTAAATAAATAAATAATGTTAAAATAAAATGCACCAAAAATAAAACACAAAAAAATTATGAAATCATAAAAATGCATAAAACCTAAAAAACAAAAATGTAATTAAATGACAAAAGCACATAATGAATTAACCAAAAATGAAAACCAAAAATATAAATATAAAAGCTTCAAAATATGAAAATAACTATGCATCATGACTACAATAAACTATAAACTATAATAATAACTAGCTATTTTTCCATTCAAAGTTCAAAATTCACGAGAATTTCCCTAAAGTGCACATAAAAAAAGATGGATGGAAACATAGCTATTGATAATAATCATAAATGTTTATAAGCATCAAATCTTCATATGATAATGATTTGTGAAGGATCATGTGACACCGAAGACTGGAGTAATGATGCTGAAAATTCAGCTTTGATCACAGGAATAAATTACACTTTCATTTATAACTATATAACTATAAAACACTTTATAACTATAAAACACTTTATAACTATAAAAAAACACTGTATTTTGATCAAGTAAATGCAACCTTGGTGAGCAGAAGAGACTTTTGAAAATCTTACTGACCCCAAACTTTTTTGTGCATTATGTTGCTCTTATATATTGGCATTTGGATCAGCTATTAAAGTTCCCATATAGGTAGATATAGCTAATATTATTAATGCAACTGTACATGTTTGTCTTCATGTCTTTCATTCTCATGTCATTGATTGTGTTTCAGAAAAATGGCACAGATGACGGAGATTATGTGTTCTTCACGGGGAGGCAGAATTATCAGGACTTTGCTCGTATAAATGAGTGGAACGGACAGAGGTAAAATCAGCAGAAAAGTGAAGATTCATGAATGGATTTCAAACGAGCTGCACGATCAGCATGTGCTCAGAGAAGATTGAATTATGGATTATTTGCTCTGTTTGTCAGTGCGTTAGAGTGGTGGAGTTCAGACGAGTGTAACATGATCAACGGCACCGACGGAGCCTCTTTCCATCCGATCATCACAAAAACTGAGAAACTCTATATATTCTCCTCTGATCTGTGCAGGTGAGGACGCAGACCATTCATACACACTGATTTGAAAGTTATTAATACTTTTATTCATCAAGAATAAAAAACATTATAGTGTTACAAAAATTTCAAATAATGTTCTTTTGAACTTTTTATTCATCAAAGAATCCTGAAAAATAAAATTTTATCACAGTTTAAACAAAAATATGAACTGTTTTCAACACTGATAATAATCATACATGTTAATGAGCAGCAAATTATCATATCAGAATGATTTGTGAAGGATCATTCATGTGACACTGAAGACTGGAGTAATGATGCTGAAAATTCAGCTTTGATCACAGGAATAAATTACACTTTAATATATATTCACATAGAAAACAGATGTTGTACATTATAATAATATTACAAAATTTTTACTGCATTTTTTATCAAATAAATGTGCAGAAGAAACTTCTTTCATAAACCTTTAAAAAAAAAAAAAACGATCCCAAACGTTAGGAGTATAATAAATTATAAATAATAATACTAATCATAAATGTTGTATGTATGTATAATCTTAATATTTGATATATGGTTAATATAATATGATGAATATTAATGCATTTATTGACATTTGCCAAATCATGAATAAAAACAGACATATTAAATTATTGTAATTTTTGATTGTACGTTTTCTAGAAGTCATTAATAATATTTGCTGAGCTGCTGATTTAAAGTTTAGTTTAGAAAGACTCTTATTGATTCAGTATTGATCACATTGGGTCTGAACATGTGACTTGTTACACGGGTTAATCTGAAAGGTCTTTGCATCAGAAAAGGTTGAAGTGTGTTTTCATCGGGTCACGTGTAAATAGGTCAGATGTGGCATGAATCAGAGTCAGCTGATCACATGAAACACTATTCAGCAGTTCTGAAGTGATCTGCAAATATAAAAATGTGTTACATCACACTGATCACAGTGAAAGAAACCATGTTAAAGTTTATAGGGAAATTATAGTGACAAACAAAGCCGATAAAAATCTGAAAGTAGGTCAGCCTGACTCATAGCTTGTTTGACTCAGATGAACTGTAAAGCAGTTATAGTGCTAATTAACTGCATGTTTGAGTGTGTGTTTTGTGTTGACAGGTCTCTGTACGCTCTGTACGAGTCCGACGTGAGTGTAAACGGGGTTCCTGGTTTCCGTTTCGTTCCTCCCAGCGATGTTTTCGCTAATGTTACGATTAACCCAGATAACGCAGGCTTCTGTGTGCCGGAGGGAAACTGTCTCGGCTCCGGCCTCCTCAACGCCAGCGTGTGCAAACAAGGTCCGTGTTATTACCTTTATTTAACCAGAAAGAGAAACTTTTCCAAGAGCGTCCTGGCCATGACGGGCAGCAGCACAATTAACAAGGTTGCAGACATAAAAACATATAACATATAACATCAACATATAACATATAACAATTTATGCCGGTAATAAATAGTGAGTTACAAGGTCATAAAATATCAAAGTTTCATATATATTTATCACAAGCCTGCATACTTAAACGCCCCTTTTCCCAATTCAGTCCGGACTTGAGGGACAGATAAACTCACAGACACAGACTCGATCTCGGAGCCCTGAGAAGTAGTGATAGGTAGAAGGTTCCGTGACTTTGATTTTGCCCTGGAAAACAACATAAGTTTTGTTTTGTCGTCATTCAAAACAAGTTTTACATCGAACAAGGTACGTTGTACAGTATCAAAAGCAAGTTGTAGCTGACAAAGAGCTTGGTTTGGAGTTGATGCAGAGCAGTATATCACAGTATCATCGGCATAGAAATGAAAATTTGCGTTGGAGACATTTTGATCAAGAATGTTGATGTATAATATAAATAGGAGTGGTCCCAGCACTGACCCCTGGGGCACACCCTTGGATATACTAAGAGGGCTGGAAGTGAGACCATCTGCCTGTACACACTGAGATCTACCTGATAGATTGTTTTCAAACCAGCAGACTGTTTGTTCTGACAACCCGACACTGAGAAGTCTTTGTTTTAATATTGCGTGATCCACAGTATCAAAAGCCTTAGATAGGTCAATGAAAAGAGCTGCACAATGTTGTTTTTTATCTAAAGAGTCAATTAAATCATTTACTACTTTTAGGGCTGCTGTAGTTGTGCTGTGTTTTTTACGAAAACCTGATTGAAAATTAGACAAAATATTGTTGGTAGTTAGAAACTCTTTCAATTGTTCATTCACCAGAGTTTCCATAACCTTGGCCAGGACGGACAGTTTCGAGATGGGTCTGTAATTATTTAAATCTGTCGGGTCTCCCCCTTTTAACAGAGGAAGAACAAATGCAGATTTCCATGTAAGTGGAATTTCGTTCGTGTCCAGAGAGAGATTAAAAAGATAAGTCAAAGGCGGTGCAATAAAATCAGATGCTAACTGTAGAAAATAAGGCTCCAAGTTATCAGGACCAGCCGATTTCAGTAAAATAATTACTGACGCGAATATGACCATGAGTATGACCTTTAGGGTGACTCTGATGTGAAATGTTGAGGGAATCTGACCGTGTGAGTTTGACTGTTGTTCGCGACAGAGCGGACGCTGGACGGCCTGCTAACGTCTGTGTGTGTGTGTGTGTGTGTGTGTGTGTGTGTGTGTGTGTGTGTGTGTGTGTGTGTGTGTGTGTGTGTGTGTGTGTGTGTGTGTGTGTGTGTCTTCTCAGGTGCGCCCATCATCATGTCCTCCCCTCATTTCTACCAGGCTGATGACAAGTTTGTCCAGGATGTTTTCGGGATGAATCCCAAGAAGGAGGAGCACGAGACGTTCATTGACATCAACCCGGTACGTGTGTGTGACCGCCCTGAAGACCTCTGTCACGTAGAAATCCGCTGCACGCTCGCATGTGGGAAATAAAGGTCTTGATCATTTGATCAGGAATTTATATATTTAGCCTTCTGAAAGCAAAGTGCTGCATGGAGCCGCAACATCGCAACCAATCAGGATGCAGTCGATGCTTTATCCATGCAGTTGCACTTTTCCAGGAGAATTTCCAACTGTCTTCATGGGGGGGAAATTGGATGATGGATGGATGGATGATTGATGGATGATTGATGGGTGGATGGATGATGGATGGGTGGATGATGGATGGATGATTGATGGATGGATGGATGGATGGATGATGGATGGATGACTGAGAGATGAAAGGATGAATGACTGATGGATGGATGGGTGGATGGATGGATGGATGATGGATGGATGACTGAGAGATGAAAGGATGGATGATTGATGGATGGATTGGTGAATGGATAGATGGATGATGGATGGATGACTGAGAGATGAAAGGATGGATGATTGATGGATGGATTGGTGAATGGATGGATGATGGATGGATGGATGGATGGATGATGGATGGATGGATGGATGGATGGATGGATGGATGGATGGATGATGGATGGATGACTGCGAGATGAAAGGATGGATGATTGATGGATTGATTGGTGAATGGATGGATGATGGATGGATGGATGGATGGATGATGGATGGATGGATGGATGGATGGATGGATGATGGATGGATGACTGAGAGATGAAAGGATGGATGATTGATGGTTGGATGGATGGATGGATGGATGGATGACTGAGAGATGAAAGGATGGATGATTGATGGATGGATGATGGATGGATGACTGAGAGATGAAAGGATGGATGATTGATGGATGGATTGGTGAATGGATGGATGGATGATGGATGGATGACTGAGAGATGAAAGGATGGATGATTGATGGATGGATGAGTGGATGGATGGATGGATGGATGATGGATGGATGACTGCGAGATGAAAGGATGGATGATTGATGGATTGATTGGTGAATGGATGGATGATGGATGGATGGATGGATGGATGGATGGGTGGATGGATGGATGGATGGGTGGATGGATGATGGATGGATGACTGAGAGATGAAAGGATGGATGATTGATGGTTGGATGGATTATGGATGGATGACTGAGAGATGAAAGGATGAATGACTGATGGATGGATGGGTGGATGGATGGATGGATGGATGGATGATGGATGGATGACTGAGAGATGAAAGGATGGATGATTGATGGATGGATTGGTGAATGGATGGATGGATGATGGATGGATGACTGAGAGATGAAAGGATGGATGATTGATGGATGGATGAGTGGATGGATGGATGGATGGATGGATGATGGATGGATGACTGCGAGATGAAAGGATGGATGATTGATGGATTGATTGGTGAATGGATGGATGATGGATGGATGGATGGATGGATGGATGATGGATGGATGGATGGATGGATGGGTGGATGGATGGATGGATGGATGGATGGATGGATGGATGGATGGATGGATGGGTGGATGGATGGATGATGGATGGATGACTGAGAGATGAAAGGATGGATGATTGATGGTTGGATGGATGGATGGATGATGGATGGATGACTGAGAGATGAAAGGATGGATGATTGATGGATGGATTGGTGAATGGATGGATGATGGATGGATAGATTGGTGGTATAAATCAGTGACAGTATAAAGTTAATTATTTAATTTTAGATATAATTAATTTAATTAGTTGTCTTTACAATATCATATTTCATATTCTTCTCACACAATATTTCTTTACGGTGAACGTGATTTCACCAAGGTGCTTCAACATCAGTGTTATTCACCTATCATTTCCCTCTGATTTTAGGGAAAAGTTATGGGTAGGGGTAGGGGTAGGGGTAGGGGTAGGGTAAGGACTCAATTTTGGGACAGGAATGTTATTCCAGGATCAACAAAATATGTTGATCCAGGAACATGTCTTACTTGGCAAAATCAAGGTGACAATGAAATTGAAACATGAAAATACATAGATGCCTTTTTATATTGCACTTTATATTGCATATATCAGCACTACCATAAGAGGGCGCCGTCGCTCCACACTCAGGCTTCACTGAGACAGATTCTCTTTCATCAGAAACCTCATGTTTTCAACTGATAGCAATGCTACAGATCCAGAGTGAGTGAATGAATGAATGAATGAATGAATGACATCTGTAATTTCATTATTTACTGACAGAACAAACAAACATATTACTCTTCAGTCTGAGTCACTGGCTGATAAAGCCGATCATGTTGGGATGAGTTTATCTGATTTCCCAGTGAGTCCAGAGGCGTCCCACTTCCCGACAGCTAGTCAGTAATTAAACAGGTGGGGTTTTTCTTCTGGTGGGGGTTTGTTTAGTTTGTAATCAAAGAGTCTCTCCAAACCCTTTCTGTACAAAAAAGCCGCAAACATTTATTCAAGCTCTAGATCAAGTTAAAAAGTGCTTTTGCTGCAGGATCGGGATGGACGCGGATCAACGGGATAAAGTTTGCTGTAGGTGTGTTTTATGGTGTTTGTGTAGGTTCACTTGGAACAGATTCTACGCTATAAAACACTGGCGGTACCATGGTACAGTAACAGTATCAGATGTGTACCGTAGTACTGAATGATTACCATATTCACTGTTATTGTATTTCCTCTTTACTGAAGGATAGAAGTTAGGCTCAGGTTTTTGTCAATGCGCACGTGCCAAGAATCAGTTTTATATCAGGGAAGGTGCGTGTGGCTTTATGCAATGTTTTCTCATATCAGTACCCATCATGCCTTTTGCACACGGCACACACGTGTTGGCAGCATCCAGTGTGGGTGAAATGTTTTAAATGGGTCGCGGACAGGGCTTGATATTAACACCAAATGCGTGTGTGTTTCAGCAGCGTCGTGTAACGCAGTCACTCCTACTAGCCACTTTGGGAGGTTTAATTTTATATACAGTATATCTCCTAAATATACTTTTTTCAATTGTAGACTTTTAAAAAGGCATTTAAAATAATACACTAAGTGCAATTTAGTGTCAAAAATATAGTTTTTTGTCAACATAAAGCCACCTCTCAGTACTAAATTGAGCTCTTTTTCGCTGCTTATTGCGCTTAAATATTCAAAATAATGTCAAAATGCCAGTCTTGGCGAGTATTCATGTACATTTTAAGTGAAAGTAAACAGTTGAGAAAGAAAACGCATGTGTAACAATATATTGGATCTGTGCGTCAGGTCTTAAAGTGACAGCAGATTATGAAATATTGTAAAAAATATCTATATGGCAGTTTTTCCCCATGGTATTGATGTCAGAATTATGACACGCTAAATTTATAAATTATAAAACTAGATTTAAAATTATTTATTTAATTACTTTTTAGTAGGCTAAGTCTTTTATTTTGATGGTTATTTTAAAATTGTTTGTTTTAATAATGCATCTTTATGATTTAATAAATTTTTTGTATGTTTTATTTTGATGGTTTTTATTTTACAATTATTTGTTTTAATTTTTTTATGATTTAATTCATTGTCAGTAAGTGTTTTATTTTGATAGTTTTTATTTTAAATTCTCTATTTTAATTTTACATTTTTATGATTTAATTAATTTTAGTAAGTGTTTTATATTTATTTTTATTTGAAAATGATTTATTTAAATGATTTATTTACAATCTATTACAAACTAATTCACTTTTCATAAACTCACAAACGTAGTGTTGAATAATGTTAAGGAGTTGTAGGCGGTATTTGAGGGAACCTGATGTTGATTCGTGTGTGTGTGTGTGTGTGTGTGTGTGTGTGTGTGTGTGTGTGTGTGTTCTCAGCTCACGGGACTCTTGCTTCGAGGTGCGAAGCGTGTTCAGGTGAACGTCTACCTGCATCAGATCCCAGGCTTCAGGTGAGGACGAGTCTGATCACAAAACATCATGTTAGTACTGTTCATATTTCCCTTCAAAAAATCTAGACAAATCTAGAAACACAGTGGCTTTACACACGTTTGGTTTCCGACCAATCAGGGCAGAGCAGGCTCTGAGAGAGGCGGGGTTTAGAGAGACTGAATCTTCCAACGAACTGTTTTAGACACTTTGAGAAATGAGGTGATGTGCAATGGACATTATTAGAAAGTTAAAGTGTTTTTGACCTCTGATGCATGTAAAACTATTATATGAGACTTCACCACAACATTAGGAACCTAAGTTTGGTGTCATACATGTAAAACTTTGTTATTGTTTTTAGCTCCAGAACTACTTCTGATTGAGTAAGACATGTTTGTAGGGTTACATGAGCTCCAGTAAAACGAATCCATTACATAAGCCTCTCATGAACCCTGACCTGAAGTAGGTCACTCCGGCTGTAATGATTGACAGCTGCGTGATAAAGAGGATCGGAGTTATTTTAGGACACACTTGGTGTTACGGGTCGCTTTCAGAGTCTGTTCTGGGGTCCGGTGACGTGACCGAAGACACAACGCTGCCAAATGAGCCGACAGCTTGTTGGCTTGGTTTTGAAATGCGATACACTATCTGAGAGCCAAGCCTCCCAGCGCAGATAAATCATCCTCATGAGTGTGTGAACGGAAAACATCTCTGCACATCTATTATCATCATCATGACACATGGACATCGTGAACTGACTTCCTTCAGTCCCGTCGAGCTGATAATGCTCATCTGAGAGGAGCCGTGTTTCCAGACACCTATTCTTGTGCACATTTTGGGAAACTGCATTAAAAAATGCTGGATGAAAACGCCAAGATGCACATAATGTTCAATTCAAAACGTGCATAAAAAACTTGTGTGCTCAATTGAAGCGGATATATTTTTTATCTGATAAGAAGACATGCACATAAACTATGATCGAAACACTTTTAATGAATAAATCCCTTGATGAGCAACAAGTAACTCATGTGATTGGATAACTGGAGTAACCAGTGGACCAATGGCATCGCAGCATCTCAAATGTTGGTTTGGTGTTTCTGAAAGTCAAAGTGTGTGATCAGAATGATTTGGTGTAATTCCCTCCAGAAGCGTCTCACACACACGAGTGTGTTCACGAACACCAGCATCTGAACGCTAGAGAACATGACAGCGTTTACTGTGTTTCGTCTGACGCTCTGAGACACACTCGTTTATGATGGAGGGAAAAACAGACGATTGAAGAAACGTACAGTTTATTACTCATATTTTACACCAATTTCCCAGGAAGTGACGATTTTGTTCTCTTGAACACATGGGATGGAAACGCTGCTTTATTCACAAATGCGATTCAAAATATTTTTTATATTTTTTTATATATTTTTTCATTTCATTTTGTGCTTTTGTCTTTTTATTACTTTTTATTTTTTTAGGTTTGAGGGTTAATATATTTCGATGGATTTAAAAAAAAAATGTATGCATTTTTATGATTTAATATATATTTTTATTTTTATGTTTTTAATTTTAAGATTATTTATTTGTTTTAATTATGCATTTTTATGATTTAATTTATATTTAGTAAGTGTGTATTTTGATGTTTTTTATTTTAAAATTATTCATTTATTTTAATTGTACATAATTTTGAATTAATTAATTTTAATGTTTTATTTTGATGGTTTTTATTTTAAAATAATTAATATATTTTAATTTTACATTTACAATCTTTTTCAATCTAATAAGCTTTTCATAAAATCAAAAACCTATAGTATTAAATAATGTTAGCGAGTTGTCAAATAGCGATTTTATTTTTATTTCACTTTTAGTTTTTATTTATTTCCAGTGAATAATTTTACTGATTATTTCAGTTTATTCCCAATGTAGCATTTCTAATTTTCGTTTAGTTTAAGTATATTTTCATATATTTTATTTTATTTCATCTTTCTTTCAGGTAACAGAAACGTTTTCAATAGTTTTAGTGAACGATAATAACCCTGATATGTGTCTGTCATGCATCAAATATTGCATTAATCTCTATATTAGTGGGTCTAAACATCTTCACATATTCTTGACATATTTCCTTCTTTTGGTTTGCAGTCAACCTGGGAAAATCCGGACGTTGGTGTTTCCAGTGATGTACCTTAATGAGGTAAAGTTTGACTAAATCAATATCTCCACCAGGCTTTTATAGGATGTTGAGGTTGTTTACATGTTAAAACCTGTTTTAGACATGAGAATCTGAGCCGTCCTGCTGGATGATTTTAACAGACGGGTTATCAAGCTTCAGAAGAAACTCTTCCTGGAAGCTTATCTCAGTTTAAACTGCTTTGAGCTCGTGTGTGTGTGTGTGTGTGTGTGTGTGTGTGTGTGTGTGTGTGTGTGTGTGTGTGTGTGTGTGTGTGTGTGTGTGTGTGTGTGTGTGTGTGTGTGTCAGAACTGAAGCTGAAGGAATCGGCTTCTCTTCCCAGGAGAACGAGAGACTCTTAGAGAGATTTTCATCACTGTTGCTTTGTTGAGATGCACAATTATGAAAGGTGTGATGGACAAACCGTCCAAACATGATGCAAAATAAATATTTACACAAGCCATGGAAGAGTAAAGAGACAGAGAGGGTTGTGGTTGCATCAGTTTCTCATACTTAAACTCATGTGTAGAAATAAAGATATAAACCAGTTGCTCTGAATAAAAGTGCTGATAATGAGAGAAATCTCGATCATGATCAATATCACACAAATAATTATGATTAATGATTTAATTCTGTTTTATTTGTCTGTTTTCTGTCATAATATAATATAGGGTTATTATCGTTAACTAAAACTATTAAACACATTTCTGTTAATAGAAATAAAGCCTGAATAAAATAAAATAAAATAAAATAAAATAAAACATAAATATTAGATGGAAAACTTAAACTAAACAAAAATGAGAAATGTTGCCTTGGCAATAAACTGAAATAATCAGTAAAATTATTAACTGGAAATAAATAAAAACTAAATTAATAATAAATCTAAATAGCAATATTAAATAAAAACACACAACGAAATGACAAAAAAAATAATTAATTAAATAAATAAAAATTACCATGAAAAAATAAATAAAAGCTAATATAAAATATTAATGAAACTATAATAAAACTAAAATCAAAACAAAAATGTCACTGAGTATAATATAATATAATATAATATAATATAATATAATATAATATAATTAATATAATATAATATAATATAATTAAACCCAAACAGCCTTCATTTCAAATAAAGGAAGACCTTTGATGACAATCTTTGTGTATTTATTTTATGATCTTTAACATGAAACATGATATTGTGCATATTATGCCATGTCTTTAAGGCAAAATGTGATGGAAATTTAAACAACATAATTATTGTGGTTATCTCAGATGATCAGACATCAGGAATCACGACAGCCTAAACTCAATTCTGTGGATGGAGATCTGAACTCATTGAAGTTATTTTTGAGTTTCAGTGCGTTCACATCCCAGGATGAAAGTGTGTGTCTCCTCTGATCTAGTAAACGCTTCCTCCTGTTCTCCAGAGCGTGGTTATTGACGAGGAATCCGCCAAGAAGCTGCAAGTGGTGGTTACCGAGGCTAACGTGATCGTCAACATCCCCTTCATAGTGATCAGTGTGGGCATCTTACTGGGCGTGATCTTCATCGTGCTCATGTGCCGGCAGCAGCTGCCACAGGTGATGTCACTTCCTGTGGTGCACTCTCACTGAAATAAAGCTGCAATAAAACAAGAAATAAAATAAATAAATATTGGAATAGGTTTTACAAGACAATACAAAATCAGAATTTCACGTTTATTTCAATGTGTTACTGAAAATTCTAAGTTTCTACACCAAATTATTTTTAGTGTAACTGAAATAAAACTGAGATAAGTACCAAAAAAAAAAAAACTTAAAAATGTAACTACAATTTTAATCTAAAATGTAAAACATTAACATTTATATTATATTATATTATATACACTTAGTTAGTATAATATAATACAATAATATATGGGCTAACAAATCGAGTTTGTGTTTATATAATATATGTGTGTAGACACAGACACAGACACACACAGACACACACACACACACACACACACACACACACGTGTGTGTGTGTGTATATATATATATATATATATATATATATATATATATATATATATAATGTAGTAATAATAATAGTGTGTATACATTATTATAATATATAATTATAATAATATATATACACACACATATGTTATATAAACAACATTTTCTGTTAGGTGTGATTAATCGATTTGACAGCCCTAAAATATAATATGATAAATAAAATATAATAATATAATATAATAATAACGTGTGTGTGTGTGTATATATATATATATATATATATATATATATATATATATATATATCATTATAATTATATATCATAATAATATATACACTATATTATTATTACATCATATATATATATACACACACACATTATATAAACAAGCTTTTATGTTAGATGCGATTAATAGCAATATAATATAATATAACACGGGTCACTTACAAATTCATAAACGGATGCAGTAAAAATGGGGTAAAAAGAAAAGTTGACAAGTGAGTAATTTGGAGCGCTTACATAAACAGCATTAATGCTTCATAGATATTGCACATTTCATTTGAAACTTAGGGAAACTCCAGTCACATTTCATTATAATAGAGTTTGATGTTAGAATTGGCTTGGTTGAGTGAATGCCAGGTTGAGGCTACACAATATTTGTGTCTGTTATGACCGTCACTGACTGATAGTGACTGGAGTGTGGTGACCTGTCATAACAGTGATATTCTAATACAGACAAATATTGGGTCATTTTAATCAGATCCATTCGTTGAACTGCCGTTGCTGATTAAAGTCTTTGTGTTTGATGTGTTCTTCTAGAGCACTGCGGCCGAGCGCCAGCCCCTGCTTTCATCATAACTCCCAGACGTGGCCATAAACCGGACGATATCAGGATGAACTAACATTCGCTTAGACTTCGAGGAGGATTTGGTTTTCACACGGCGAGGGTCAAAGGTTGAAGGAGCAGAGACTGACGGCTCAAAGTGCGAAGTGTGTGTCGGGTCCGCCTGGCTGTCGGATCCATCGCCCGGGTTGTGGTTTTAATGCCATTTCATTTTAGATGATTGAGGATCATAGAGCCAAAAAGTGCAGGTGCCTCCAAATTAGCCAGTTTACGAGTTTTATGTTATGAAAATAAATCAGAAAACACTAATGGAGTGGCAGTGATGCAACACATTACACATCACAGGTATTGATATGAGATATCATACACATCACCACAGACAACAACTAGTATTATTAATACGCTGATGCAATTCTTGAACATGAGCTCATCTGCCAAATAAACTGACAGTGGTGCCGATATCAGTACTAATGTAAGTTATAGTCTGTGTATTTACAGCCAATAACGTTCAGGATCATTGTGTGTTTTAAAATTCTGCTGCTGACCAAATTGTCACTATCTTTGATTTGGTGCAGTGATGTATTTGCACTAAGTCTGTTTTCACGTCTGCCATATTAAGTGATTTTCTTTGATGCAAACCAAGATTTTGATGGTGCAGAATGTTTTTAGAGTCGATTTATAACATGAATATACAGTAAACCAGGACAGTTAACAGGCTGAATGTTTCTGACTTGCCACTAAAAGAATTGATAACCTTGATCACTGATTTGAACTCTATACGCAACTTGTTTTCAGTGTTTCATAGTTTCAACAGCACAGTATTACTACAGCTTCGAGACAGTTCAGCTTGAACTCAGTAACCGTCTCAATATTAATTTAGTTAATTTACATGCACTGATCAGTTTTAATCTGATGTTTATTAAGCCTCATGTCCGCTAGGTTCACTTTATCTGTTATTGTAATGCATAATGTTCAGGTGTTTGGTGGCTGGAGGTTGTGGTGTTTTTTAGGTTTGAAAAGGGCCGAGGGTTTACTAGTTGTTTAGTTTTGCTGAATTTAACAATATTACAACATGATCTGAAACTGTGGTCTGATTTCAGTTTTACTTTACCTGAAACGACCTTCAGTCTACTAGGGTCTATCCCGGACGAGCCCCCAGATCCGTCAGATAAATTTTCAGGTGACGTAAACGTGCAACAGCAACCGGCGTTTACTTTATGGAAATATTAATTAAAGCTCGTAACTATAATTGTGAAATAATCATGTCAAATGTGCTTATGAATTAAGACCCAGTGATGAAGACAACAACAGCTGTTTTAGGTTTATAAAAGGAATGTTAATGATTCAAGTTTTTAAAATAATTGTTTTATCAATTTATTTCATCATGTGAGCATTTTAGTTTGTTTTTCTTAAAAAAATGTATTGCACTATCAATGTAACAAGTTAATGAGACAAACAATAAAACATTTTAACAAAATAAAAAGCATGTCACACTATCTCACTTTATGTGTCTGATATTTACAAAATAAATAAAATCCTAATTTTTCTGGAAGATGCACATGAAAATAAAATACATTTGCTACAGATTATTTTGCTATATATGATTGTATTTTATCAGATCAAACATGGGCCTCATTGAATCTGAATCAGAAACTAAGCATGCAAAGTTAATATTTTACTCGTTATCAAGATATGCACAACGCTGTTAATGGTGGCTGATGATGAAACTGGAGTTCTTGGCATGTTCCTGAGTTTCTGAAGGATTGAATCTGTCAAGAATATTGTCATATTTCACTCCAAAATCAAAATAAAGAAATGAGAAGTAAAAAAGTTTATGATTTTTTGATTTTGGAGTTTAATATGACATGTACATTTCTTGGAGAGATTCACCTGAATACAGTTCATGTAGGTCTGACAGTCTTTAGATGTTAGATGTAGGTCCTGATGTTTGAGAAATAGGATATTTTCGCCATTTTGTTTTCCATAATTTGAATTTGGCGCCAGAATCATCACGTCACTCACGCCAGTTGAGCTTTATTAAAGGAGCATGTGTGTTTCCTGGAAGAGAGGAAAGGGTTGGTAAGTTAAACTTAAACACCCACACAAAAATATGATGACAATCATAATAAAGCAAATATGAAATGCGTATGAAAAATTCCCACTAATGCTGTGTAGCATAATGTTAGCTGATTGCTCCGGAGTTGCTGATTCACGCAGCGGTTAAAGTTTTCTCTGATAAACTCTTAGTCTTATCTGTCTTTTAAAGGGTTGAGGTTGAGGTTTCTGTGTGAAAGTGTGTTTTTGTGATTAGGGCTGTGTGTCGATACAACTAAAAAGCATTATTTCGCGATTAATTCGCGTTTCTTAGAGCGCCGACAATTCCTCGTGAGGCGCCGTAGACGCATGACGAGGCGAAAACGCGATTCCGTTCAGGTGAAGCTTATCTAGTCACAATCTACATTATTTTAGGTCCCCTTAGTAAATATTAACACCTCTTTTAAAAAAGAAAAACATCTTTTATCACAATGAAATGAAAATATAGGTGCATTTAAATCATTTATCTTCTGTGGTTTGAATGGATTTTTTTTTTTTTATGTCGAAGTGACAGCATTTATTGGAGGATTTGTGCACTTTATGTTGACGTCCTCATGTCAACAAACTGTCAATTTTTCATTGAGCAATTACTTTAACCGTTTACAAAAATCATGTCTGCCAAACAAACCTAGAAATACTTTAAACTACAACAAGCATATTCGGCAACACTTTATAATAAGTTCTTATTTGATGCAGCATTTATTCATAATATTAGTTATTAATATTTGTTGTTCATACTATAGCATATCTCAGTGCATTAACTAATATTATGAGTTTTAGAAATGTCAGTAAATGTTGAAATGAACATTAAGATTAATGATCTAAATGCTGCAGAAGTTTTGTTTAGGCTATTGTTCGTTCATGTTAACTAATGTAGTCAAACTAATGTTAACAAATCGATCCTTAATGCAAAGCGTTATTGCATATCAGTATTAAGTTTTTGGTAACACTTTACAATAATTTTCTGTTTGTTAATATTAATTAACTGCATGAATTAATCTTAGTTAATATTAATTTTCTAATTATACATTATTAAAATCAAGTTGCTCATATTATTTAATGTATCTGATCTAAAATGAACTAACAATAAACAGTTATGTTTTTTATTGACTAACATTAACAAAGACGAATAAATAAAGATTAATGCATTAACTAATGGGACCTTATTGTAGTGTTACCATTTATATGACTAATTTCCAGCATTCAATAAGTATTTTAAAGGGATTAAATGAACAATAAACAACAACAATTTTAAGAACAATAGAAACGTGCATATAGTTAAACTTTTAATGCATTTTTGGGCCCTTTTAATGCTTCACCTGCAGTAGTTTGTTCCACACTCATAATGATCTCTGCATCCAGAACCCACGGGTTTCAGAGTGTTCCATCGCCATAGTAACGAGCGTTTGGCCCGATGGATCAGTCCAGTTGCCCAGTCAGAATCTACGGGTGCCGACTGGACCTGCGGACAGAGAGAGGCAACCTGTCAATCACATGAGGTCAGCCAATAGCAAACCACAACCATCCAATCAAGTCCACACAGACCAAATCAAGCCCCGCCCCCTACATTTGTTCTTGTTTGAGAAGCGTTTCACTCGGATATAGTGAAGTGCCTCATGGCACTTTCAGTTCACTGACATCCAGAGATGAAGGTTATTTATTAAACATCACAATATCACGGCGCTTTGAAGGATGATAAATGTCCCGAATTGACAAATTTAGACTTTTGAGCAACTATAGGCCTAAATTTAGAAAGTCGACAAGGTCGTTCCAAACATTGTGCAACTGCTGACAATGATTGACCGAAGCCTTCGGATCCTCATCGGCGTGTGTTTTACTGTACAGAACAAACCAAGCCTTTTAGTTCTCATGCACAATCACAGGAAACCGATGAGAACAGATCCGTGTTTTTCCAGCTGGAGGAAACATTCACGTGCAGATAACGAGATGATCCGGTTACATTTGCAACTTAACATCTCGACTGACGGATGTGAAGAACATTTGAATAGTTGTTCCATTATAAAGATCCTTTTATGGATTGAAAAGGTTGTTAAAGGTTCTTAATGGAACCATCGATGCCCATAAATAACCTTTATTTTTATTTTTTTTGAGTAATAACTTTAACTCTTTACAAAAACCATTCTTGTCATTGTCTAAATTGATCACGTTTGGTAAAGTTTGTTTTCAGCGCTTAATTGAAGCTTGTCACAAATTAAGGCTATAAAATAACATGATAAAGGTAAATTACGGATCCCTAAAGGGACACAGTGATAAAAAAAATATGAGATGGGAGGAAAAATGATCCTGCCATTTCAATGATATTTGAAAATAGTTTTTTCCCCTCCAATAATTCCATATGTTTTCCCACCATCATGTCCCTTTAGGGGTTCCGTAGCTTTTTTTTTTCCAATTTTAGATGATGCCTTTATAATTTATGATTTAATCAGTCCCACAGTTGATAGTGAAGCTTGTCACAAATTATGGCTATAAAATAACATGATAAAAGTAAATTATCCGTAAGTACGGAATCCCTGAAGGGACATGGTGATACAAAAAAAAATTAGATGGGAGGAAAAATGATATGTTTTTGCGTTCTCTCGCGAAAGCATTGAAATGTTTTTTTTCCTCCCATTCCCTTTTTTCCCCCACCAATTATAAACCATTATACCATTATGTCCCTTTAGGGGCTCCGTAGCTTTACATTCTGTGCCCAAAAAATGTGCACCTTTTAGATGATGCCTTAATAATTTCTGATTTAAGCATTCCCCCAGTTGATAGTGAAGCGCTGTACCTGCAAGGCCAAGAGAGAGAGCAGCAGGAGGACGAGCAGGCGCTGGTTTGCTGTGATCATGTTCAAGGTCTTCCAGTGAGATCGTGATTGAGCCGGACGCTGTTTATATCAACGGCTGATAACAGTATCAGAGATCAATGATCAGCGGACGCTTTAATCACAGGAATTAGGGCGACTCCACGTCTACAAGGGTAACGGGACCTTTTATCAAACCAAAACTACAGTAAGTGAGGTGGAAGAGCAGATTAAAACATGAGCCCTGCTGAGATCAGACTAATCAAATATACGACTGAGTTTCCTGATATTCTTGTGTTCATTCGTGTGTTTACCTGGTCAATGTCCAAGCTGAGCTCTTCCCAGAGGATTCCCAATCCCTATAAAGAATCCGCATTTAGAGGAACACACACATATAATGTAAGTCTGGAATGATGATGTGATGAAAATGCGACACAAATTAAACCTTTTTTGTCCTGGGATGCTAATTATAGCCTTGAAGTTTTGTAAAGTAATTAATATGGCAGTTTATTTAGTAACCCTTTACGATAAGGTTCAGCTTGTTAACATTATGAACTAACAATGAGAAATATTTCTAAAGCATTTATTTATCTTGATAAATGTTAATTTCAACATTTACTAATATATTATTGAAATCAAAAGTTGTATCTTTTAATATTATTTCATTGACTTGAGCTGATATGAACTAACAAAACAGTTTTATTTTTATTAACTGACATTAACAAATATTAATAGAGACTGTAACAAATGTGTTTCTCATTTTTAAAGGTATTAACGAATGGGACGTTATTGTAAAGTTTATATTCGATTAATTTTCAGTATTTAAGAAGCCTTTCCGAATGATTAAATGTTTTTAAGATCACATTAGAAACATATATTTAGCCCATTTATCATATATGTCTTATCATAATAGAGTCAATAGAAGAATTTAAAGTACAAAGGGGGAAACGATGCCAAAAAAAGAAGTAATTTTCACTTTCTTTTACTCCATTACTGAGTCATATTGAAATACATAAAAAAGAGCCAATAATAAGTCACAACTAGCATTAAAATGTGTTTTTGTTGCTGATGTTTGAGCATTTGCTTCACCTGTCCAGCAGAGGGCAGTGTTCTCCAGCTCATTCACTACCCTCTTCATTCCTGATCATGATGATATTTACACATATTCTCTTCATTCCTGTTCATGATGATATTTACACATATTCTCTTCATTCCTGATCATGATGATATTTACACATATTCTCTTCATTCCTGATCATGATGATATTTACACATATTCTCTTCATTCCTGATCATGATGATATTTACACATATTCTCTTCATTCCTGATCATGATGATATTTACACATATTCTCTTCATTCCTGTTCATGATGATATTTACACATATTCTCTTCATTCCTGATCATGATGATATTTACACATATTCTCTTCATTCCTGATCATGATGATATTTACACATATTCTCTTCATTCCTGATCATGATGATATTTACACATATTCTCTTCATTCCTGATCATGATGATATTTACACATATTCTCTTCATTCCTGTTCATGATGATATTTACACATATTCTCTTCATTCCTGTTCATGATGATATTTACACATATTCTCTTCATTCCTGATCATGATGATATTTACACATATTCTCTTCATTCCTGATCATGATGATATTTACACATATTCTCTTCATTCCTGATCATGATGATATTTACACATATTCTCTTCATTCCTGATCATGATGATATTTACACATATTCTCTTCATTCCTGATCATGATGATATTTACACATATTCTCTTCATTCCTGATCATGATGATATTTACACATATTCTCTTCATTCCTGATCATGATGATATTTACACATATTCTCTTCATTCCTGATCATGATGATATTTACTCATATTCTCTTCATTCCTGATCATGATGATATTTACACATATTCTCTTCATTCCTGATCATGATGATATTTACACATATTCTCTTCATTCCTGATCATGATGATATTTACACATATTCTCTTCATTCCTGTTCATGATGATATTTACACATATTCTCTTCATTCCTGATCATGATGATATTTACACATATTCTCTTCATTCCTGATCATGATGATATTTACACATATTCTCTTCATTCCTGATCATGATGATATTTACACATATTCTCTTCATTCCTGATCATGATGATATTTACACATATTCTCTTCATTCCTGATCATGATGATATTTACTCATATTCTCTTCATTCCTGATCATGATGATATTTACTCATATTCTCTTCATTCCTGTTCATGATTATATTTACTCATATTCTCTTCATTCCTGATCATGATGATATTTACACATATTCTCTTCATTCCTATTTATGATGATATTTACACATATTCTCTTCATTCCTGTTTATGATGATATTTACACATATTCTCTGGAATGATAGAACTGCATCACTGCACTGTGGTTTTGCTTTAATCTTTTGTCTTTACGTTTAACAGATTCTGGCCAAGACAAGTCTTACTGCTGCTTTTTATTTAACATCTAAGTAACAAGGAACTGCATGTTTTCACATAAATGTATAATTTTCCTATAATAGAAATTAGGGATGCACGATATATCGACCACCAAATCAATATCGGCTGATATATGTTCATTTTTAATGTTATCGTTATCGGCCTGATAAGAACATTTCTCAGATATATTAAAGCTGATAAAATAATGGATAATTTCCTTCAGCTGAGACACTTCAGATGTTCACTGTTCGACATGATAGGTTTGAATTTCTTGAAATATTATTGGAATTGGAAAAATACAGTTCAGTTCAACATGTGCAGCGCAAGTCTGTCATATCGGCTACATAAAATCATAATGAGAACGTTATAATTGTGCGCTTGGGACATGGATTCTAATCTTTTTTTGTAATCGGGCTCTCAAAAATTATATAAAAATTTGGATTTGTATTTATCGGCCGGTATATGGTCTCACCGTTAAAATCCATCTCCAAAGAACACAATTAATGTTATGATTTTATGTAGCTGATATGACAGATTGCGCTGCACATGTTGCACTGAATTGTACTTTCCTTTTTTGAAGTGATTTTAATCATATTTTAAGGAATTCAAAATCATCATGTTGAACAGTGAACATCTGAAGGAAATAATACACTATTTATCTAGCCTGGTTAAAACCAGACCATTCTCAGTAGTAACTGAGTTATGGTCTGGCAAAGCTTCATTAATAACTCATTTCCAAAGTGGCGTCACCAATGGACGTCGCTGAAATGCCTCTGGGCGCAATTGGATAGACCTAAAACCAATCAGAGCGATCGTCATCGTGTAAAGCCATATGTTGCGTCCAAATTCGCTTAAGTTACACTACGCCATAAAAGTATGTACTCTTTTTGTGAAGAAAAGGTATTTACTTTTGAATGTGTAGCAAAAAAGTAGGCAAGCTTTGGGACATACTACTTCGTCATCTTTATCGGACGGATCTGTTGCGTGCATCCTGCCACGTAAACTGCCCTGTCAATCATCTTGTCACAGTTAAAATCCTCTATTAAATCTCATTTAATTTCCTACCGTTTCGGAGAGAAATGTAGCAGCACGTTCATCTGCCAGTGGGTCTTTCATGGAGACTGTCCTCATATGTTTGCAATTTGAATATAATAATGCATTTAAAAGTTGGTGCGCTTCACCAACGGACGTCGCTCAAATGCCTCTGGGCACAATTGGATAGACCTAAAACCAATCAGAGCGATCGTCATCGTGTAAAGCCCGCCCCAACGTTTCTGATTGGTGTTGCGATTTCGAGGGATTAGAAATGGGCTTGAATGAGCTCTTTGCCAGACTACTGTAGAGCAAATCTAAATTTGCCGGAAGTTGTCTGGGTTTTCCCAGGCTACTATTTATCAGCTGTATCGGGCAAATATTCTTATTGGGCCGATAATGATAACATTATTAACGAACATATATCGGCCGATACCGATATATCTTGCATCCCTAGTTAAAGTGGGTCATTGAATGTCAGCATTAAAGACACTGGTAAATAAAGTGAGATTAAATGCATGTGTTATTTAACATGTTTAATTATTGCAGGTTAATCTGAGTTTGCCAGATTTCTCTCATCATGGGGGGGAAAGGTGAGCCGTCAGTCAATACATGAGTAACTTGCGTTACTTATTTGAAAACGTAACTCACATATTTTATTGTAACTGTAACTTTGTGCTGTTATTAATGAAGTACTGTCTAATTTAGATGCTGCTGGTCCAGACACGCCCCTCACTGAGAGCTCAGTGCTATTAATTATGGGCTGCATGGAGGTCCTGGGTAACCATGGTAACGGGTTTCCTGGTGCTCGGGACTGATAACCCGTGAAGAGGAAGTTCTCAGTTCTGCTGCATCACATGATCTCAGAGAGTTCAGGTAAAGGGTAACCGTGTCGTGTGTGTGTGTAGATGGTAAACCTCATTCTGTGAAACTGCACGAACCTTCCCACCAAGGAGAAACACTGAGATTCATCCTGTCAGAGTTATTTATAGTGCACTTTTCACAATATACATTGTTTCAAAGCAGCTTTACATAAAATCATGATGTTGATATTTGTAATATCTTAATGTCTTTATAACATCTTACAGTATCAGTGTACTGTACGCTGGAAAAGTAGGATATATATATATATATATATATATATATATATATATATATATATATATATATATATATATACACAGTGGGGAGAACAAGTATTTGATACACTGCCGATTTTGCAGGTTTTCCCACTTACAAAGCATGTAAAAGTCTGTAATTTTTATCATAGGTACTCTTCAACTGTGAGAGACGAAATCTAAAACAAAAATCCAGAAAATCACATTGTATGATTTTTAAGTAGTTAATTTCCATTTTATTGTTAATTTCCATTTTATTGCATGACATCAGTATTTGATCACCTACCAACCAGTAAGAATTCCGGCTCTCACAGACCTGTTAGTTTTTCTTTAAGAAGCCCTCCTGTTCTCCACTCATTACCTGTATTAGCTGCACCTGTTTGAACTCGTTACCTGTATAAAAGACACCTGTCCACACACTCAATCAAACAGACTCCAACCTCTCCACAATGGCCAAGACCAGAGAGCTGTGTAAGGACATCAGGGATAAAATTGTAGACCTGCACAAGGCTGGGATGGGCTACAGGACCATAGGCAAGCAGCTTGGTGAGAAGGCAACAACTGTTGGTGCAATTATTAGAAAATGGAAGATGTTCAGGATGACGTCAGTCTCCCTCGGTCTGGGGCACCATGCAAGATCTCATCTCGTGGGGCATCAATAATCATGAGGAAGGTGAGGGATCAGCCCAGAACTACATGGCAGGACCTGGTCAATGACCTGAAGAGAGCTGGGACCACAGTCTCAAAGAAAACCATTAGTAACACACTACACCGTCATGGATTAAAATCCTGCAGCGCACACAAGGTCCCCCTGCTCAAGCCAGCGCATGTCCAGGCCCATCTGAAGTTTGCCAATGACCATCTGGATGATCCAGAGAAGGAATGGGAGAAGGTCATGTGGTCTGATGAGACAAAAATAGAGCTTTTTGATCTAAACTCCACTCGCCGTGTTTGGAGGAAGAAGAAGGATGAGTACAACCGCAAGAACACCATCCCAGCCGTGAAGCATGGAGGTGGAAACATCATTCTTTGGGGATGCTTTTCTGCAAAGGGGACAGGACGACTGCACCGTATTGAGGAGAGGATGGATGGGGCGCGAGATCTTAGCCAACCCTCAGTAAGAGCATTGAAGATGGGTCGTGGCTGGGTCTTCCAGCATGACAACGACCCGAAACACACAGCCAGGGCAACTAAGGAGTGGCTGCGTAAGAAGCATCTCAAGGTCCTGGAGTGGCCTAGCCAGTCTCCAGACCTGAACCCAATAGAAGATCTTTGGAGGAGCTGAAAGTCCGTATTGCCCAGCAAAAGCCCCGAAACCTGAAGGATCTGGAGAAGGTCTGTATGGAGGAGTGGGCCAGAATCCCTGCAGTGTGTGCAAACCTGGTCAAGAACTACAGGAAACGTATGATCTCTGTCATTGCAAACAAAGGTTTCTGTACCTCATATTAAGTTCTGCTTTTCTGATGTATCAAATACTTATGTCATGCAATAAAATGCAAATTAATTACTTAAAAATCATAAAATGTGATTTTCTGGATTTTTGTTTTAGATTCCGTCACTCACAGTTGAAGAGTACCTATGATAAACATTACAGACTTCTACATGCTTTGTAAGTGGGAAAACCTGCAAAACCGGCAGTGTATCAAATACTTGTTCGCCCCACTGTATATATATATATATATATATATATATATATGCTTTACATGAGTGTACTATATGTATGTACACATGAAAAGTAGGAAATATGCTACTATACTGTATATCCAACTTTTAATAGCTTATTATATAGTTTTTGTCAATTTAACAGTTAAGCAGTTAAGATTTGCTATATAGTATAAGCTTAACATGAGTATATCCAGGTAAGGTTGGATACACTTACAGTGTTCGATATCAATTAATTTGTTAATTAATTTGAGTTATTAATTCATTATCTGGTAATATTGAGAATTGTGAAACGTGAGGTTTTGTTCAATTATAGAATATAATGAATGTTCCTTTTTGCTCTTCCAGTAACATTAATATAATGTTTTCTGGTCTTTATTAATGTTCTCAAAACGTTCAAACAAAAACATTATCTATACATCATTCATGGAGCGTAATATTTTTTCTGAAACGTTTAGTTGGATGTTCATCTAACGTTTTTTTTAAAATGTTACTTGTTTCAGAACTTTTAGAGATGCATTAAAAAATGAAGTTTTCAAAACGTAATAATAACGTTAGCAAAACAGTCTTAGAACTAGCCGAAAGCAGATCAGAATAACCGTGAGCTCATGTTTAGTGTTTTTGTGTTCACCACAGCACTCTGTATATATATATATACATCTTTGTCTTTACATACTAACTTGGCGTTCCCATCATTGTTTTTCTGAATACCGGGAAGCGCTTCCCAAAATCAACCCCCAGAAACGCTGGACCCCTCAGAAGCCCGAGTGTGTGTGTTTGTGTGTTTAGTGTCTGGGATTGTAGGGAATAGAGACATTCCTGTCCTGGAAAACTCCTCTCACTGCTGTAGAAAGACGGGTTAGTCCTATAAATGACGTGAACACACGGGCCCCTGTTTGTTTCATGTATCTCATCTGGGCCCCTAAACGTCTATTGTTGTTTCACGGTCATGTGCGAATCAAACAGAAAGCTAACACAATGGAGGATCTGATGTAGAGGCCCGATCCTCTTTAACTTCCATTGCTATTAACGGTGATATTTCTGATGTTTTGATCAAACTCTGAGTGAGTGAATGGAAGTGCAGAATCTGCTAAATTCTGGGAATGATTGACAGGAGTGGGCGGAGCTTCACTGGACGCATCAGCACATTAGTGTTTATACTACAAATATGGTCACATGTTTGGACTTCTGATCAAAACACACTTTGGATCCGATGTAAAAAATTTACAACTATATTATTTTAAAAATATTAGAAATTAGAATGATTTCTGAAGGATCATGTGACACTGAAGACTGGAGTAATGATGCCTAAAATTCAGCTTTGATCACAGGAATAAATTACACTTTACTATATATTCACATAGAAAACAGCTGATTTACATTGTAATAATATTTCACTATTTTACTGTATTTTTGATCCAATAAATGCAGCCTTGATGAGCAGAAGAGACTCTTTCAAAAACATTAATATCTTTATTATTACAAACTTTTCTTATAGAATCTATATATGTTCCACATTACATTAATCAGAATGAGATATTTTGCATTACTTTATTATTATTTTAATTTGTAATATTTTTACGTATTTTATTTACATTTAAAATATATATTATACAATTTGTAAATGTATTTAATATTTTTTTATAAATTATATATGAGTTTATAAATAATATTTATAATGATATTAATTAATATTGGTTTGAATTAGAATTAATTTATAAAATAATCATTTGTATTTAAATTTAAAGTATTTATAGATCTTGGTTATATCTGTTGCCTTTAATTTTTGCTGAAGTAATACAAATCTGAATCATTGAGAATTTCATACTAAAGAAAAAACACCTTTATTTACATGTTCTGTAATAACCCGTGATTATTGATATGTGTATTTATGTGCATGTATGTATGTATGTGTATATATATATATATATATATATATATATATATATATATATATATATATATATATATATATATATATATATATATATATATTAGTGCTGGGCAACAATTAATCACATCCAAAATAAAAGTTTGTGTGTGTACATATATATATATAGACTGAAGAGCGGGTTGTTTGTTGGCATCACTTCAGTTCCCGGGAGCGAGAGCTCATTATTATGGGACCCCCTCCTGCGCCAGTAATCAGACTCTACTGTAAAGGACCTTAGTGAGGCCCCTCACCACTCACAGGACCTGCGACATTCCTGTTCGTCCCCTTGACGACGGCGCTGGATTGCTTGAATAAAAGATGTCTGCATCTTCCACACCCAGTGAACAGAATACAAACACCATTGAAGCTCCGTGATGAAGACAATGAGCATTTAGATCCTCCTCCTTCTCCTCATGTAAATCTGGTGTGTAAGGATTCTTAACTCGCTGTTATTAATGGAAACACTCAGCTTACACTGTAAAAAGAAGATTATTGGAGTGAGTTTTACAAGAAAACATAGTTTCAGTTTACTTTTTATATTAAATTCCATATTAATCCTAAAATCTCTCTGTGTTTCACCAGTAGGAGGCGTCAGACGTCTGAAGCCTGATGATCGGATGTTTCTTCAGAGTCGTGTGTGATTATGGGCTGTGTGGAGGTCAGAGGTAACCACGGTAACAATTTCCTGCTGTTCTGGAATGTTTGACTCTAATCACCTGTAAAAGAGGAAGTGCTGCGTTCTTCTGGACGCTGGGTCACATGATCCCGGAGAATTCAGGTGAGAGTGCAAACACAGGGCGTGACCTCTGAACTGACCTTTCACTTCTTCACACACATGACTTCTGACTCACACACTCACTCTCTCGAAATTTGACGTTAATTGTACATCATGTCACGAAATCCTAATGATCCTAAAACAGGATCAGTTAACAGGAAAATTAAAATGAAAAATTCAGAAAGCACTTGATAAAGAAGTTCAGTAATATTCAGTTTTGCAGGGCAAGAATTAATGCAAATATTCGCAACAGTATATTTTATAACAAAATTTCTGCCAAAAACAGGGTGAAAACAATCTTAGCAAATTAAAACTCTCCCGAAACTTGAACTTAATTGGCATGAAAATCATGTCACAATGAAAAACTAAATCCTAATGATCCTGAAACAGGTTTTCTTTTACTTTGTGCAAAATTAAAATTAAAAATTCAGAAAGCTCATAATATTCAGTTCCTCCAGGGTTTTGCAGTGCAAGAATTAATGCAAATACTCACAACAGTATATTTTTTTTAACATATTTTCTGCCAAAAACAGGGTGAAAACAATCTTAGCTTATTAAAATCCATAATTCTGAGCGCAAACAAATTGATTTTGCTGCATTATGTAACAAATGTAGGCCTAAACAATGATGTATAGATAACAAATTGATTGCGCAACAGTTGTTCTCTTTCATAGGTTCACTCAACGCTGCGGATAGCGCAGTGGGATATTCTCCGAATGTGCCGATTGTCTGAAGCCCTATAGAATCACGCCAATTCATTGGCTGATGGCGCCCGCGCAGTCTGGCTCCGCCCCGACGCTCTTACGTCGCATCATTACATATTCGCGTGCGCCATCTGCTCCTCAGATTTCTCTGCCTTCAGAACGAAGCGGTCACGTTTGCCCTTCGCTCGTGATTTTTCTGAGCTCAAAAAAAAAATTAAAAAAAATTAAATAATACGACTTCTGGATTATTCTCGGCGCTTCTGCGACTGTTCAAGCGGAACTCTGTTTCTCCTTACGGTGAAGTTGCCATGGAATACCGACGCTGTACTCCGCCATGTGCTCGTTACATCGCTGACGACGACCCACACAGTAAGTGTGTTAAATGTTTGGGTTTTTCACATGCGCGCGAGGCAGTCATAGGATCGTCTAAATGCAAATTCTGTGAAAATTTGTTGCTCAGAACCCTCAAATCGCGGCTCGCAGTTTTTGAGAGGGAATCATTCGTCTCCCCCTGTCGCGCTCCCGAGGCCGCTCGAGGATCCGCGACTTGGGGTTCGGATGTAGAGCTTGAGGATGTGGAGTTCGAGCAGACGAGCCCCGCTCTTTCTCTCCCTCCCTCCCCTCGGCACGCGCGAGGCATGCCAGTCGAATTTTCGCACGATTATTTGCGCCCCAGCCCGGGAGCACGCGACGCGGTTTCTTTCGGGCTGGAGGATGTACTTTTTACCGAGGCTTCCGACTCCGAGGATTTCGGGCCTCCTCTCACCGACGAGGTTATCCCGCCGAGCGGCCAGGAAGCGCGGCCTACTGCGGCCTACGCGGAGCTCGTTGACGTACTTTCGCGCGCTACGGAGAAGCTCGCTATTGATTGGCCCGACGAGCCCCGCGAATCTCAGTCGTCGAAACTCGACGAGAGACTTCTCAGTGGCCCTAATTCTAGGCCTCAACGGAGAAAGCTGCCATTTTTCAGTGATCTGCATCACGAGATTTCCAGATCCTGGAAGCAGCCTTTCTCTGCGCGCCTCACTAATGCGGCAGCTGCTGATTTCACCAACCTAGTAGGTTCTGTGGAACAGGGCTATTCCGCCATTCCGGCGATTGAGGAGACTTTAGCCGACCATCTTGCTCCGTCGTCTGCGCCGTCCTGGAAGTCGCGCCCCCTCCTCCCCTCTAAAGCATGTAGGACTACTTCCTCTCTCATTGGGAAATCCTACATGGCGGCTGGGCAGGCAGGCATGACCCTGCACACTATGGCCATTCTTCAGGCCTACCAAGCGGACGTCCTGAAGGAAATGGACGAGGGCGACGGCGTGACCCCCGAAGCGGTCAAGGAGCTTCGTAAGGCTACGGATTTAGCCTTAAGAGCCACCAAACATACTGCACGCGCCATAGGTCGCTCTATGGCTGGTTCCGTTGCGGTGGAACGCCACTTGTGGCTTAATCTCACGGAGATCCGTGACAAGGAGAAGGTTTTCCTCTTGGACGCCCCCATTTCTCAAACAGGGTTGTTTGGTGAGGCGGTCAACACAGTGGTTGAGAAATTCCGCTCCTCCAAATCCCAATCGGCCGCGTTCAGACAGTTCATGCCCAGGAGGGTTAGGGAACCTTCTGCTCCCTCCCCTGTTCGACCCAGAGAACGTCCCTCTTATAGACCGGAGTTCTCTTCCAGGAGGAGCGAACCGGTGCATCCCCCACCTACACAGGTTTGGGGAGCCCGCGGTCGCCCATTTCCCCGTCAACGGCCTCACAAGCGCCTCCAGTTGAAGCGGTCCGACAAACCGACCGCTCCGGCGGCCCAGAGCCGTTCCTGACCCTCCGGTCGGAAAAAGGAGAGCTCCTCTGCTTCCTCAAGGTTGGGACAGACCGCGCAAGCGTTTCTGCCCACCTCCCAGCTCTCCTTTCCTTGCCCTGTCACCTTCGCCACTCAGAGTGTCTCGAAGTGCAGGCCATTTTTCACCATCTCTACTCAGCCCGGCGCGGGAGGAAGGAGACGCTTTTTGCTTTCTCCCCTCACCCCCGACACTCTCTATAACTGCCGGTCGCATCCTCGGAGGCACTTTTTGTTCTCCTCCGGAGCAGGCAGACCTGGTCACCATGACTCCATTGAACCATTGAACTCGGAGAAGAGTGTTCTTGCTCCGGCTCAAAGCACCATTTTCTTGGGGGTGAACATGGATTCCGTTCTCATGCAGGCCCGCTTGGCTCCTGCACGGATTTCCAGTCTGACGACATGCTTGGCCCGTTTTTCGCTAGGCCATCATGTGTCTGTGGGCACTTGCCGCAGGATGCTGGGCCTAATGGCTGCGGCCTCCTCTGTGCTACCGCTGGGCCTGCTCCACATGAGACCCTTCATGTGGTGGATGAAGCTCTCAGGGGTTCGGCCCTCCGGGCCAACCCTTCGTCTACTGAAGGTATCGCGCAGTTGCTTTCGAGCCCTGTCAGTTTGGCGGGACCCTCTTTTTCTTCGGAAAGGGGTCAGCATGGGTACGGTATTTCGTCGTCAAATGATTACGACGGATGCCTCTCTCACCGGCTGGGGAGCGGTTTTCGAGGGCAGACCAGCGTGTGGGGTCTGGACTGGCGAGACTCTCTCTTGGCACATAAACTGCCTGGAGTTAAGAGCCGTTTTTCTGGCTCTGCATCATTTTCTCCCTCTTCTGGAAGGACACCATGTAATTGTCAGAACAGACAACATGGCAGTGGTGTCTCATGTGAACCGGCAGGGGGGTTCTCGGTCGCGCACCCTAGACAGGCATGCGCGTCACCTTCTCCTGTGGTCTCAGAGCAGATTCCTGTCTCTGAGAGCAGTTCATGTCCCAGGGGTTCTGAACCTCGCAGCAGATTTTCTATCGAGGCAGAAACTCAGATCGGGAGAATGGATGTTGAACCGCCAGACGGTGGCCCTGATATGGGAGGTTTTCGGAGAAGCGGAAGTGGACCTCTTTGCATGTCAAGAGTCGTCCCAATGCCCGCTTTGGTTCTCCCTGAGTCCCCCGGCTCCATTAGGGATAGATGCGTTTGCTCACCCTTGGCCAACGCAGAAACTCTATGCCTTCCCGCCCATCAAACTGATCCAGGCGGTCTTGGCCAGAGTGAGAGAGAGCGGAGTCCGCCTCCTCCTGGTAGCTCCGTTCTGGCCGTCTCAGCCATGGTTTTCAGAGCTAATTCCTCTGCTGGAATCTTCCCCCTGGAAGATCCCGGTCAGGGAAGACCTGCTGTCCCAACTGCAGGGCAGGATATGGCATCCTCGCCCAGACATATGGAAGCTGTATGTTTGGCCGATCAGAGGCCGTTAGCATTAAGTTCTGATCTCCCAACTGACGTTCAGGAGACCATTGCGAGTGCTAGAGCCCCTTCTACAAGGAGGCTATATTCTTCCAAATGGAAGGTTTTTGAGACATGGTGCTTAGCACATGATAGGAGCCCGGTTAACTGCCCTGTTGGTTCAGTACTGGAATTCCTGCAGGAGAAGTTTGCTTCTGGAGCAGCTGCTACCACTCTCAGAGTTTATGTCGCAGCTATTGCAGCACATAGGGAATCGGACGAGATTCCCCTGGGGAAACTAAGGTTAGTTTCGGCCTTCATGCGTGGGGTTAAGCGCCTGAAACCGGCTCGCTCCCCTAGAGTTCCCTCATGGGACCTTTCTATTGTCCTAGAGGGTTTGACGAAGGCCCCCTTTGAGCCCTTGGAGTCAGCTCCGGAGCGGATTCTGACTCTCAAGGTTTCTCTTTTGTTGGCCTTGTCCTCATTAAAGCGGGTAGGAGACTTACAAGCTCTTTCTGTTAGCGAGTCTTGCTTGGACTTTGCTCCTGGCTTGGTCAAGGTTTCCTTGAGGCCGAGACCAGGGTATGTCCCCAAAGTTCTTTCCACAACTTTCCGCTCGCAGGTGGTTAACCTTAACGCTTTCCACCCTCCTCCATTTTCTTCTGAGGAAGATAGGAAGCTTAACTTGCTCTGCCCAGTTCGTTCTCTTAAGATATATGTAGACCGCTCAGGCGGTTGGAGGAAATCTAACCAGCTTCTGGTTTGCTTCGGTGCTGGCCGCCGTGGGCTTGCTGCATCAAAGCAGAGGATTTCTCACTGGGTCACAGAAGCTATCTCGTTGGCTTACGAGGTGCGTGGCTTGCCTTCACCTCTTAGCATTAGAGCACATTCCACCAGAAGTGTGGCATCTTCTCAAGCTCTTTTTAGAGGAGCACTTTTGGAGGACATTTGTGTTGCGGCAGGCTGGTCCTCTCCGCACACTTTTGTAAGGTTCTATAATTTGGATCTTGACATGACCCCGGGTTCCCAGGTTCTTTCTGTTTGAACTCATCTTGGTCGTTGTCTCATTTATGTACCAGTCATGGAAAGCGCTCTAGCTTGGCGAGTTTGGTAGTCCGTTCCCACTGCGCTATCCGCAGCGTTGAGTGAACCTATGAAAGAGAACGTCTCTGGTTACTTACGTAACCTATGTTCTCTGAATAGGGAACGAGACGCTGCGTTAGCTGCCAAGCTCCTCGCGCTGCTGACAGTTTTCTTTTCGGCAGAGAAATCTGAGGAGCAGATGGCGCACGCGAATATGTAATGATGCGACGTAAGAGCGTCGGGGCGGAGCCAGACTGCGCGGGCGCCATCAGCCAATGAATTGGCGTGATTCTATAGGGCTTCAGACAATCGGCACATTCGGAGAATATCCCACTGCGCTATCCGCAGCGTCTCGTTCCCTATTCAGAGAACATAGGTTACGTAAGTAACCAGAGACGATTTCAGTAATTATTGCACAAATATATTTACTGCTAATTGCTTGTACAGTCACTAATACTAATTACATAAATGCAGGATGATTATTGGTGGGTTTTCATTGCAAAATAACAAATCACAGCAAATTCAGTCATTTTTGCGGCAAAAATCTGAAAAATTACAATAATGTCTTACAAAAAGTACTGTGTTGGTACCGTGGTGTATCATAAGGTACGGTACTGGACTTATGATATTTACAGTGCAGGATACTCCAAAAAAAGATGATTAATATTCAATAATATTGAATTCTGACAATATCAGATGAGAACAAACATGAGCTGAATTGATCTGAATAATGACTAGAGATTAAACTTGTTTCATAATCGATGAATTTTACATACATTTTTACTGTTTATTTCTGTGAAGCTGCTTTGAAACATTCTGTATTGTTTAAAGTCTTGAGTTTCTTCCGGGAACGAACACGTCACAATATTCCTCATTATAATAATTCATACGCAGAATAAAGGGGCGGGGCCTGGTTGAGTTAGTTAGTAGTGTGTTAAACTGGCGGTTATGGTAAGGGGCGGGACATTTCCCAAACACACTCGAAGCGCTCGACCAATCACAACACACTGATCCAGCCGACCAATCAGAGCACAGTGTGCTTTTCAGAAGGAGGGGCTTCATAGAGACAGGAAGTGAACAGAGCGTTACTGACAGACTGGGAAGAGAGGAGCCGCAACAATGGAGAATATGAGGAAAATAATCAACATTCAAGCTGGAAAACCTGGTCTAGTAGAGACTGAAACACAATCAAGACTTGTGAACGGGCATAATAGTTCCTCTTTGATATCTGCAGGCGTTTGACCCTTTAACTCTTGTAACTTTGTGCTCACTGACCTCTACATGCGGTTCCTTCTCAAACATGCTCCACTCCTCCTCTCTCTCTCGTTCTCTCTCTCTGTGCGGTCCGTCCACGCCTGGATCCGTGTGGAGAAGTCAGGGTGGATCTTTGTTCTTCAGTCTATATGACACATGTAGGTCACATACTTCCCCTTGCATTTGCTGTGACTTGGTACAAAGTTCCCAGATTCCTTAATAAAGACCATGAAATGCCACAGAGGTCATGAAAAATGAGAACTGTTGAAGTTCTGATCATTGAGAAACAGAGAGAGAGAGAAATAGAGAGAGAGACATTGAGAAACAGAGAGAGAGAGAGAGAGAGAGAGAAACAGAGAGAGAGAGACATTGAGAAACAGAGAGAGAGAGACATTGAGAAACAGAGAGAGAGAGAGAGACATTGAGAAACAGAGAGAGAGAGACATTGAGAAACAGAGAGAGAGAGGGAGAGAGAGTCCTTGACCTGCACATGAGTTTGTTTATGACGTTTGCAGCTGTTTTGTCTCGCTGGACGTTTCATTAAACAGCTTTGTGTGGAAAATAGCTTTACAAGCGTGTTCTGCTAAATATTTGAGTATTTCTTCAAACATTTAAAGATTTGTGCATCGCACGCCCTGCTATTAAAAGAAACAGGAAAGTGCATTACACAATACTGCACATTTTCCCCAAATGTATGAATATAAACACACACATTCTGAATGGAAACTTTTTCACATAAGTTCACATAAGCACATGACATGAAATGTATAAAAATAATAATTTCACCTCAAAATCACAAAGAAAATGTTTATTATATGATTATTACCGATTTATATTGTGACATTTTGCCTCCCGCTCTATTATATGTCATTTTAATTGTAAAGAACGTACACATTGTGCTAGTATTCGATGTGCTGCAGTTAATTCATGCTGCTTTTGATAAATAAAATAAAATATGACCGCATTATTGACAATAATGAGAATTACAAATCTACATGCATTATAATTATGCGTTTTTATAAATTTCACAATGAAGTCATTATGTTCCACAATGTTGCTTTATGCAAAACATAATTTATGTACATCACATTTGTTATATCCTTTGTTTTCAGTTCAAAAGTACATTATTTTAAATGTACTTCTGTGCATTAAGCAAGTTGTCAAAGAGCCAAACAACAATCATTATTTATTAGATTAGGAAGCAAGAGAAATGCATAGAAGAAAAGTTGTTTTGTGTGTGTGTGTGTGTGTGTGTGTGTGTGTGTGTGTGTGTGTGTGTGTGTGTGTGTGTGTTTATAAGAAAAATGAATCAACACAAACATTATTAGCAAAACATATTTTTTAAAAGTTTGCTTTGATTTTGGTGGTGAAACATGAGATCTGTTTTCATGAGAGTTGTGAATTTACACACAACAGAAGGTCCAGTTAAATCCGTCCGGTCACCTTGATCCATGTACAGGAATCCAAACACGCGACACTCCTTCTCTCTCTCTCTCTCTCTCTCTCTCTCTCTCTCTCTCTCTCTCTCTCTCTCAGTTCCCTCCCACTCTCGGTGACGCTCGCCCCTCACACTGCACTCATTCATTCAAATACTGAGCCGCCCGCTGGATCGCGTTTACTCTTCTGAAAAGCTTCTGGAGGCAGACACTATTACAGTCAACACGCCACAGCTGATTTATTATCTCATGCAAACCTGCTGCAAGTGCTGAACTTTCAACCCTGTGTGTGTGTGTGTGTTTAGGAGGAGAACCTCACACACACGTCCAGCTGCTGTAGCAGAGGAATCACTTCATCAGCCTCAGCTTTAATACACCTGCACCATGAGGAAAGGCTCCTGTTGCATGTTCTCGTCCGGAGTCATCGGCGCTCTTCTCCTGGTCTCCGGAATCGCACTGTTTGTGTCCGGTGTTTTCCAGACCTTGATCCACAACAAGCTGAAGAGGGTGAGAGACTCGTTTTCATCTCCATTCATCATTGTGGAGTTTATTAGTGCTTGTGTCTTACTCTGTGTGAGGTTTGGGTTTGATTTCTGCTTGATGACAGTGAACTTTTTTTGTCAGCCAAAATATTGTAATCTTATTCATTTTAAATGTGTATAATATTTTATGTCTTTTACATTATTCATACGTTTTTTTCTTTTAATTTAACATTCTTATGATTTATTTAGTTTTTAGTAACTATTTTATAGTTATTGTTTTTATTTAAGTATTTATAATTTTTTATATTAGTGTTAAGTGTTTATATTAATCATGTTTATTTTTTAAATATTTATTTTACTTTTTATGATTTATAAATGTTTTTGTCTTTTATTCCGATTTTTTTTAATGATTAAGTTTACTTTTTATGATTTATTAAATTTTTAGTAAGTGTTTCATATTTATTATTTTTATTTTTAAATGATTTATTTAAATTCTTATGATTTATCTTATTTTTGTGTTTTAAATAGATTATTTTTTGTCTTAAATTATGCATTTAAATTTTTAGGAACTGTTTTGTTTTGATTTTTAATTATTTATTTTAATTTCAATGATCTATTTAATTTTTTGTAATTGTTTTATATTAAATTATTTACATTTGTAGTGTTTTTTATGATTTATTTAAAGTTTTATGATTTATTTAAATTTTTAGGATACTTACTTTTTAATAAGTGTTTTATATTGATTGTTTTTTAATAAATAAATAAATAATTTATTTATTTATTTAAATTTTACTTAATTATTACCATTTCATGAGCTCGGAAACCCCATGGAGTGGCGGGAAACGAGCACGGTGTGTTCAGTCCTCAGAGACGAGCATGTGCTCATTCGGTGTAATCAGAGTGACGTGTAACATGTGCTCAGTGTTTCTGTCTTCACCACATTCTGCATTCGTCCACGTGCTACCATCACTCTTCCTCTTAGAGCTTCACATAAATGCCATGTCTGCAGAAATCACATGATAGTTCATCAGACAGTGTAGAGAACGATCTAATGAAGTCATCAGGAACATAAACCGCTCATTCTAATTCGGTTTGCACAAATAATTATCTTGAGCTTTAATAGCAGATCTCAATGCTCTGTTTGTATTGAAATGTCATCGGCTGCAGGAACAGGAAAACATTGTGTGTGTGTGTGTGTGTGTTTCCATGAACACTGCTGCTCTTCTGCTGAAAGATACTTTTACAGTATGTTCAGCTGGTTTGTCTTAGAGTCCTAGTTCATGCAACTTTAGCCTAAAAGTTAGTGTGATGAGTCGGTTCACTGCATTTCAGCACTAAAATATCTTAGTAAAAAGAAAAAGAAGTAAAAGTAAAAAGAAAATTAAATCTTTATAATTTAGTCTTTCTAATTCAAAGTTTCACGTTACTTGTAATAATTGTTGGTAATAACACATTTCTTTGTAATAATTTAGTGAAATTTACCAGCAATTTCTTAGTGAAAATCATTTCAACTCCAAGTTTTCTTTTAGTGCAGCAATAATGCAGATTTTATTGCAAGAGGAAGTTCTTTTTCCAGAGTAGCAATTAACCCTCTCAAGTTCAGCCCACAGCCGAGAATAACAGTGCCGATTGAAGCGGTCAGACGATCTCTGTTTGAGCCGCCCATGTTTACAGGCGTCCGTCGATTATATCCGAGACATCAGACTCCTCAGATTAACCTCTGCTTTCATCATGTTCTGCAGATGTTTAGAGGAGTAAAACACACACTCACACTCACATCTAGATTGTCCGCATGGTTCGTACTGGAGACTTTTGTCTATCTTCATAAATTCTGGCTTTTTGTTTTGTTTTGTTTTTATGTACCGTTTAGAGGCAGATGAATGTGAAATAGATGATGCCATTATAATAGATCAGAAACTTTTTAGTATGTCAGCAAGGTAAAATGAGGTTTAACCTTAGGGTTCATGACTCAATTTTAAAGAAACGTTTTGACAAAAAGGTTCAATGCGGTTCTATATAGAACTCTAGGGTTCATGACTCAATTTAAAGAACCTTTATGCCAAAAAGGTTCAATGCGGTTCTAAATAGAACTCTAGGGTTCTTGACTCAATTTAAAGAACTTTTTTTCCAAAAAGGTCCAATGGGGTTTATATAGAACTCTAGGGTTCTTGACTCAATTTAAAGAACCTTTATGCCAAAAAGGTTCAATGCGGTTCTAAATAGAACTCTAGGGTTCTTGACTCAATTTAAAGAACTTTTTCTCCAAAAAGGTCCAATGGGGTTTATATAGAACTCTAGGGTTCTTGACTCAATTTAAAGAACCTTTATGCCAAAAAGGTTCAATGCGGTTCTAAATAGAACTCTAGGGTTCTTAACTCAATTTAAAGATCCTTTTTTCCAAAAAGGTCTAATGGGGTTTATATAGAACTCTAGGGTTCATGACTCAATTTAAAGAACCTTTATGCCAAAAAGGTTCAATGCGGTTCTAAATAGAACTCTAGGGTTCTTGACTCAATTTAAAGAACTTTTTTTCCAAAAAGGTCCAATGGGGTTTATATAGAACTCTAGGGTTCATGACTCAATTTAAAGAACCTTTATGGCAAAAAAGGTTCAATGCGGTTCTAAATAGAACTCTAGGGTTCTTGACTCAATTTAAAGAACTTTTTTTCCAAAAAGGTTTAAATGAGGTTTATATAGAACTCTAGGGTTCATGACTCAATTTAAAGAACCTTTATGCCAAAAAGGTTCAATGCGGTTCTAAATAGAACTCTAGGGTTCTTGACTCAATTTAAAGAACTTTTTTTCCAAAAAGGTCCAATGGGGTTTATATAGAACTCTAGGGTTCTTGACTCAATTTAAAGAACCTTTATGCCAAAAAAGGTTCAATGCGGTTCTAAATAGAACTCTAGGGTTCTTAACTCAATTTAAAGATCCTTTTTTCCAAAAAGGTCCAATGGGGTTTATATAGAACTCTAGGGTTCATGACTCAATTTAAAGAACCTTTATGCCAAAAGGGTTCAATGCGGTTCTAAATAGAACTCTAGGGTTCTTGACTCAATTTAAATAACTTTTTTTCCAAAAAGGTCCAATGGGGTTTATATAGAACTCTAGGGTTCTTGACTCAATTTTAAAGAACCTCTTTGCCAAAAAGTTTCAATGCGGTTCTATATAGAACTCTTGGGTTCTTGACTCAATTTTAAAGAACCTTTATGCCAAAAAGTTTCAATGCGGTTCTATATAGAACTCTTGGGTTCTTGACTCAATTTTAAAGAACCTTTAATCCAAAAAGGTCCAATGGGGTTTATATAGAACTCTAGGGTTCTTGACTCAATTTAAAGAACCTTTATGCCAAAAAGGTTCAATGCGGTTCTAAATAGAACTCTAGGGTTCTTGACTCAATTTAAAGAACTTTTTCTCCAAAAAGGTCCAATGGGGTTTATATAGAACTCTAGGGTTCTTGACTCAATTTAAAGAACCTTTATGCCAAAAAGGTTCAATGCGGTTCTAAATAGAACTCTAGGGTTCTTAACTCAATTTAAAGATCCTTTTTTCCAAAAAGGTCTAATGGGGTTTATATAGAACTCTAGGGTTCATGACTCAATTTAAAGAACCTTTATGCCAAAAAGGTTCAATGCGGTTCTAAATAGAACTCTAGGGTTCTTGACTCAATTTAAAGAACTTTTTTTCCAAAAAGGTCCAATGGGGTTTATATAGAACTCTAGGGTTCATGACTCAATTTAAAGAACCTTTATGGCAAAAAAGGTTCAATGCGGTTCTAAATAGAACTCTAGGGTTCTTGACTCAATTTAAAGAACTTTTTTTCCAAAAAGGTTTAAATGAGGTTTATATAGAACTCTAGGGTTCATGACTCAATTTAAAGAACCTTTATGCCAAAAAGGTTCAATGCGGTTCTAAATAGAACTCTAGGGTTCTTGACTCAATTTAAAGAACTTTTTTTCCAAAAAGGTCCAATGGGGTTTATATAGAACTCTAGGGTTCTTGACTCAATTTAAAGAACCTTAATGCCAAAAAAGGTTCAATGCGGTTCTAAATAGAACTCTAGGGTTCTTAACTCAATTTAAAGATCCTTTTTTCCAAAAAGGTCCAATGGGGTTTATATAGAACTCTAGGGTTCATGACTCAATTTAAAGAACCTTTATGCCAAAAAGGTTCAATGCGGTTCTAAATAGAACTCTAGGGTTCTTGACTCAATTTAAATAACTTTTTTTCCAAAAAGGTCCAATGGGGTTTATATAGAACTCTAGGGTTCTTGACTCAATTTTAAAGAACCTCTTTGCCAAAAAGTTTCAATGCGGTTCTATATAGAACTCTTGGGTTCTTGACTCAATTTTAAAGAACCTTTATGCCAAAAAGTTTCAATGCGGTTCTATATAGAACTCTTGGGTTCTTGACTCAATTTTAAAGAACCTTTAATCCAAAAAGGTCCAGTGTGGTTCTATATAGAACTCTTGGGTTCTTGACTCAATTTTAAAGAACCTTTATGCCAAAAAGGTTCAATGCGGTTCTATATAGAACTCTTAGGTTCTTGACTCAATTTTGAAGAACCTTTAATCCAAAAAGGTTCAATGTGGTTCTAAATAGAACTCTACGGTTCTTGACTCAATTTCAAAGAGCCTTTATCTTCATCCCATAATGGGAACCCCTAAAAGGTTCTATATATGGAGCGCCTGATTAAACCCTTTGCAACACCCCCTGTGCTGTTATTTTTCTTAGTTATAAAAGCAATGAATTTATTGTCACAGATATCATGAAGAATTTTTAGGCTACTGTTAGAATTAGAATTTCATGTGCCTCATTCCAGTCCTTCCAGGAATTAGCATTTGAATGAACAATGACCCAGCGCTGAGGGAGAAAAGTATCTTTCAAGTTTATTAGCATCTTTATCTCAGAAGATATAGGGCCCTATCTTACACCGGCGCAATGCAGCGCCAAGCGCGACGCAAGTATTTTCTGCTAGTTTCAGTCCGACGCAGTTATCATTTTCAGGTCCACACAAACATGCCAAATATTTAAAATAAAAGGATTACAATGTAAAATATTATTATTGTGTACATAAAGATATGGTGGAATCCGGCTTGTCCCGTACAGGGTCTGCTTGTGCACTTTAACCTCGCGCACGAGCAGATCCGTTTGCGCTCTGGAGACGCGTTCGGTCTTTCCACTATCAAATTCCGTCATGTAAATAGCGAATCCGCCATGGCACGAGCGCAACTGGCATTTAAAGGGAATGGGAGATGAGACTCTGATTGGTTTAACGCACGTAAATCCCAGAACACACCCATTACTCATTAAGAGAATAGGGACGACCCTTCTAAACCTTGCGCCGGGAGCGCCGACCATTTGTCCTATCATTAAACTAGCAAAAGTGAATTAGCGCCGTGCGCTTTAGACCATGCGCTTATATCGTTAAAATAGGGCCCATAGTAAGAATATGAGGGGAGTTTCTCAGAGTTAACCAATAAGAATATACATTACATCATATAGAAAGATACATTGTATAACAAGTCAAGTCAAGTCACCTTCATTTATATAGCGCATTTAACAATATAGATTGTTTCAAAGCTGCTTTACAGTGATAATAGGAAATTACAGTAACAGAGATTGTTTTGGCTTTACAGCAGATCTAGAATAAAGTTATTGTCCAGCTAAAGTTAGTTTTGATTGATTCACTTCCGTCGCAACGATCATTAGTTATTAACTTAGGGGCCGCTAACACGACACCGTTCTAACAGAAAACCCTTAAGTTC